>NW_022280114.1:183966-235654 GCF_004355925.1 Anarrhichthys ocellatus
ACACACACACACACACACACACACACACACACACACACACACACACATGACAACCACAAATTCATCTGCAATTACTTTTAATTGTTTTAGTTTGCATTGAGGAACAGGTTTTTTGTCTCCACGAGACACAAAACAGTCATTACTTGAGGAGGCAGTTTCGATACTGTCATATTGCTTTAAACATGACATTTGATGTTGGACATGGATTACTATATTTTAGTCTTATGCCTTTAAATGTTAAGGTTTTTGCAAATTTTGTTTCGAAATTTTGAAAAATGATTTTGTTTGGTGTCTGACCTGTTACTGACATCTGCAACCTTTTGGAGTTTGGCTACATTTTTAAAAACCCTCAAGGCTCCAGTTTTGTATATAATAATAACATAGTAACACATAGTAGTTCATGACAGGAAAATATTAATAACACGATTTTTCAAGTCTGTTTCCTAATAATTACACAAACGTTTCCTGTGAAATTAGTTCTAAAGTCTATAGTTGTTTATTTCTACTGCTCCATTTAAGCCAATAATTGCTTCTTCCCTGCTCATTATTATTAAAAACTTAATTATTTCTTGTGTTTTTTTTGTCATTGCATCACAATAACTTAGATTGTAAAAAAAATATAAGAAGTAAAGAAAAGGAGGAAAAAGTATATAAAAGAAAAAAAGGCACACATACACACACTCTTATATACTGTACCTACAATATCAGTACCCAAATACTATAAGTAACATACACATATATATAAATACTTAAAAACAAAGTAAAATAAGTACAAAATAAATGAGCAGTGTGACTAAGACACAGGTTATCAATTTCATTAGCATTCATTTGAAATTATTCAATTGGGAATGAACCAATTAAACCTGTTTTAATTGTAATTAGTACTAAACTACACAGTTCTAAGGACATTCTATGGAAATATTGAGGAATTTGAGTACCTTAAAAGTAAAGCATTACCACATTAATTGTCAGTAGTGTTTAACGATGGGAAGGTGTAAAGATGATCTACAAGACTATGTACCCTCCCTCGGTTGTTAATCAGGCCGCGGGGCTGTTGCTTAGAAAGCAGAGTTGTTAGTTCCAGTACATCTGTCAGTGATGGTGATGGTGGTGGTGGTTGGGGGTAGTGGTGAGGTCTGGTTCCCAGTATGGTGGTTGACAGAGCAGCTGCTCCCTGCGCCAACCTTGGTCCTGGATATTTCTGATGGCTGATCTCTGCAGAGATTATTTTCATGCCACAGAAAAGACATAGATTTTACATTTCATGGATTTGAACTGCAGTGGGTTATAATGCTGTACTTCTATACTACTTTATACAGTTATATAACAGCTACAGTTACTCTTTAATTCAACCTTTCAACCTTTCAGATAGTTTCATTTAAGTAACAACGTGAAGCCCAAAGAGATAAAAGTATCACATAATTAAAAAAAACAAAACAAAGATTAGAGAAAAGTCCAAAAAATTGAAACAAATTTGTGAAACATAACTTTGTTTTTTCTTCTTTCCTGCCCTCATTAATCATCTCACAACCCCTCAGATTGATCTGCTTACCCTTTGTGGACTGACCCGTATGTTGAAAACCACTGTATTAAAGTAGTTAAAACAGTAAAATGCTGCTTTCACATTGATGCATAAGTATTTGTAATATAATAATGTATTATATAATAATATATCAGTGAGACATTTATCTGCAGAAGGAGTACTTTTACTTTGATACTTTAGGTAAATTCTTCTAATAATTCTTGTGTACTTTAACTTGTAATGGAGTATTTTTACACTGTGATTTTGGTACTTTTACTTAAGTAAAGGAGATGCATCTGTTGTTATTTGTGGAAGGAGATTGTTTCTGTTGTGAGTGAGGTATTAGGAATACTTTATCAAAGCCTATGGAACGTGTGATTATTAAGACCATACTCCTCATTAGTAATAAAGTAAAGTCATAAAGTCATAGGATATATTTCATATCTTCCACCTTGTTGTTTTTGCATCAATCAAATATGTGTTTGACATCATCCTGCCCCTCGTGTCTCCAGTTGGCCCTGACATTGAACTCATCGTCTCCCCACATGTTTCAATAGCTCAGGGTCACATTCACAGAAGCTCTTGGCTGCTGTCAAATAATAAATAACTCTTCTTCTTGGTTAATTTGTGGTGTAGTGAAGTTATACAGTGTCCTGGCAGCAAATCGTTGCTGTTCCAACTGTTTAAAGGGGGATAGCAACATGTCAACAAGTAGCCTATGGTCTGTAACGGTGAGCCCCTCCTCTTCATATGACACCGACAACAGCTGCTGCCCCGTCACGTGCCATCCTGCCTCGGTCCCTGGTCTGTCCATGTGTGGAGCCTCGTTGGCTGGCAAGCCAATAGATGCTATTTAAAAAGAGCCAAGTTCAGACGCTGAGCGAATGAGGAGGAGGGGTGGAAAGAGGGACGCGGAGAGTCATGTACATGTTTGTAGTCAGAAGCAATGGTAGTAGCATTATCAGCATTGTCAGGATTGTTCAAAATGGCCACTAGATGAGGTTATTAAAGAGGTCACAGACAGTGGTGTGATATGGTCGGAGAAGGTATTTAAAAATAGAGACATGCAGCTTTAGTTTAAGAAAGTAATGGCAAATCAATTAGCCTTAGCGACACTAATCTTTGATATTATGAAAAAAGATATCTGACGTTGCTTCAAGAGCGTTAAGCTCAATACACTTCCAAGCACATTAATGACCATAAATTGTAAAGGAACAGTGCGTGGCATTTCGGGGGGATCTATTGGCAGGAATTGAATATAATATTAATAAGTATATTTTCCTTAATGTATAATAACCTGAAAATAGTTGTGTTTTAGTTACCTTAGAAGGAGCCATTTATATCAACATAGGAGCAGGTCCTCTTCACAGAGCCGGAAGTCATGTTTCTACAGTAGCCTAGAATGGACAAACTAAACATGGCTCCAGATACGGATATTTGCATTTTAACGTTTTCTCATTGGCCAGCATAGCGACTACACGCTTGGCAAACTGAAGAAGTTTCAGTTGGTTGCAACCTAAACGCTAGATGACGCCAAATCCTACAACCTGTCCATTTAAGATTCTACAGTCATACTAGCAGCTCTGTGATGCTGTACTTGAACTGAATGCTAATATCGGCATGCTAACTCGCTCACAATGACAATCCTAACATACTGATGTTTACCATTTCCATCATGTTAATTTAGCTTGTTAGCATGCTAACATTTGCTAATTTGCACTGAATAAGGTAGAGCTTAGCCTAAAGGGAATGCCATTAGTTTTGCAGATATTTGGTAATAAAACAAAGTATTGGACAAACTGAAAATTGGAGCTGGTTATGGCGCTAGATGAAAAGTCAGAAGATTCCCAAAGTTATTAGGATTCATCCACTGGGAACCAGATTCATGGAAATCCATTCAACAGTTGATGAGTTATTTCAGTCTGGACGAAAGTGGTGAACCAACTGACCGACAGAGACATAGGATTGGTGTAAATATAAGACATGAAAAAGGCAACTAAAAGTCAGACTATGAGAAGCTCCAGTTGAATCTAATAATGAACGGACAATAAATGATCTAACACCACTCAGGCCCAAAGAGCAAAGTTGAGAAAATGTAAAGTACAGATCTTGATGTGAGAGAAAGATCATTTAGAACCGGCACACAGTTGAGTCCCTAAATAGCCCCTTAGGTTTCATTTACTTCCCGCCCTGAACCAGCACTGAGGTGATCTCTGCACCGAGGCTCAGGTGAACCACAACAAAGATCCTGCTGCTGTTTACCACCAGACGTCCAGCTGCCAGTCACTTTAAAGGCCTTCAACTTTGCAATAATATATTGTGACAATACTGAGTCAGTGCGCTGACTTTATGACTCCTCTCCACGTGAGCTAGTATCACAAAAGCTTTAGCTAAATGCTAAAAACTACTTTAGTAGTTAGCATTATCCGACAATTGTTACAGCTGCTGCGGTTTAGAAAAATGTACAGCCTCACTGTGATAGGTGGAGAGTTGATTTTAACGTGCCTTGTTGTTTCCGAAGCTGTGTGAACATCAAGTACGTTTTTTTTTAACAAAATAAAATAGCACAACAAAGATTTAGTGGACGTGAAAACAAAAAAAAACATTATTTTGCTTCCTCAAATATGCTGCCAATTGGTGAAATCACCTCGCGCTCATTGCCTTTAATTAATGTCATTATACAATTTGCTAGAGTTTGGACACTATTGCTGACCACTTATGGCTGGTTGTTGTTGTTGCATTGTTCCGGTTTGAGCAATTCCTTCCAGCCAAGCCTCATGCAACAGATACAAAACTAAACCAACCAAGCACACAAAGTACAAAAAACCCACAACAAAAATTGAGATATATGCTCTGGATAACCCCTCCAGTATCCTCCACGACCCCCATTTCTCCTATTTGTTTATCTCAGACTCCCTCTCTGTGTCTCCCCTCTCTGCCGAAGTTGGCAGACTGCGGCTCATTGCGATCATGAATAAGATTCCCCCAGTTGCATTCAATTCTTTGTGGCCGCTGTAAACCACAAAAACCTAACCCTGAGCTTCTTCACTGCACTCGTGCCTGTCATTCACACTGCTGCTGGTTCAGAGACAGAGAGTTTGTAGGTGACCCTCAGTTGGATTCAGAAAAAGGTGTCAGCCTGTGTGTTGTTGTGTTGTGTGAGGTTAGAGATTAGCGGAGAAATGCGCGTCTGTCAGTGGGTTTGTCACGTCCTCCAGCGACCATGAAACTGTGGTTTAAAGGCTGGAAACATTTGCCAGGGACCTGTTGTCAGTTGTTTATGAGGAGCTCACTGTTGGCTTTGGAACACACCTTTCCCTTTAATGAGTCAAGATATAAAGAGGCATTGTAGCGGACAAAGGAGACATGACAAAGCATTTTAAGGGCAGGGAAGAGTGACTCTTGTTTTCTTAGCTTTGTGAAAGTCAAGTAGAAGTAAGTATGTGTTATTGTGCGTCATTTCAGTGCTGGAGGAAAATCAAGTTCCAGACTGTTGAATTTTGCTTTACAGATCTAATCCATTTCTGTGGACATTATGTTCTCTTATATCATTGTCAAAGTTATATTATGGAAGCACACATCGATTCAAAAAGTCAAAAACAATAGAATGTCAAGATAGATTAGCCTTCGTTCTATACCTCTGAATGTTGATTTTCAGACTTATCTTCAATGAATCCAAACGAAAGGCTGCCTAAACCTAGACAAACATTAAAATATCCAAAAACTGTGACGCTTTGTGACTTATTGCTTCTGGTACACCAAAGATGTAATATGTAAAAAAGCCTTGTTTATGCGAAACTTTTGCTGTCAAAAATGTATTGAAACTAACAGAATGCAGAATAACATAAAAATATTCAAGTTAGTGTGATATGTTGGGGATTTTTAACACAAATGTAAAATATATGGAATAAATGAATACACCGGTGATCCATCAAGCAACATTGCTGCATTTCTATATACAGCATGTTCTTCCAAAAGGTCTTAAACTGGACCTTTAATGCGCCAGTTACATGACAGCCAACTTAACTTTTAATGAATGTAAAGACCAATGAAATAAAGGGTTTGAACAATTCTTCACTTTTCCTTCTTTTTTTCAGGTGCTGTGTGCTGTGTTCAAGTAAAAACACCAACAAAATCACAAATAATCCCAAACCAGTCCAACCATTTAGAACATTCTTAGCTGCAACCTCCAGCTAAAAGAACAGAACTTCAACTGAGTGTCAAGAAACATTTTACATTTTATTTTTGTTGATCAGCTGGATTTCTAGCAAGTGAAACAGCGTCCCTACCTTTCAAGAGACCTTACTTACAACTCAGTAAACCTTACTTACTGTAGGAAACCATTTAGTGTAAAATAAACACATGCTAAAATCTAAAAAAGACAACCTCAACGGTCAAACGATGGCGCCCAAGAAGAAGGCCTCCCGCCAGAAGAAGCCCGCCGTGGAAGCCATCCCTCAGGTTGCCGTGGAGACCGCCCCAGCCCAGCTGAAGGTGGAGCACCGCGGTGACGGTGTGGTGGTGGTGGAGAGCGGAGTGAAGAAGATCGAGCAGATGGCGGCGCTGGACATCGCTCAGCTGAACAGCCTCAATCTGCCGCTGCCGCCGCCGGTCATCAGGCCCGGAGAGCGAGGCCTCGGCCTGGGCAGCGAGCTGACACGACCCCTGCATGGCAACGCCCTGCTGGAGGAGCTCAGCAAGATGCGGCAGGAGAAGTGGGTTCCGATACTTTCTGTATTGCATTGGAACATAATATGAATTGATACAATTACTATAAGGCACAATAGCGACACGATATGATTAGATATGATATATTCACGATAGAATACAGTTTGGATACAATACTTTTACGATCGAGTACAATTACAAGGCACAAAATAACAATGTGGTACAATTACGATACGTTCAAATTGCGATACAATAAAATTACAATACGATACAACACAATTGTGATGCGGTAGAACATCATAACGTGTGTATTGTATTGTGTCATGAGTTATTGTCTCAGGAATGTGTGTCATCCATCGTCTTGCTCTCCTCCTCAGGTTCCTGACTGACCTGGAGTTGGCCTGTAAGACGAAAGCCTTTGACGTCCACAAGCTGGTCATCTCCTCCATCAGTCAGTACTTCAGAGAGATTCTGGCCAAAGACCCGGGCATGAAGCGCCTGGAGCTCCCCTCCCTCTCACCTCTAGGTACACCTACCAATTCAGTTTAAGCTGAGCCACGATATTACAATAATGTTTACAATATTTGAACTTCAGATCAAGATCCCAAACTTTCTAGCTGCCAAATATATTATGCTTAACTTTCAGGAAATTTGCATGAAATGAGAACGATTGACAGAATTCTGTAGTCTCAGCTTGACCAGTGTGGATTCTTCTTTATTTTATTTTGAGTTATGTGATGGCAAATTGAATATCTTTGAGCCTTCAGTCCCTATTTTCTAACATTTTATGGGCCAAATGATGAATTAATTGAGAAAATAATCCCCTGATTAAAATAAAAAGAACATTAGTTGCAGCCCTAAAAAGAAGCATATGTCAAATGTTGTAATGTTTGACTCAGTGTAAGCGTCTGGTTTTAAGTGAAATGTCCTGTCTCGCTCGGTCTGCAGGCCTGGCTAATGTCATTACCTTCGCCTACCTGGGTCGCGTCCACATGTCCCTGTACACCATCGGCTGCACCGCCTCGGCTGCCGCCACCCTGCAGATCCCTCAGCTCCTCAAGATGTGCACGGACTTCCTGCTGGCCGAGCTCAACGTGCAGACCTGCGTCTACATCTGGAACATCGCCGCCGCCTACGGCCTGGCGTCGGTGTGCGCCGCCGCCCGCCGCTTCGTCCTGGAGAACTTCGTGCAGTTCGCGGACACGCCGCTCTTCACCCAGCTGACCCTGGAGCAGATCTCCGCCTTCCTGCAGGACGACTCGCTGCTATTGCCTTCAGAGGTCACTGCCTTCCAGGTCAGAGGTCAAGCTTTGTCTTTAAAGGTCAAAGGTTGAAATTTGTAGCTACAAATTTTGGTTAAAAATATGATATTTCTGTCTAATGAATTTATTCACTGCTGATATCCTAACTGAGGAGAAGTGCCAGGTCTTCTAGGAGGAGACCGACTTCCAGTATTAACTCGTCGACCCTCTGGGCCTTCCTGCTATTTTCATCCAGGCCCTAAAAACAGACCCCAGACCAGCTGGTCAGAGCATAACACAGATCCATGCAGCATTGTGGGCAGAAACCGCTGAGAATATCTCACTGTACGCAAGAAGAGAGCTCGTGTATTAATATGCAACTCTGTTACAGACGCAAATAGACAGACAGCTGAGAGAAGCAGCAATCGCTGTATTTATAAACCGGACCAAATTTGAGTCTGTCTGCACTGTGAGATTATTATCACGATTCAGGTTTTGACTACATTTTTACTTTACTTTTATCACTGGAAATGGTTTCATGAATCCAAATGCATTTTTTTTTTAAATTTTGTATTTGATTATATAATTTACTTATTTGAATTTACTGCCTTGGGTGAGTCCCAAAACAAACAAAGGTGGCACAATGTTATCAGACAAGCAAAAAATATAACTGAATTTAATAAATCGGTTGTTAAATAATTAAAAGAAATATGAAGCTTTGTAATTTTCATTAAACCTCTAGTCAGTTAGTTCAAAAATAAATAAAGGTATTTATTTGTTTTTTCTCTTTACCATGGAAGTTGATGGAATAAATCAAAACTTTTTTTTAACTTTAATTTTATTTCCAATAGCTCATTTCCTGCTTATTCCCTATTTCCGGCACATATTTAATAATGTACGTATCTATTTCCTATCGTCCTCCTAACAACATTGTTGATCTATTTTGAACTTAACATCCTTTGGACTGTTTTGCAGCTACATGCTAATCACTTTGTACCTTTTGGTTTTGAAAAGTGCTTTGTAAAGAGATTTATATCATAACACATGACATGTATCTATGTATGAAATATCTTCCCTGTAAACTCTCCCTCCAGTTGGTCATGAGGTGGCTCGACTTCGACGCCTCTCGTCAGGCTCACGCCGCCGAGCTGCTGTCCCACATCCGCTTTGAGACGATCCCCGCCAGCGAGCTGGTGAGCCAGATCCAGCCGGTGCCCCGCATGATGATGGACCCGCACTGTCACCGCCTGCTGGTGGACGCCATGAACTACCACCTGCTGCCCTTCCAGCAGAACACCCTGCAGTCCCGACGCACGCAGGTCCGAGCCGGTCAGCAGACTCTGCTCACCGTCGGTGGTCGGCCGTCGCTGACTGAGAGAGCTCTCAGCCGCGAGGTCGGTGCTTTGGTGTTGTGTTGTCTCTATTATCCACCACCGTAGTAAAAAAACAACACAAAAAAACCCTCGCTGACCTTTGACCTCTGTAATCCAGGTGCTGTGGAGGGACCCCCGCGAAGGAGCAGCCACCTGGCGTCATCTCACCCAGCTGCCGGCGAAGAGCTTCAACCAGTGCGTGGCTGTGATGGACGGCTTCCTGTACGTGGCCGGAGGGGAGGACCAGAACGACGCCCGCAACCAGGCCAAGCACGCCGTCAGCACTCTCAGCAGGTAGCAGGGTGCTGCTGTTTAGGGCTGTGGATTGGCAAGCGCCTCACAATATGATGCGTATCTCAATACACGTGTCACGATACGATAATTTGCTGCTGTCTGACATGAACACAGTAAACAGTGTATGACGAGACACAAACCAATAGCCGGATTGACCCTAGTGGAGGCTACTATTAATCACTTAGTCCCAAATAGGCAGGTTGGTAACCTGATTAAACATACATTAGTTGGGGAACATGCACCATGTAATGACAAGTCTTAAATCTAGATTTTGAGACACAGGGCGTCAAGGTAAAACAGGACACACCTGAAGGTCGTCATGACTGGGGTCTGGGAGTCGGGATCCCCTCTGAACGTGACCCTCTGCCCTTTACCTCCAAACAGATATGACCCTCGCTTCAACACCTGGCTCCACCTGGCCAGCATGAGACAGCGCCGCACCCACTTCTCTCTGGCAGCCAGCGGTGGCCGCCTGTTCGCCATCGGCGGCCGCAACGTGGAGGGTCTGCTGGCCACCACCGAGAGCTACCTGCCGTCCTCCAACGCCTGGCAGATGCGCGCTCACATGGAGGTGCCCCGCTGCTGCCACTCCAGCGCCACTCTGCTCTCTGGAGACATCCTGGTGACCGGCGGCTACATCAACTGCGCCTACTCCCGCTCCGTGGCGTGCTACAACGTGGACACCGACGCCTGGAGCGAGAAGGCCCCCATGGAGACACCACGCGGCTGGCACTGCTCCGCCGCCCTCGGAGGGAAGGTGTACGTGGTCGGAGGGAGCCAGCTGGGGCCCGGCGGTGAGCGGGTGGATGTGCTCTCCGTAGAGGTCTTCTCCCCGGAGAGCAGCAGCTGGAGCCGGGCCGCCCCTCTCCTCCTCGGTGTGAGCACCGCCGGCCTCTCCCCGCTGGCCGACAAGCTGTACCTGCTGGGCGGCTGGAACGAGGCGGAGAAGCGCTACAAGGCGGCCGTCCAGAAGTACGACCCGGCCACAGACAGCTGGTCCTTGGCGGAGGATCTGCCCGAGCCCACGGTGGGAGTGTCCTGCTGCACCTTGACCCTGCCGCCCCGCCACGCGCCGCGCCGACAGCAGCACCGCAACACCCCGGCCCATGAAGAGCAGCTGCAGTCCGGGAAGAACCGGAGCAGAGAGAGCAGCATGGCTCCTTCCCAAACCATTACGGCATAGAGAGACAGGATGCACGGGAGAGAGTAGAGGAGAGGAAGGCTGGTTCAACCTCTGGAGAACATCTGGATAATGTTTGCTCTATATTGGGTTATATCTTGTGTCTGGAAAGGTGAATACTTAAAAATAAATTTAAATGTATTTTCATCTTTAAATAACACAAAGAATTTAGGAAAGAATAGAATTTTAAAAAACGACAACAAAAAAAGACAACCCTAAACAAATTTAGAAAACAATGCAACCTAGAAGATAAATATTTTTTGTAGCATTATTTAACTAAATTATATAAAATTTAAATACATATTTAATATACATATACAGTATATACATATATAATAAAATAAATACATTTTATATTTATATAAATTGAACTATAAAAGTACTGATAACAATGATTACTGAGAATTTGATTGGACAAAATTCAGCCCTTTTTTTTTTATAGATTTACACCATTTAGATTTAGTGTTGGTCCTCAGTCTTTCCCAAAGGGATTTGGGAGTTTCAAAATCATATTAACTTGACATCTGACCTCCATTATTATAATTTCCAAGAGAAAGCTGCAAATCTAAAATACAACCAGATACAGATCTATGAAATGTCCATGTGCTGGTTTTGTATGAAAGAAAGAAAAGAGAGCTTGTGTGATCCAAAGTGGTCTCAGGAGATTTTACATTGATGGAAACAGAGAAGAAAAACATGGATAAGGGATGAATTGTTTAGTTGAGCAGGTGGAGGTAGAGAAGTGATGGATGGAGGAGGAGGATGAATGATGAAGACGGGAACAGTGGCATGCGTTTGAGTGTGTTGAACAAACTATTAAAAGTTTGTGTACAAAGATGTATCTTAGCAGTGTTTGTAGCGTTCAACTGTGAAAACAAGTGCGAGAGTGTGTGTGTGTGTGTGTGTGTGAGAGAGAGACAGAATGACAGGAGTGTGTGTCCGTGACAGGAATATAAGCCAATTCTGACAAAAATTGCAATAATTAGGATTTCTCACCAGCAAACTTTAGCAGGTTAGAAATAAACAAACCTCATTTATTTGATGGTTATCTGTCAGAAGTAGAGTAGCGCAACTGTAACAAAATGTATTTAAAAAACATAGATGTAGTACTTAAATATATGAATATTTTATAAGTGCAATGCGAGAGGGATTACGGTGTGAACTCTACAACACAGGAGAGATTTTAAAGGAAGTAAAAATGTGCAAAAATGTATACTAAAGCGGGAAAATCGAGAATATTTATAACATATCTAAAAAAAAAAAAAAATGTAGAAAAAAATCCAATAATTTCAAACAAAGCCTCACCCCTGTGTTTGTTTCAAAACATTTGAAGATCTCTGACTGAACTAATTTTTACTGAAACTAAGAAACTACCAACTGAAGAACCAGTGAGACGCCAGCAGGTGGAAAGACAAACTGCAAAGAGTGGCAGCTGCATATCGAGTTATTGATTATTATTTTTAACATGAGATACAATGAGGTCAATCTGGCTCATCCGATTGGATGAATCCCTCTATTTGATACTGGACGAGCTCTGAGCTGGTGGTTTCACCGAATAAAGCCAAAGTGATCAAAACATGTCCAATTCCTGTCTTACTTTCTATTTCTACTTCAGGGCAGGCTGCTGGGAAATGTAGTCCGACAACAGAACGGAAGCTGTGCTGCAAGAAACGTGTCGTTAGGTCAGATTTAGAGCAAATTGAGCTTTGAATTCAGCAATAAAAAGGGATCATTACTTTACGTGAGATGATGTGTGATCGACATTTTAAAGATGCAATGGTGGAAGGATTCAGATCCCTTACTTTAGCAAAACAAGCAATACCATTAACAACTACTGTTTATGTTGGAAATTTTAAGTAAGATTATAAGCACAATGTTTTGAGTATTCGTGCAGCAAGAATGTCCCCTTTCACTGATGTTTTACTGATGCAATCAAGGGTAAGCAACATTTTGATGTAGCTGGTCAAGGTGGGGCAAGTTATATTTAATATACCATCAGGAAATGTACTGCTTAACAATGGAACTCACGTTGTATGCTCATACAAAGTAATTCAGAATGACAGCAGTCAAATGGAAGTAGTGGAGCAAAAAGAAAGAACTATAAAGCATAAAAACATTGAAGCATCTTCAGAGTTGTATTTACAGTACTTTAGCACATTAACTTCCCATCACTGCCCAGACGTCAGCTTTCCATATAGATATGGAACATAAACACCCTTTACTGGTTTGTTCTTGCCTTCTACCCTGAGCCGTCAATCACAAAAGAGTTATTGGTATCATTTCACATCTGTCCAGATGTTCCTGATTTTAAGGTTTTGTTCAAGAAAGTTTTTCCCTTTAACTCAATAAACCCAATTCTTTTAAACAGGGCCGATTAGGCGATGACGCAACTACAAGTTTCTTTAAGTGAGGCACGAGACTCATGAAAATAAGTAGCCATGTCTAAAATGTGTACAGCGTTGAAGTATCATAGTAACAACACCAAACAGAAAGTGTCCTTTTTTCTGATTTTATTTGTTACAAACAACATCAAAAGGTGGTCCTTTACTTGCCGGGGAGGATGATGCCGTCATACTAAAGAAAGGGAAATAAAAAGAGACAAATATTAGATCGTAATATACAGAAAATAAAACGCAACATGAAAGACATTTGATTCTTAAAGTAACATTTCAGCTGTAGTGGGACACAGACAAGAGTCAACACACAATATTAAAGCCACAGAATGCAGTCAATCTAATTAAATCATGAAAAATCGAATTGACCAGTTTACAATCATGCAGCAGTTTCTCTAGCATGTTGTTGGAGGTGGACGGTCAGTACAATAAGCCACTCTGGGTTTACATTTTCTGAAAATAAGCTTCCAAATCTCCCATCATAAACATGTTCATTTCTTCCAGGAAGTTCTTTTAAACAAAACCTGGAAAGCCAGTCGACAGTTTCCAGATGTCTCAGGATGTCAATGACAACACTCACTTTCTGCTGGAACCAGCGCATGGCCTCCTCTTTGCGGATGCGGTGCCTGAAACCGATGCGGCCTCTTTTCCGCTTCTTGTCGGCGATGCTGAAGCCGGGTCTGCCCAGAACCTGAACAACAGAGGTGGTGAGAGAAGCTTCAGCAAAGTCTCTCCGTTACACATGAACACTGCAGAGGCATCGATTCACATCACTGAATGGTTGTCTGGCCTCCTGACTTCAGTACTGGTTCAACATAATGTTTAAGATTCAAGGATTTCAGTAGACTCAGCAACAAGTCCAGTATATATTATTATATACAGTGTATAAAATAGCATCTCTTTACATTTGACAAGCTGCAAGTAAGAAATGATAACAAATCTTTACTAGATAAACGATTTGAAAGGTTAATCACTCGCTTACACGGTCGATAATTGGATCGATCGAAAATGAGTCATCTTATTGTTTTAGCACTAACATTTAATACTGATGTTAGACATTTTACAGAAGAAATCTTTTTCATGGAGACAAAACTGATTGTATTTGGCAAAGACAGACATAATCAAGCATACTTTTGATATTTGCACCTCCAGTGCTTTATCAGGTTCCTCATCAACAACATGTCAGCTGACCATGGACATGATTTACTTCAGACAAGCAACATAAAACATTCAACAAAAAACTAAAACAGCATTAAACCGATCTTCTGTTGAACTCCGACTGAGGAAGAAGTCCGAGGAGCAAGTTAACGACCTTCACATTAAATAAAATTACACAATCCATAATTCTACAAACACCTATTATCTCAGATGCAACATGTTAATGTATAAAGCACAAATCATGTCACACTTTACATAAAATCTTTTACAACAAAAAACATCCTAAGTGGTTTTAATTGTCTTAACTTGAAATTTAAAAATTGAGATGCTCAATTAGTACAACTTCAAAACAATAACCACTTTTCATTTATCGTAACAAATCCTTCCTACACCTCCCACATCTGTATGTACTCCATCATTTAGACCAGTTCAACGAAATTTCTAGGCAACAGCTTGGGTTCATGTTTACTTCCCGTCGGCTTTTGTCACACAGACTGCAACAGGAAATAAACTGGGAATTTAGGAATCTTTACCGTAATAACTGAAATGTTCCACCCCCAATTTGTGCCGTTACAACTAAGAATTGTTTACATAATTAGCCCTCACCACAATATCAACCAGTTTTTGGGGCCACTTACCACGTAGAAGTCCAGTCCGTAGATGCCGATGCTGGGGTCGTACTTGATGCCCAGATCGATGTGTTCCTGGATACCGAAGCCGAAGTTTCCGGTATCTGAGAAGTTGTTCTTTCTCAACTCGTACTCTCGCACCTGGAAGCAGGAAGCAATAATACGGTCATAACATTGTAACACAACCCCTAGTTGGATGAGTGAAGCCAAGATTTGAAATAATCAGCCAAAAGCAGGAGCCAAATAAAAGCGGTCAAACATAATTTTGTTTCCGCATGCATTCTGTTCTTGGAAAGTTGATCGTGACGGAACTTAAGACACATTGTCATCTGTACAAACAACCCTGAGTACAAGGCAACAGAACAGTTTTTTGCATGATGAGCACATCAACTTTGTCCTTTAATATTAAATTGAAGGTAACACAAAGACCAAAACCAGCTTTTAGCCGTATTTAACCTGACATCTCTCTATTTTCATTTAGTTGTTGATGAAAAAGGGCCCTTTACCCTCTAGTTGATCTACATCTTAAGAAACCTGCAGCCAAGTCACAAGCCAAGGACGACAGTTAGGAACAACTGAACTAGTGAGATGTGTAGACTTTCTGACCTTCAGTCCTTTTTCCAGGATCTCCTCTGCTTTGGCTCCACGGACAGTGCAGTGGACAGCAATCTTTTCATTTCTGCGGATACCGAAGGATCGCACGGTGTAGCGGGCTGAGAAAAGAAAACAGGACATTGAATACAAGAGAGCAATGTAAAAAAAAAACCTAATCACTTTCATGTCCAACAACTTTATCAAATCTTTCCCATTCTTAAGTCAAGTTTGACCATGACTGTCAGCTCGAGGAATGTGTATAAGTAGGCCTTGATCATGGTGTTGGATAAAACATTACTTCACTAAAGGCTGTACCTCAACACTTCCACAGCTCAGAGTCCTGCACTACAAACACTCACCCTTGGAGAAGACGGGGGTCTGCCCGGTGAGCTGCTCCAGCACTTTAGCAGCACGGGTCAGTCTGTCTCCGCTCTCACCGACGCAGATGTTCAGGCAGAGCTTGCGAATGCGAAGCTCTCGCATGGGGTTCTCCTTCTTCTCACCCTGTTCCTGGAGGACACAAGACAAACGGTTGAATTCATACTATGAATGACTACGAAGAAGTTGCAACACCCTGTCAACCGCTGCTGCCATGTTGAGTTTACCTATTAGCGTTAGCCTGCTATCAGGTTAGCACAGGCTAGACAGATAAACGAACATTTCAACAGCTTAACAGTCAGCTTCAGGTTAAAATACACACTACCATCGTCTTTAAAGCCACGACTTCTCGCAATGCTCTCCTCTGTCTCTACATTAAACTACCAACAGTCTCAGGCCAACGCATGCCGGCCGGAGAACATGTCCGTACATATCCCCGCTGCTTCTGCCATTAGCGTTGTCACCTAACGTTACGTGTCCTGAAAGTATAGCACTTCTACACAACTAAAATGATCACAATGAGAACATACACATGCCTGCTGCGTAGCCTTGGTGTCATTATACAACTACAATATTGTCTTCAATGACTGAATATTACTACAAATGTACGAGTCAACCGCATATTCCAGTAGCTAGCCTGCTAGCATCACTCGCTTTTTTGGTTAAACCGTCTTCCGCTTCATTTGTTAAAGAAATACGGCTCTAGTTTAATCCTTCATATTAGAGTTTAAGTCTCTGTACGTCAAGGAGCAGTTAGGATGACCCAACAGCTCCGATGATTGTAGATTTCAACTACAGCTTCACTTATGATCACCATCGTACGGTGTGAGACAGTACTCACCGCCATGTTGGATCACTCGAAGAGGCCGAAACGTTTCCGGCAAAAGAAATTTATAGTGAAGTGTTCACCGCAAAACATCTCGGGGAGACATCGCGGAGAAACGTGAGAGTTCCGGTTTACGGCACTAAAAGCAACAAAATAAGTACATTATTTTATTGTCTATCGGAATTACACATTTAATTGGTTTGAATCATCCACAAGTATCTTCACAGCGTGTATTTGTTTCACGAGTAGAGTTGAAACGATTAGCTGATTTGAGTAACAAGCAAACTGTTACATTGGGCTCTGGGTATTGTTACATTTTGTAAAAGAAACATTAATTAAGAAAATAATCATCAGATTCATTGTTGACAAAAACATTCCTCAGTCCTTGTTTATTGGCTTTTCACAGTACATACTTTTGCCATATACAGTATGTTTATGTATTAAACACCTATTATTCGTCATTACAGCAAAAAGATGAGGTATAATTATTTAATCTAGAAGAGATGACAGTAAACTGAGAGTTACAAAAACACAAAACAATACGAAACATTTTACATTAAAACAAAAAGGTACCAAATAATTTTTATGAAAAAAGGTCTTGCACCAAGATGATGTTCGTCTCATTTGAAATAAGGAAGGAAAGTAAAACATTCATACATAGGTTACTAAGGTTTTCTCTTTTTGAAAAGAACTACATGATTAAATCTCCCATTAAAACATTTCTGAAACAATCTGCATTAAAAGTAGACATGAGGATAATTATTTTCCCTTTGCATTATACATTATTAAAACCTTCTTTATCACCATGGAAATATAATATTTGAAATAGTCACAGATGAATTAGAATCAATACGGAATAATGCCCTTTATTAGGCTCCCTGTTTTCACCTAATACATAGACTCCATCCTAACTTACATATAAAATAGGACACAAACGACAGCTACACCAAACAGCAGGACCAGTATATACATAAATGCAGTGTCCAGAGAGAGAACTGTAGTCAGCATGGACAACTTGTCGGTGGATATCTCAGAGGAGGAGTCTCCTGAAGGACTCATCAGTCTGAGTGGTGGGACAGGAGCTGGATGCCTTAGCAGGGGCAGTCCTTCCCTCCTCTGCTCCTCCAAAGCGCTGACGAGGAAAGCCAGCGCTCTGCGGGGAAAGAGGGCCGGGGAGAAGAGGTTACAGTTGGGAGCGAAGAAGTGAGGGAGGAGGCCTGTGCGAGCGTGGCTCTCCATGGCCCCGAGGAGGTGCAGGAAGCAGGCGGGGAGCTGCTGGCGAGCCCACATGGAGTCGTCGAACCTGACAGGGGAAAAAGGTATCACAGAAATGACTGAAAGAGAAATTATGACACTGAAGGATATTTAATAGTAGTTTTTACAACCAGTTCTGCTAATATCATTCCAAAAACTACTTCCACCTCTAACAAACATACCAATAACAGCTAGATAACGCTGCAACTATTGATTATTTATATTATTTATTATTCTTTTTCGATTAATTGCTTCAGTCTTTCAAATGTCAGAAAAAGGTGAAAAACATAACCAAAATAATAAACAGCAAATATTCATATTTAAAGTAGCTGGGACCAGAACATTTTTGGCTTATATTTGCTTAATCAATTACTTAAAATATGAATCAATTATCAAAATTGTTGTCAATTAGTTTTCTGTTGATAGACTAATCAATCAGTCAATTAATCGATACCTTGTTCCAGTACTATAGTTACATCATCCTACTGCGATAACTGTTGCTGATATACATTACATATTTTGAATACTGCAACCAATGATTTTTTTATATGACTGATTAATATGTTGCTCATTTTTTAAATTAATCGAATAGTTGTGTTGTAAAATGGCAGAAAAAGTGAAAATGTTGATCATAGAGTCCAATTAGGTGTCTTTCACCTGCAATAACCAATTATTTTGGCCACTTGGGGGCAGCGGAAACTAGTTCAAATACAAACACAATATTAACAGTTACAGAGCAACATTATCATTCATTTTTTAGTTGTGTTTGTGGCTCTGTTTTTGTTCTCCAGTCAATGAGCTAAAACTGATTGTAAAGCTCCGTATATCAAGCCAAGGGAAGCTGCAGATTCAGGCGAGAATTCTCTGTAGGTTCATCCCTACGAGTGACTCCCTTCACATTGTAACATTGTTTATATTATTGTTATAAAAACAGATTATATGCTTTAAATGCATAAAATCCAAGGATATTCAATTTACAATGATAACACTACAACTACCTTTAACACTATAGAGCTACTACTAATGCAACAACGTCCACAAGGCTGTTACAGCAGCTGCTTACTTTGACAACAACCACCAGTGCTACGTTTCCATTCTTACAATGATAATAAAGATATTTTCATAATAATAAAGATGTCCTACCTGATGGAGAGGGTGTGTAGGAAGACTGTCTTCCCGTGGTACGAGCAGAGGTGATCCAGCTCCGTGGGGAAACATTGTTTCAGGCCTTCAATCAGAGACTTGAGGAGCATCAAGCACTGTTTACTACCAGAGACAAGATGAAATTGTTTCTTGTAAAAGGGCTCCAAGAAAAATGTTTTATTCCAAATTTATATGTCTTGCTGTTTTGAAATCGCGACACCGAAAACATCTTCAGTTAGAGGCTGTTATGGTGGCCTTTTTCAAATCTCTTAACCGTTTGTTCTTTTATTAAGTTATTGTCGACCCTATATACAGTATTGACTGCCTTTTTGAAGAAGTACATTATCTTTAATACCGTCCCCTCCATGAAGTGTTCATAAAAGTAGTAAACAATTGTTTTTATTGATTAGCCATCAATCATGTATTAAAGATTTAATCGGTTACAAACCATTTTGTAAGAACACATGGTGGTCGCCAGGGTTAGGGTCAGTTTGATAATAACACAGTTATTCATGTTGGTAATCCCATTTTATTAAGTCATCAAGTCTGCAGTTAGAAATGTCAATTAGTTATTATTAAAGGGTTTAAATGATCAAGTCTGAAGCTGTAATTAGGTGTTTAGTACAGAGTGTCTGCAGACCTTTCCTAGAAATAATTGGTCTTAAAGAGATTTTTTTTTCACAACCTGGCAACCTTATTACAGTGAAGGATGTGAAAACAGATGGTTCAGAGTCTCACCGGCAGCATTTGGTGGCGTTGCTCTCACAGCAGGTCTTCTTGTTGCCGTGGCTCCTGATGAGTTTCTTCTCGACGTGAGAGAAAGAAATCCTCCAACTTTCTGATACATAAAGACAAAAACAACCTGATGCGATGATGACAGCGTACAAATAACACGAACACTCGCACGCACAAAGAAGTCCTACATGTGTTACGAGGACAGCCATTCAAACTCCTGCAGCAGCCGGGGGAAACGTGATGGGAACACAAAGCAGAGCCACGTTGTTCCTGTTGTTATCGGGTTACAGTTCAGCCCCACGACGGAAAATAACTTAC
Source organism: Anarrhichthys ocellatus (assembly GCF_004355925.1). Lineage (NCBI taxonomy): Eukaryota > Metazoa > Chordata > Actinopteri > Perciformes > Anarhichadidae > Anarrhichthys > Anarrhichthys ocellatus. The sequence continues at coordinate 203,673 of NW_022280114.1, forward strand.
AACTCCAAAAATGTGTTTTATAAACAAACAATTGAAAAAGAAAACGTTAAAATTTGACTTCTATCAATGGTTTCTGTACATATTGGAGCTGTAAAAGATTCAACTCTGCTGAGGTGGAAGAAGTACTCAGAGTCTCAGATCTTTTACTTAAGTAAAAGTACCAAAATGTAAAAATACTTCATTACAAGTAAAAGTCCTTCAAATAAAAGTTAAAGTTAAAATTACACTAAATTCACTTACCCTGTGACTGATATGATAAATGACAATATTAATGCCGATGCATCTACATGTAGGAAGCACAGATACAGTTGTAGCTGGCCGAGGTTAGTTAGGTAGTGTAGTCCAGTGGTTCCCAACCTAGGGGTCGGGCCCCTCTAAAGGGTCACAAGCTAAATGTGGGGAGTTGTGAGATAAGTGATGGGAGAGTAGAGAAGGAAAAAAATCAAGTTATGATACACAAATGTATGCAATTTTTCTTATATAGAACAAACCTTATACAGTTATTTCAATGTAACCAGTACTGCAAACGAATCACAGACACCTGAAACATTAGACTGAGGTTTTCTTTTTAGGTCAGAAGTCAAAATGGTTGGAAACCACTGGAGGAATCTTTAACAAAGTAATGTATTTCATTACATTCAACCAGAAAAGTAACAAATACTAATAAATGTAGTAAAAAGTATAATATTTCCCAGCAGAAGTGTAATGAAGAAGAAAATGGAAATACTTAAGTAAACTACAAGTACCTCAAATTTGTACTTAAGTACAGTACTTGAGTAAATGTACTGAGTTCTTGCTCCACCACTGCCTCCGGAGATAAACCACTGTCTTTGGAGCTCCACGGACTTCATGTCAGAAAGTTTTGCATGTTGGCATTAAAATCCTCTACGGATAAAGTACCGTCTTGCTTCTGTCACAGTCATTGTTGTTCAAATACAACAAAACCAGACGGACGTTTCTCTCACCTTTGGCTTCCTCACTGAGGTTTCGTCCTTTGAGCCTCTTCGGTATGAAGAAGCACGGCAAACTTTTGATTTCTTGGCGAACCTTCTTTCCCAGCCAGTTGTCCACATCTGGACCGCTGCGGACAGCGAGCGGCCAGCCCTGAGAGGAGTGAACCTCCATACAGCAACAAGAACAAGTGTTACATTAAGTACAATACTGCTGTCACTACTACCCTTACGTCTACTACCTACCTCTGACAATACATTAGTACATAGAACCCTCACTAGTATTCCTTCAACTGCCATTACTACTACTGCCTTTACAATTATGACTTTTAATGCTACAATAGGTGGAAGATGTATATCTTTTACTTTGGTAAGATAATGTAAAAACTGCAAGTATTTTAAAAGCAAACATACATAAGTATTATCCAGTGAGTACTTTCTGGCGGAAAGTACATTTACTCAAGTACTATACTTAAGTACAATTTTGAGGTACTTTGAGGTCGATTTTATGTTACTTTATACTTCTACTCTGCTACATTTCAGAGGCAAATATTGTACTTTTTACTCCAGTACATTTTAACAGTTTAGTTACTACATATTACTTCGCGTATTTTGTGTGTGTATGTGTGTGTATTATCATATATCAATGCATTTGGTCTGTTTTTTCCCTCTCATCTCCTAATTCATATCAATCCGAGATCCGATGATTTGATCTGTCCAGATTTACACTAGTCCTCGTGATTAAACAAATCTAAATGATTACCTCCAGAGCAGGAACCAGGTCCACAGAGATCAACTCGTCACTGCAGATTTCATTCCTGCACAGAGACAAAGTCACAGCCGGCGAGTGAAGTCGCTTCCTGTTCATCTCCCAGCGAAAGCCTTCATCAGGCACTGGAAACATGGGAACGTGAACACAGACAGTTATCCAGGTTCCCAAAGTAGGATGGAGGTCCACAAAGAAGTGTAGAAAATGAGTCCTGATAACTCGAACTCCAACAGAAATATAGAGGGAGAAACCAGATGATTATCACAACAACAACAGCAACAGATGAGAGGTAATGATCAGACCTTTGTAGGTCTTGAGGAACTTGCGGACCAGGCGATACATCTCACTCAGGATCTTATTCGATGAGAGGGTGCGCCCGTTCTCCAGAACAAAAGCTCGTATGGGGCTCTGAGTGGGCCGGGCAAGATCGATCCGGTAGAAGAGGCCGCCGTCGAGCTCTGTCATGTTGAGGCGCGACGGGGCCTGAAGCTTCAGCATCATGTTAAACTCATCGGGGCTGTGGATCTGAGATTCAGCACAACAAAGAGATGGATGGTGCATGTTTATCTTCCATACACTTGAAATGTCTAATGTTTACTTTATCTGATTCAAAGTAACTTTGGGGTCCGGGGTCCCGCTGCAGTTGTCTGTATATGCTTCACAATAACAGAACATGCATTTTATGATGTTTAAATCTTTGTGATAAACCCTTTTAGTGTTTTAAATTAAATTAGGCTCTGTAGGCGTATTGTTGCCTTTAGAAATTGTGTTTATCACAACCTCACCTTGACTTTCTCAAAGTAGCTGCCGCTGTTGAGGAAGTCAGCGGACTGGAAGAAAGGCTGATCACTGTTGCATCTCAGGAATTTCAGCAGGTTGTCTCGGAAATCGTTGACCACCTCTGCGGCCCAGCGGCGGTCCGTCAGTCGGATCTTGAGGTCTTTAGCGTTGAGTTTGATCCAGCTGGTCAGCTCCGGAGAGACCGACTCCTCGACCACTTTGGATCCCTCCTCTGCAAAGAGACATGGATTAATAAGTACATTTACAGACTACTTTAGTAGTGCCTATTTCTTTGGCACTGTGGAACTGAGATGTTCTCCATTTATTTCCTGGTGTCAGTGTTACAGACCTGTGTGTCTGACACCATTGACATATTATCCAACTATCGAAATGTTCGAATTGGTTAAAAGAGCCAGGTTTCAAAATAACCCACAACACTCAAGGTGTTACTCATGGCTGACTTCCCCATGGCTCCTCCCACTTCACATTTATATTGGAACTTAGTAAAATTAGCAAGATCATTGTTGTGTGGGTGTATCTAAAAAGATTGACTGGGATTATGCAAATATATCTAGTTAAGTCAAAAACGCACAATTTATTGTGTTTTGAACAAATGCAGATTAACTTCAAACTAGATATTTTCATGTACAGATGTTTTATCACAGATTGAATTATGCTACATATACATCCGCTCAGTGCAATAGATTCCCCTAAATCCTACACACTGTATGATCTGAATATGTCTACCACACTAACAACAACATTCAACAACAAATAGCCATGCCATAATTACAGGTATTTTGAGAAAGGTTTTGAACAAATTTAATCTGCACCTGAAGCTTGTTTCTGCTGAGTTTTCTGTCTCTGTCTTGCTGGTGTGAGTTGAGGAGGACTCGTCTTTCCTCTGGTGTCGTCTTTACGCTGCTTTGCTTCAGCCAGACTGCACTTCACATCTCTGTCCTCTCTGTCCATCACTCAGCCTTGAACACTTATGGATGGTATCTGATGGAAACCACTGGAGGCGTTTCTAATGGGAAGAAGATCAGAAGACCATCATTTAACTAAGTCACAGCATATACGGAAAAATCTTGGAAGTTTTATTTTAAAACAGCAGACAAAGCACACAAAAAATATCATAAAACTTGTCATCCTAGGAGAACCTATTTTGGTTCCTGGTAGAGATTTTATAAAGAGTGTTCTACCTAGAACCCAACATAATGGGTTAAACCTAGAATCATCTGTGAAACGTTCCACCCAGAACCCCCTATAAGAGGTTCTACGGACAAAACTTCTATTGTGTAATGGTTCCATGCAGAACCTATTCTTGGAAGTTCTATCCAGAACCTTTCCACCTTCTAAGAACAATCACCCACCCAGGGGGTTCTATACCAAGAATCCTTTTACAATGTAAGTGATTCATCTATAACCCTATCCTTTAAGATATGGGTTCTATAACACCTTTTAGATTTAGAGGATAGGTCCTCTAAAAGGTGTTCTTTGGATGAAAAAGGTTCTGAATGGAACCTAGTCTTAACATTTGAAAAACACTTTTTTTCAAAAAATTGATCTTTAGAAGCAAATAGTTCTAGATAGAACCTCAGCCATTCAGGAAGAACCCATTTGAAACACTTATTTCTTAGAGTGTCGATAGATAGACAGGCAGACAGACAGGCAGACGGACAGATAGACAAACAGATGATAGATAGATAGATAGATAGATAGATAGATAGACGGACAGATGATAGATAGATAGATAGATAGATAGATAGATAGATAGATAGATAGACGGACAGATGATAGATAGATAGATAGATAGACGGACAGACGGATAGACAGATAGACGGACGGACAGACTGACTGACTGGTTGGTTGGTTGGTTGGTTGGTTGATTGATTGATTGATTGATTGATTGATTGATTGATTGATTGTCACGATCAGGCTTTGCCTTGTGTGTTCTGTGTGTCTTTGTTTAGCTTCACCCTCCTTACTCCCTCAGCACCAGTCCAACTCCCTTCACCTGTCCCTGATCCGTAATCAAGCTCTCCCTCATCAGCACAACTCTCCTCACCTGTTCAAGTCACCTTATAAACCCCTGTCTCTCAGTCACTCACTGCCAGGTCATTGTTTGTGTTGTACCCGCCTGTTTGTCTTGTCCTGCTCCCGGTTTCCCACGTCTGCCTGTCCTGCTGGATTTGCCCCCTCGTCTCTTGTCTCGTCCCTGGATTCCCTGTGTGTTCCTGTAGTGTTGACGTTCTGAGTTAAGTGTTTATTAAATTCCATTTCACTCTACTTCTGGTCTGCGTTTGAGTCCACCACCATGCCTCGTGACATAGGTAGGTTGATTGGTAGGTAGGTAGGTTGACTGATTGGTAGGTAGGTAGATGGATAGCTAGGTAGGTAGATGGATGGATGGATGGATGGATGGATGGATAGAATATCCTCATTATATTACAGTGGTTTAACTCACCTGTGTTTGAGAAGCTTCTGTTGCAGATGGAAATGATCGCTCCTGTGTCTTTCCTTCTCTCCAGTATCTTTCCTTTCACTTTCAATTTCCATGAAACGTAATATGAGGATAACGCCTTCCTCATTGCCTCCTCATTTTACAACGACTTAAAAGGTTAATTCATGCCAGTTTTACAGTTCCACTCATTAATAATGATACTGCAGGTGATAAACAGTTTGTTGCACATTGGGCCAACTAGTTTAACCAGTGTTTCTGTGTCACATTGTAACGAGGCGCATCTTTCTAATTGTTTAGGTTACGTATTATAATCTTATAATGACGTAACAAGTTCTTGAATTTGCATGTAAATTAAAAACTATATACTTTTATGACGATAATCCTCTTAGAATCTGCAGAAGAAAATAAGAATTGACCTTATCAAACTTTATTGGAGTATAGCCTAAAAATTGCTCCACCGTGTGGTAAGATAGTTTCTTCAAGAAGTCAAAATTTTGACACCTGAGAATTATAAAAAAGTAGGCCTATATCAACATCATAAAACGACAAGAATAATAATAACTTTATTTATATAGCACCTTTTAAAAACAGAGTTTGCAGCAAAAGCAAGGCAATAATATCAACAGAAAGCTCAGCGAGACAGTTGATACAATTTTAAAAAAAAAAAAAAAAAAAAAAAAGTAAAATAATTTTGTAAAATCAACAAATAAAACAGAAAAGCGACGACATCGCATAAAAGCCAGTCTGTAAAAATGTGTTTTAAGACGTGATTTAAAAGAGATTACTGATTTTGCAAGCTTCATCTCCTCAGGCAGCTCGTTCCAAAGCCGACGGGCCCTGATGGCAAAGGCACGGTCAGGAGGGCCCCACCCGAGGATCTGAGGCTGCGAGCTGGCTCATAGGGGTCAACATTTCCTCTCTATATGTTGGGGCTAGACTCATAAGTGTTTTAAAAGTGATCAGTAAAATCTTAAAATCAATTCTAAAACAAACAGGGAGCCAGTGGAGAGAAGCCAGGATTGGGGTGATGTCATCTTTTAGAACCAGTGAGAAGCCGAGCTGCTGCCTTCTGAACTAGTTGGAGGTGAGAGAGTGACTTTTGGTTGATGCCAGAGAGAAGGGAGTTAGTAGGCGAGTCTTGAAAAGATTAATGCATGAATGACTTTTTCCAGGTCAGGGGGAGAGAGCATTCTTTTGATTTTGGCAATGGTTCTTATTTGAAGAAAACAGGACTGGATAACATTTGTGGTTTGAAGCTTAAATCTGAATCAAAAACTACTCCTAAATTTCTGGCAGTGGACTTTATGTTAACGGAGAGGGGGCCAAGGGCACTTTTAATGGGAGTGATAGGGTTTGGGGGACTAAACATTATGATTTCTGATTTTGAGTTATTGAGTTGAAGAAAATGTTGTGCCATCCAACAGTTCATATCATTAAGACTGAGTCTAAAATAGCAGCGAGGCTTCTGGGGCCATCAGGTCTCAAGGGAAGGTATATCTGTGTGTCATCTGCATAGCAATGACAAGAGACATTGTGATGTTGGATGATTTGACCAAGTGGGAGCATGTATATGGAAAATAAAATTGGACCTTGGGGTACACCACAGGTAATGTGAGATGTAGAAGATGAGAATACCGATGGTGACCGAGTGGGTTCTATCTAAAAGGTAAGAATAAAACCAACTAAGTACAGCGTCCTTGATACAGTCCCACAGCCCAGTCATCACACACAAGCTGTCAGCATGCCAATGTTAAGTAGTTGTAATGTTCACCAAAGACAGTTGGATTTATCTATAGGCACCGTGAATATCAACATCTAATGTCATGGCATGGCTGTTCATGCAAAAGCTGTCAAGATATTTCTGTCTCAACCAAACTGGTGACTAACAGACCAACATATCCATCCACAGAGTAGACAAGTAGAAGTTTTGAGTCCCTCAGAGGATCATAGTGCTGCAGGAATGAGTCCTAAAACCTGGAAATCAGTCACTGTACCCTCGTCTCAAAGCTAATTTGTCTTTGGTTAGATGTCTGATATAAGGTATGTGGTTAACACAAGCTGAAGAGATTTTAATGTTTTGTTCTATGACAGAAAATATGAGAGTAGTGTACATCTTTAAAATGAGAAACGTCATCATGCCGACTAGTGCGCCTTTAGAGCCTTGGTGTAGTTCATAGCCCGACGTCAGCTTTTTACTTCTGGAGATTGCATTTATGATTTTAAAAAAAAAAAAAGAAATCATAAAAGTAGTCTTCATTTGTGAAACGTTTGAATATCATTAACTTTTGTTTAACACAGAGCTTATTTTCTGCAATAATCAACAAAAACCCATAGTCATTTCGTCGAGGAAGCCAGTGCGATGCTTACTTCTGGGGTTGGCCTACAAAAATACATCAGCCCCGCAGCACTCTATTCGCCTATCACTTAAAACCCATCTTCCCCAGTTCAGGGTTGGTATGAGGAACTTTTAAAGTGTCACGGTTAGCTCTGAACTCAATGTTAGTTGACTTAAATGTTTTGGTATTCTGGAAACTGTCTTTCTTTTTTGAAATCCCCACCCAAGACATTGCAGAGGAAACTTGAGTACCCCAGAATTGAATATTTATGTCATTGTTCAGACCAGACATTTTGCAAAATTAATTGGTGTTCCTTTCCTTCGTTTCCCTCTCATGTTGACTGAAGGGTCTTATGTTCATCCTTCTTTAAAAGTCAATGAAAGGAAAATACAAAAAAAGCATGCTGGATATTCAAAAGTTGTGAAACAAGAAAAGAAACTTCTTCAACAGGCATGTTTAAGATTTTTTTTATTATTCTGCTTTTAACCTAATTCGTTTCAACAGTTCTCTAAAAAGCCCAAACCCTCCTTTCCGGCGGAAACTTTTCCGATGGGTTTTAATAATCATAAACCAGAAGGCGGCGTTGGGATGAAGACGGGATGGCTGCTGAGACGTGACTTTTTGTTGGATGTCCGGCATGAGAATTCATTTCTTCTTGTCTAACTTTTGTGCAGACTTGGTGACCTTTCCGCCATCATCCTTCTTCTTGGTTACCGACTTTATGACACCAACAGCCACAGTCTGCCTCATGTCACGCACAGCAAAGCGACCTGAGAGGAAGAGATGGACAAGAAAAGACAGCCAGGGGAGTCAACGAGATGATAATTATAACAAATGCTATTGACAGATTTGACAAAATGAATGACTCATATTATGTCCTGACAGAGCCTGAATTGAAATTTTAAAAGTTGATAAGATTCTGGACGTCACATCAGTCTTTTTATTTATATTTTGAATACTATGGATGAATATTACTCCGTGGATCGATCCCACTCTGTCCATTGGTCAGAGTGGGATACATCCCAAGTCTCTTAATTGTCGTTTCCTCGATCCTCGCTTGAACCGGAAGTTGTTCTGCGCCGCCATATTGACGGCCATCCCAAAGCTCTTATTTAGCTCGGAGGAGCGAGGAGTGAGGATGGAGGAGGGACCTCGGAGGAGCCATGAGCGAGGACCCACGAAAACAGACTTCCAGGAAGTCTTTTAACGACCGACACGCCCCCTCATTGTTCATCAGTTATGTGATTGGACGCTGCAGCTGATTGGACTGACTGGAGTTTCATACCAGAGTGAAGACGGATCACAGAATAAACTCAAGCTTCATATTTGACGAGTGTTTGATGAGTTTTATCATTTAAGAGACACAATAAACAATAATAAGAAACAATCATATTCTGGGTTATTTAATAATGACGTCACTGTCACAATTTCAAAACGTGCAGACGCAAATAATTCATAAATAAGATGATCGCATTCCGCCGGTAGAAATCTATCCTAAGCTTATAAACAGGACAGTTTGTTAAAGAGGTAACAGACTACAGAGAGAAAACACCTCTACAGTGATGATTACTGTGTTATTAGTATTATTAGTTACTATTAAGTACAGTGATCATGTGAACAGATACAAACTTCTCAAAAGTCTCTCCAGCCACTGACAGCCGACTGACAGCTGATCAGCTGTGATCATCAGCCACCGTCATCAGAAACAGACGTCGCTTCACGTGACGCAACTGAGGAAAGGACGTCTCATGTATCTTGAAACGTATTTCCTCGTTTCTCTCTCCTCGCATGGTTTCCTCCATGCATCCCTGCTGGGAGGGACTAAGTGAGGGAAACGGGGATGCAATTACAACTTCTTTAACCCTAGCCCTATTTTTGGGCCTCTGCCCGAAAATTGCATACCCATACTCAAGAGAGTCCACAAATCTAACTACAATGTCTATTTTAATAATTTTGATGCTAGAATACAGGTAACACTTGTGAGATGTGCTGAGATGTGTAAATATTGTGTATATGTTACTGGTTAATAACATATACACATATGGCACAGCTCAAATTGAGAAAGTTTCAGGTTCGCCTGAAAAAAAAGCACTTGTATTGAAAATTTTTATTTGAAATAATGCAGATCTTGGCCTAAAAATATGCCAGTCATAGCACAACATGTTTTACATGTCTCAACAACAGATTTTACTTCGATTGAGCGAAGCAGGCCAGCATAAATGGTCTGAGTCAAGCAAAATTCTCATTTTTGGAACCAGCAGTTGCGCTGCTGTATTCTAATTTTATATACTATATAACTAAATATTAACTATATATTCACTTGTCTTATCACTAAGAGTGTTCAATAATCCTAATAAAGCAGTTTGGCATCATTTTGAGCAATTTTCAGCAATTTTCAGCTGTCATATCTGTCATCCATAAAATAAATTCCTCGGTGCCTGTGTCTATGTAAGCCTTTGTTAAGGCCTGTGATTGGCCGATTTAATCATGTGACACCTTGTTGCATGTGGAAGAGTCCAACGAAAGCCATGGGGGTGTTTTGAGAAGCTGCAGGGCCTTTTACTCACTGAAAATCTCGAAATGCTTGGCACAACCCCCATGTCTAAATTCATTGGTCCAGCTGACTGAATTCTTGCCATTCTCTCATACAAGAACCCTGAGCCGCCATTTCACTTCACAGGCACAGTTCAGGAAACGGGCTATAGAGCTGCCGCATATTTCAATGGATTAGCTGCGTGGTGGTTCAATTTTTTTTCTGTTGAGTGGTGGGTTGTTGGTTGGCGTTGTTTATGTAACTTTTGAACGGTTTGAAAGAGAGTAATTTGAACACCGCCAGTCGACGCGGGGTCGAATCACGCCCCTACTGCATATGTAAATCGGCCATGATCGCTGCTGGCTTTGTGATGAGAGACCCAAAAAAAGAGCATAGTACGCAGATTTCTGGCCAAAAAAACGTGGTATTGTGGTAAATCTTCTAGATATCTTCTAGATATGATCTTAGTTGGTGTATAATTGTGTTTTGCAGTGTGTAAAATGGCTCCCATGGTTGTTTCGCCCAGAATCTCTTTGTTACATAGGTATATGATATGTCATAAAATATAATTTTATTTGTTTCGCAAAAGTGAAAGTGTGTACTCTGTCTCTCCACCTCTAGTCCCCAATATTGGGGACTTTCGGTACCAAGATGATTTATTAAGAGACTTGAGAAGTACCCATATTTAAACCAGATGAATCAGAAAACTAATCAAATATAAAACTAAAAAAGACACTAAAAACAAACCCATTCTCTACGACAACAAAATGGATTGTAACCTTCAAATGCAGCGAATGAAGAAGAAAAAAAGCCTTTTAACTCACCCAGTGGAGGATAATCAGAGAACTGCTCCACACACATGGGCTTGCCTGGGACCAGTTTGACGATGGCAGCATCTCCAGACTTGACAAACTTGGGATCATCCTCGATCTTCTTGCCGGAACGACGGTCAACCTTCTCGATGAGCTCGCTGAACTTGCAGGCGATGTGAGCGGTGTGGCAGTCCAGCACGGGGGCGTAACCTTTTTGGATCTGGCCGGGGTGGTTCAGGACGATGACCTGAAAACAAATAATTTAGGAGAGTTCTCTATCCAGTACTCAATTCAGGCTTTAGATGAACACATATTGCAGGTCCCCGCAGGTGGCCAGCAGAGTTCCACAGATATTTACGTTTACCTGAGCTGGAATCACTCATGCATCTCATTTTTTTTTTAGATTATCATTAAAGCAGGAAATTTAGCAGTCAGTACTAAGGTATTCAAATAATACACAGGTTCATATATTCATGTTATTTTAAACATGTGTAAGGTACAGTGAGTGGGGTGACCGTGCCACTGCCATTTAGAAACACACCTTGTCAGCTGATACCAATGCCAATATCAACATTGTCTGTCAATTGCATGATAATCATGCATTCAAATTGACATTTTTATTTTAAACATAAATGTGGAAATGAAAATGAGTGATGGCCTATTAGTGCCACTGCCATGCATAAACATACCTGTTATCTTGCATACAATACTGAACTATTAAAATAATGGACAGATTCATGTTTGGGGGAAAAGAAATATGAAAAATTGTCTAATCAACCAAAAATGTCACGACCCCCCCTGCAGTACCTCCGCGGACCCCCTAGGGGTCGCAGACCCCCTGTTGAAGACCTGAGATAGATCATAAAGCAATAGATACAATATTGAAAGGGTCTTAGTGTAAAGGTAAAGCAAAATAAATCTTGTAAATGTTTGGCACTTTTTGATTATGCCAATCTAAAAATGGAAGCTCGGATGCTCGTCCATCGTCCACTTATTCCTTTATCAATCTTTATGTACTTTCTTTCATTTTCTCAGACTCACCTGGGCGGTGAAGTCTGAAGCTCCTTTGGGTGGGTCGTTCTTGCTGTCGCCGGCCACGTTCCCGCGGCGGATATCCTTGATGGACACGTTCTTGACGTTGAAGCCGACATTGTCGCCGGGCATGGCTTCGAGCAGAGACTCGTGGTGCATCTCCACGGACTTCACCTCAGTGCTCAGGTTGCAGGGAGCAAAGGTGACGACCATGCCGGGCTTTATAATGCCGGTCTCAACGCGGCCGACGGGAACAGTTCCAATACCTGAGAGAGCAGAAACAACAAGTTTCTATTATACAGTGTGTGAGCTGTGATTGTCGGCTTTTGGGAGCTGTGAAGTACAGGCTGTGGAAACAGTTAACATCCCAGCCCGTACGGGGAATAAGGCTGTGACAAATCTGTGACACTTCTTAATTACCTCCGATCTTGTAGACATCCTGCAGGGGCAAACGCAGGGCCTTGCCTGTGGGACGGGAGGGGGGCAGGATGCCATCCAGAGCCTCCAGCAGTGTGACTCCATTGGCATTGCCCTCCTTGCGCTCGACCTTCCATCCCTTGAACCACTTCATCTACAAACAGATTCAAAGTAAGAATTAAGTCCAAGTCTAATCCATCAAGTCGACAACTTGAGCACCACAAAGATTAAATTCTCTTACATTGGCACTGGCCTCCAGCATGTTGTCTCCGTGCCACCCAGAGATGGGGACAAAGGGGACGGCTGCAGGGTTGTAGCCGATCTTCTTGATGTAGGTGCTCACTTCCTTGGTGATTTCCTCGAAACGGGACTGGCTGTAAGGGGGCTCGGTGGAGTCCATCTTGTTGACTCCAACGATGAGCTGCTTCACGCCAAGGGTGAAAGCCAGCAGGGCGTGCTCACGGGTCTGGCCGTTCTTGGAGATACCGGCCTCGAACTCACCAACACCGGCAGCAACAATTAGCACGGCGCAGTCGGCCTGAAACAGGGGAGACATTTTTTCTAAACTTCTACACATGTGCGTGTCTTGTTAAAGCCTGAATGATGGTTGTCTTTTGCTCTGTGTGCTTTTTTCTGAACATAATCAGTTTTTTTTACATTATCACAACTTCAGCTTTTCCCTTTGGTTTTCTTTTAGGAACGAGGCTGAATACCAACTGAATCAAACTGAAGATGGACATTCAATGGCTCCAACATTACTTTACCTCCATTTTCAAAATGCCGTATTTGGGGACTTTTCAAAGGACAGTCGGGGTGGAAATTAATGAAGCGTAAGTTCAGTCAGGAAGGCTACTCTTACACGCCTAGGCCTGTAGTTTATTTTTTATACATCTGCCATTCAGTCCTCGCATGCTCGATCATAATATCCTTGCTGTCAAAGGGTACATCCCAAGTCTCTTAATTGCATCCCCGTTTCCCTCACTTGCGTCCTTTAATTGCGTCTTAGTCCCTTCCACCAAGGATGCATGGAGAGATGCAAGGAAACCATGCGAGGAGAGAGGAAAAGAGGAAATATTTTTTAAGAGATATGAGACGTCCTTTCCTCAGTTGCGTTGCGTCTGTTCCTGATGATGGCGGCCGTTGATCACAGTTGGATCAGCTGACAGTTGGCTTTAACAGCTGGAGAGACTTTCGAGAAGTTTGTGTCTGATCACATGATAATAGTAACTAATAATACTAATAACTAATAAAGACACACAGTAATCACCACTGTCAGAGTAGAGGTGTTTTCTCTCTGTAGCCTGTTTCCTCTTTAACAAACTGTGCTCTGTTTTTAAGCGCAGGATCGATACCGGTGAGATGCGTTTGTCATATTTATGACTTATTTGCGTCAGTACGTTTTGAAATTCAGATTGTGACGTCATTTTTAATTAACCCAGCTATTGATTATGGTTTCTCTTGAATATTGGAATTAATGTATTAGGCTCCATGTTTCAGGTTAAACTTAAATGATATAACTCATCAAACCCGACACTCAGGAATGATCAGCCTCACATGACTGAATGGAAAATTCAGTGGGATGGATGATGATGTAAAAAGCTCTATTAAATATGATTGTCTCTACCTACTATGTTAATGCTGCCATTACGCACCCCTCCACCTCCCCATCTACGCCCGGTCTTCGCAGATGAATTAGCTTCATCAACTCATCATTCTATCAGCCACCACCACCAGTGTCTGGACTCTGTCAATGCTTTATCATCACATATCATCTGTTAATAATAAACAATGATATTTTCTTCATCTGACTTGTCTCTCCTGATTGAAATAAATAGATGTTGGAGTTGATGCCCTCTAGTGTCTGAGACCTTACTTCAACTTATAACGTTAAACAAATGTGATAGAGTGATTTCTTCTACAACCCCATAACAGTGGCTGCCCTTTAGAGCTCAAGCTAAAAACTTAACTGCAACTTGTTGTGTAACATACAAATCTGAAAGTGAGAAGTCAAATAAAGAGCAGGTTAAAAGGTGCGCCTGTACCTGAGAGGTGCCGGTGATCATGTTCTTGATGAAGTCTCTGTGTCCGGGGGCATCGATGATGGTCACGTAATATTTGCTGGTCTCAAACTTCCACAGAGCGATGTCGATGGTGATACCACGCTCACGCTCGGCCTTCAGTTTGTCCAGCACCCAGGCGTACTTGAAGGAGCCCTTGCCCATCTGTTGAACAGACATAGAGCGGGAAAGACTCTGTGATTAATGTTTTTTAAATAAAAACATTTACGTCTTGCAGATCCCCTTTTTAGATTTAGATTTTTATTTTGTATTAATACGATCAGTTTAAAGCTGGTATTTAATTTACTTTTATACAGTGTGCATCAGCATTTTGTTTTCATGTTAGATTGCCTTTTGTGTCTTCTAAGTGTATTTATTTTAATATTTACTATAATTATAACTATCCAGGTTTCAAGCTATTTATGGTCATGTGCACGACAATTACAGAGAAGCAGATGTTGGCAATGAAAATCTTCCAAAAAGGAAAAAAAGAAGAAAATTGCACAAATATAATAAGCAAAATAAGAATCAAAGACACAAAATAGTTAATTAAAGTTAAGATAAAAGGCTAAAATATAAACAGGAAAATAAATTTGTCTTAGGTAGTATTGCAAATACTACCAAAAACAGGAATGTGGTAAATGTACATGAGAAGTATTAAATATAGAGGTCATATAGAGGTATTACTTCAGTTTGTAATACATTAAGTATGCAAAGGTAAACGACAGTATAACTGTACAGCAGCTGTAATATCTGTTTTTTTCGTCTTTATGAGTGACTACAATAGCTTCCTTGTGATTCTTCTATCATTGCTAAATATTTAGGTTTTCATTAGGGCAAATTGGTTATGCTTGTGTTTTTAAAGCAATTATTTTATGCATAATGTATTGAGGCAAATTTGTTTGCAATATAGGCTAGTAGCCCTTGTCACGTGACACATTCATATCTACGTTAAAACTGCAACTTCTCTAAACAGGAGTACTTTCTGAAAGAATGCCTTTAGTCAAAGTCAGTACAAGTATTTCAACAGTAGGAGGCAGTCGCAGCCAAGCCAAATCAGGGAACAGTCACATCCGCCACACCTGTGATGAGTCATAGATGTGACTTGTCTCATTGTGTTTTATACGGTGTGATTATTTCTCAAAAACCTCAATGAATTAATTAAACCAACCTCAGCGGCTTCCTTCTCAAACTTCTCGATGGTTCTCTTGTCGATTCCTCCGCACTTGTAGATCAGGTGGCCTGTGGTGGTGGACTTGCCGGAGTCGACATGGCCAATGACCACGATGTTGATGTGGATCAGTTCCTTTGCCATTTTGTCCTGTGTTAAGCATTTAACGAGTAAAGGGTAGTATAAAAGTATATAGTTGGCAAAATAAAAGAAGTATCAAACATAGTATCCGTTGGAGGGGCCCCTGGCAGTGTAGCATGATGGGCCTCGTGTTCGAGGTGGCCTTCTTTTTTGGAGGGAGGGGGAGGGGCTA
The DNA here is from genome assembly GCF_004355925.1 of Anarrhichthys ocellatus. Taxonomy (NCBI): domain Eukaryota; kingdom Metazoa; phylum Chordata; class Actinopteri; order Perciformes; family Anarhichadidae; genus Anarrhichthys; species Anarrhichthys ocellatus. The sequence goes on from NW_022280114.1 coordinate 219,307, forward strand.
TTTCCATACTTTTGGATGTTTAAATCTATAACTAAACACCAAGTTTAACAAACTAATTATATGTTTTGTATAAAATCTTAATCTGAAAAGTAATTAGTAGCTGTGAACAATGAGGAACATTACAGACCAATGGAAACTAGTTCATTATACTTCCTGCAATGGAAACCATCAGAAACTATCACATACAGTACACATACTAAGCAGTCACTGATGTTCACCCTCTGGAGACCAAACCATTAGCTCAGCATTCAAAACCCCACTTCTAGTCTTATTTCATTTATCTAAAGTCTTTTGGTGCTATTTACTGAGTTTTGATTTCTCAGAATCTGAAGCTATTACAGCGTTTTAACTCACCTGGTTGTTGCCTGTCTCCTGCTTTGTCTATCCACACCTTCCCTCGCTGCTATCCCCGTAAAAAAAGGACTCTGTAAAAAGTGATCAGCAAATTATACTTTCCTCCAACTTGCTCCTCCTCTTGCATCAGGAATAATTATACTTCTGCTCGTGCTATGTGCACGCACGCACACATTCTCGGGCAACAAGTTTTGCCAGTCTGTTCTTGTTCGTTATACCTTACAATAACACACCTCCTGACACCTGCCTGCCCCACCTTCTGTACCTGGAGTCTCTCTGTAATATTTATAAGAACTGAGAAAAGGCCTAAAATGTATCAAAAATGTGTGTTTGAAGCTGCCGGAGAAGTGCTACTGCAGTTTTTGTGATCACTTCATTCCTGTAATGTAATAAACCACAAAAGAAACATCTTCGTTTGGCAATGTTTAAGATTTTTATTGGTTTGGTTTCAACTTAACTATGATCATAGCTTCCCCTAAGAGGAACAGGCCTTCCTTTCCTGCGGAAACTTTTCCGATGGGTTTTGATCAGCATAAGCCAGTCCTTGAGTAGAGAAGAGCTCTGCCTCAGAGGAGACGGCGCAGGGTGGCGGGGGAGGAGGAGGGACGTGGCGGGCCGCTGCTGCTGGGACGTGGCTCTTTGTTGGATGTCCTGCATGAGAATTCATTTCTTCTTCTCGGCCTTCTGTGCGGACTTGGTGACCTTGCCGCCGGAGGCGAGCTTCTTGTCGACGGACTTGATGACGCCGACGGCCACGGTCTGCCTCATGTCGCGCACAGCGAAGCGGCCTAGGAGGAGGAGACGGACGAGAAGAGAGAGAAAGGGAGGAGTCAATGAGAGGCTGAAAAGAGTCTTCTCTGTGGTTAAGGTGTAGCTGGTGGAAGCGGTGAATACACAGTGCACATTATACTAAAGACCAATAACTGTATCTGAGTAATGAAGCACCAAAATACCTGCAGAAAAGAGTGCTTTAGCTTCAGACCAAAATATCTGCAGTAAAAAAAGGTCGATAGCTAATTCTAAAACCAACAAGAACACAGTGTTTCACTCACCCAGTGGGGGGTACTGGGAGAAGCTCTCCACACACATGGGTTTTCCAGGCACCATGGTGATGATGGCGGCGTCTCCGGACTTGAGAGCCTTGGGGTTGTCCTCAAGCTTCTTGCCGGAACGCCGATCGATCTTCTCCTTGAGCTCGCTGAACTTGCAGGCGATGTGAGCGGTGTGGCAGTCCAGCACGGGGGCGTAACCCTGGGAGATCTGACCGGGGTGGTTCAGGATGATGACCTGCAGACGGACAGACGTGGGGGGAGGTCAAAAGAGCAACATCTAAGGATGTGGACTGGTTGGTGCTGGATAACACTATACTCCCAGAGGTAGACTGATGGCTGTGTGGTCTAACAGGGACACCAAATAGTCCATTCTGCTGTGTAATAGCAGCCTAAATCAAAGGGGAAATACAATTACAGTTATGTACTCTTAAAGAAGGGATCAGGATTCTAACCAGGGACTTTTGTTGCACGTCATGTCCGTCTCTCTATCTCTGCCCTCATATTTCACTGTATACCGCCACAATGTCGACTCTTAATTAAAGGCTAAAATGCCACAAAAAAAAAGGAATAGTAATATTTCGGTTTCAGGTTTCGAGATTTCTGGCATCCCTTCTCACCTGGCCTGGGACTAAATAAATGGTCAGAAGAGGACGACTGAGGTTTATAGATTAGCTAAACACCTTTTCAGTCACAATAAAATAGCATTCAGAGAGCGTTTCTCTTCCTTAATTTAAAGGGACATTCCATAAAAAAATAAGCTTTCATTTGTTAAGGAAACGTACGAAGGCAAAGTTCCCCGGGCCAAGTTCTTTGCTAACTTTTGCCGAGGAGCAATAGAAAGCATCCTGACGGGAAACATTACAAACTGCCATGGGATGTGCACGGCCCAGGACAGGAGGGCTCTAAAGCTGGGGGGACTAAAACCGCTCAGAATCATCAACTACTGAGCATCAGTGATACTGGTGACAAGAGGTGCCTGCGAAGAGCCCAAAGGATATTAACAGACAAAACCCAACAAATTTGGGGGACTCACAAGAGACAGATTAAAAAAAGGAAGGATCAGAATTGAAACAGCAGTGGCTGAAATATCTGGAGTCGGCATTACCCATAATGCAACGTGACAGTGACTTTCACATAGACATGAATGAGAGTAGAACAGACATCAAACTGTTTGCTGTGGTCATTTGACTAGTTTGCTGTTACTATGGTGACAACACAACACGCCGTCCTTTGCTTTCTGTATGTACTCCATGTTAAATCGCTGGGGGATAAAATATGAGTTTTTTATTACATATAAGCAATCCTTCTTTTTCCCCTCTTGCTGAGACTCACCTGGGCGGTGAAGTTGTCGGCCGCCATGGGTGGGTCGTTCTTGCTGTCGCCGGCCACGTTCCCGCGGCGGATCTCCTTGACAGACACGTTCTTGATGTTGAAGCCGACGTTGTCGCCGGGCATGGCTTCGGTCAGAGACTCGTGGTGCATCTCCACGGACTTCACCTCAGTGGTCAGGTTGGGGGGAGCAAAGGTGACGACCATGCCGGGCTTCAGGACGCCGGTCTCAACGCGGCCGACGGGGACAGTTCCGATACCTCAGAGAGCAGAATTATAGAGCGCTTTTCAGTTACCTTCAAAATAAAAAAAACTTGTAAATTAGCAGACGTTTTGATGAAAAACATCTTATACATTTTTCTATGCAGCCATCTTTTGATCACTTTTTATTTCTCTCACAGTGTTTGAAACATTAGAGACATGGTCCTGCTACGAAGAGGAGTAACATCATAGCATGAATACGTGGCAGGTGAAACGTGGGCGCAGTTCAACTGTACACTTACACAATCCGGTACATCAAGTTCCCCCATCTATGATAAGCCTGTCTGAACAAGTTGACAAGCCGTCTGCCTCCACTCCCAGAACGTGTTGCTCAGCAGACATTAGAGGCTGGGTCTGTTCGCTGTGACTATATCACTCGAGTGTCTCCGGTTTCATCCCAAGATGCTGCCTTTGCTGTTGCAACTGTTTCAAGAGTTCAGGTAAGTGACTCGACTCTTATTTCCTTCGGCTGTGTTTCGGTCCGAGTTTAGCTTTATTTTGTTAGTTAGTGTAGACATTGTGAGTAAAAAGTGTTCTTGGCACTTTTTTGTCAATACTTAAATTAAACCCTTTTCAGACACGGAACATGTGACATTACGGGCTTCGTGCATCTGTTAGAGTAATGGCCTTTTGGCATTTTTGTGTACATAAATGTTCTTCATTCAGAAGCGAAAACAGTCACGGAGCCTCGCCTGACATTTGGCAACTCTGGTGGGAGTGGCGGCACTGCTGGAGAACTGCTGTGAGCTGTAAAAGCAACGAGGGAGAGAGGAGGAGTGCTTCTTGTTCAGTCACAGCAATGTTTTAAAGAGCTCTTTTTGCCCTTGAAGGCCTGATTTATGATCACCGTGGGCAAAAGAGAGAGACTCGTTCTGCATCTTACAGTAAGACTACTGGATACATTTCTCATCAATTTCATTAATTACACAGAAAATTCTGCTGCAGTTTATAACGTCCGACAAGACCGTAAGTCGGGATTTAATTGCTGTTTGCTCACATGCTCTGTACAAAGTGTTTGACTGGATATGCATGCTGCTGGTTGGTTTATTTTGGTGACTGTACGATTCTTTCTTCTTGCACCGTGAGGAGAAAAAAACCCGCTATTTGCATCGACGTGAAGCTATGCACTGCTCGTTCTCAGTGTTAAACTGATGTTCTTTTCTTTTTGTGTGGGAGATGATACATACGGCATTTTATTCAGCCTTAGATTAAGATTACAACTGTGACCGTTGTGTTAAAAAGAGACTTTGTAGTTCAGACCAAAATGTTGAATCACATTTATGTAACATGTAGGTAGACTATAAAAAAGTTTGTAGAAAGTTTGTGCCCGTTTCCACTTAACACTATGTTGCATCATTTCCCTTGAGGGGATGTGCTACGAGGTGCAGGCGCTCCTTACCGCCAATCTTGTAGACGTCTTGCAGGGGCAGGCGCAGGGCCTTGTCTGTGGGGCGGGAGGGGGGCAGGATGGAGTCCAGAGCCTCCAGCAGGGTGACGCCGGTGGCGCCACCCTCCTTGCGCTCTACCTTCCAACCCTTGAACCAGCTCATCTGAAAAAAATGGAGAGTGCAGACACAGAGATGGAGAGGGGGTTAGGGAAAAGTGATGAGGGAAAGCAAAAGAACGATGATTAGTTTAAGAGAATCACTTGCGAAAATCCACGGCATATTACGCTGACGTGACATAGATCTGAGTCAATGTCACAATTTGATGTGAGGTAGACTTGAGCTTTGCGTGTAATAAGTCCCTCACCTTTTCACTGGCCTCCAGCATGTTGTCTCCGTGCCACCCAGAGATGGGGACAAAGCCGACGGTGGCGGGGTTGTAGCCGATCTTCTTGATGTAGGTGCTCACTTCCTTGGTGATTTCCTCGAAGCGCTTCTGGCTGTAAGGGGGCTCGGTGGAGTCCATCTTGTTGACTCCGACGATGAGCTGCTTCACACCAAGGGTGTAGGCCAGCAGGGCGTGCTCACGGGTCTGGCCGTTCTTGGAGATACCGGCCTCGAACTCACCAACACCGGCAGCAACGATCAGCACGGCGCAGTCGGCCTGAAACAGGGGAGACATTTTTTCTAGAACATGCACATTTATACATAAAATATAAAGCGATGAGTCGGTGGACAACAGGTTAAAAGGTGCGCCTGTACCTGAGAGGTACCAGTGATCATGTTCTTGATGAAGTCTCTGTGTCCGGGGGCATCGATGATGGTCACGTAATATCTGCCGGTCTCAAACTTCCACAGAGCGATGTCGATGGTGATACCACGCTCACGCTCGGCCTTCAGTTTGTCCAGCACCCAGGCGTACTTGAAGGAGCCCTTGCCCATCTGTTGTGGAAATAGAATAGGTGTATAAATAAAAGTGTGAATCATTCAGTTTACTTTAAGTTCAATTTAAGATTTTTGTAAAAAATAAGTCATGCCTCTAGATGTAAAAACAGCAAACTTTATATCGCTCTATCATCCAAACACAGTTTCAGTCAATCCTTTAAGCAGACTCTTGGTACCGATACCATTTCAATATTCGTATTTTCCGTACCATAGTTTGTGGAACATAAACATCTTTTAGACCCTTTTTTCATTTAATAAAATATGCCAAATTACTGAAAACATTAGTGTCAAATAAAGGTCTCTGTCTTAAAATATCATGTAAAGTTAGAAATGTTTCCTGATTTGGATCAAATCGATATAATCAAAGAATAAGAAAACATACCGAAGAATTTGACCAAGCATTAAATGCCAATTTTGACACATTTCATTCAATATATACCAAAAATATTGAAGTTTGTTTCCCTGGTCCCAGTTTCCATTCAGATGATCCCATACTTTAGAAGCACATACTTTTATGCTATTATCATTTGTTTGAAGCTGCAAATCAATTCACTCAACTACATAGTATATTAATATATTTAATTATGTAGTTACTTCAAAAGTATCAGGCTTTTTTTCCCCCCTTTCAGTTTAAAGCACGTTTTTAAATACAACATTGGTGTGTGTGACCTGTGAGTTCAGTGTGTCTCAACATTTTTCTAATTTTATATAGATTTCTACTTTAACATTTACTGATTTTAGTTCCCATTAGGAAACACTGGTTATAATATGGAAATAATGATTCCATTGAGTAATTGAGGCAGATATAAAATGTACTATTAACCTGTAGGTTAAATAATTAGATTTTAACAGGTACATTTTCAGTACAAGTTACAGCATGGATAGTACATGTCTTTAAGCAGTAGGTGGCAGTTTTAAACAATAGTGAGCAGCTTCATCCACCACACCCACATACACCGACTTCATAGTCTCATACATACGTGTACTTAGGTGGGATTTTAATGCATTCGTAGCAGGCTGGTGTCTCCAAAAAAACCAACCTCAGCGGCTTCCTTCTCGAACTTCTCGATGGTTCTCTTGTCGATTCCTCCGCACTTATATATCAGGTGGCCTGTGGTGGTGGACTTGCCGGAGTCGACATGGCCAATGACCACGATGTTGATGTGGATCTTTTCCTTTCCCATTTTGAATTACTGGACGTAAACATGGGAGCAGTAATGTTAACTTTATAGAGACACTGCACCTAGCGGTCACTTTGACTCGGTGTCGATGAGTTTATAATGTAATTTATCTAGTATATAATAACTGCGGCATACGCACTTCACTTCTATCTAGTCGGCCCTTTAGTACTATGCCCGTGTATTGGACATAAATGCAGCTCTGCTGTTGTGCAATTACATATTTAATTTCGCGTTACCGACTTCACACAATCTTTACTGAAACTGTCATAGTCGGTGCTCGTGCCCGCCACAAGAAAGGACACTGGTGAGTCACGCGCTCTATGCCGGCTACTCCGCTGCCTCCATGTTGCGCCGAGACTGCGGAGCCGCCATGTTACCGACTGATGCAAGCGCGCGGCCAGACAACATGCAGCCACAGCACTGGATGCGCGTTCACGACGGTAGATAGAAAGGACTACCATGACTGGCAGAAACTAAAGCTCAAGGTTCCCAGTTAGCGTTTAACAATCAGTGCATTAAAGCCCCGTTAGGACAAAGCCGAATAAGCCACCACATGCGTTTGGATAAGAAATGTATGAGGTGAGCTGGCATGTTTACCTTTTTCATGTTCAATAACCAGAACTCAAAGCAGTCCTGCAGGATGAGATTGTCTTTTTTCCCAATGCTCAGGACGACAGCCTGTTTCGAATATTACCCCAGCTCCTCTATTCAGGCATGCATTTTTAGATGGGATTAAAATATGACATTTTACCAACCTGTGCCCAGCAGAAAAAGTCGTCCCCTGATTTAGAGCGGAGGGAAAAAAAAAAAGAAGGACAGAACGTGATCAGTCCAGTTTTTATACTGAACCAGAGGAGAGGGGGCTGTGCATGCTCTTGCTGCTGTCAGACTAGAATAAGGGGGTGCCATTGGCCGGGGCAGCATAATTCCTATCGAGACGATTGGACAATAAGTGCATCACTGGGCACAGATAGCATGGTCAAAAACAGCTGCAGCACAGAAAGCCTGGCTTACCTGTGACTACCAGCTCTAACAGTGAACGACAGACAAGCCAATTTCAATTTTTTCAAAGACATTTATTTTATTAGTTACCAGCAGCTTTCTTTCCAATTAAATGTGGCATTTTAAACAACATTTCCAACTTAAACTTAACTGAGAAGAGGCACCGTCATGTGATTCAGGTAAGCGACAATGCCATGTAGTTCTTTTTTCCTGCGGAAACTTTTGCGATGGGTTTTAATCAGCATAAGCCAGTCCTTGAGTAGAGAGCTGTGCCATAAAGAAGAAGATCCAGGGTAAGGGCAGGACAGAGAGGAAGGAGTGGCCCGCTGCTGCCGGCACACATCTTGTTGCTGGATGTCCTGCACGACCGTTCATTTCTTCTTCTGGGCCTTCTCTGCAGCCTTGGTTGTCTTTCCGGATACATCCTTGGGAATGACAGACTTGATGACACCGACGGCCACCGTCTGCCTCATGTCACGCACGGCGAAACGACCTGGAATAGAAGTGGGTTGAGCGTTTAGTAAATGTGTTTATGCACTCATTTTGTTGCAATAATTTATAAAGTTGTGTACATGGTAAGTTTTTCCGGTACGTACCAAGGGGAGGGTAGTTGGAGAAGGGCTCAACAACCATGGGCTTCTGTGGGATCAGTTTGACAATGGCAGCATCTCCAGACTTGACAAACTTGGGCGCATCCTCAAGCTTCTTGCCGGAACGACGGTCAATCTTCTCGATGAGCTCGCTGAACTTGCAGGCGATGTGAGCGGTGTGGCAGTCCAGCACGGGGGCGTAACCTGCGTTGATCTGGCCGGGGTGGTTCAGGATGATGACCTGTGGACACATTTTGAATTAGAACTACCAAATTGCAACTTGACTCAAAACAAAACTAACGCAATTCTATTCAAGTTCACAATCCCCAACCTGGGCATTGAAGTTGTCAGCTCCTTTGGGTGGGTCGTTCTTGCTGTCACCAGCCACGTAGCCACGACGGATTTCCTTGACAGACACGTTCTTGATGTTGAAGCCGACATTGTCGCCGGGCATGGCTTCGAGCAGAGACTCGTGGTGCATCTCCACGGACTTCACCTCAGTGGTCAGGTTGCAGGGAGCAAATGTGACGACCATGCCGGGCTTTATAATGCCGGTCTCAACGCGGCCGACGGGGACAGTTCCAATACCTGAGAGAGCAGAAACAACAAGTTTCTATTATACAGTGTGTGAGCTGTGATTGTCGGCTTGTGGGAGCTGTGAAGTACAGGCTGAGGAAACAGTTAACGTCCCAGCCCGTACGGGGAATAAGGCTGTGACAAATCTGTGCCACTTCTTACCTCCGATCTTGTAGACATCCTGCAGGGGCAAACGCAGGGCCTTGTCTGTGGGTCGAGCTGGGGGCAGGATGGCATCCAGAGCCTCCAGCAGTGTGACTCCATTGGCATTGCCATCCTTGCGCTCAACCTTCCATCCCTTGAACCAGCCCATCTACAAACAGATTCGAAGTAAGAATGAAGTCCAAGTCTAATCCATCAAGTCGACAACTTGAGCACCACAAAGGTTAAATTCTCTTACCTTTTCACTGGCCTCCAGCATGTTGTCTCCGTGCCACCCAGAGATGGGGACAAAGGGGACGGCTGCAGGGTTGTAGCCGATCTTCTTGATGTAGGTGCTCACTTCCTTGGTGATTTCCTCGAAACGGGACTGGCTGTAAGGGGGCTCGGTGGAGTCCATCTTGTTGACTCCAACGATGAGCTGCTTCACGCCAAGTGTGAAAGCCAGCAGGGCGTGCTCACGGGTCTGGCCGTTCTTGGAGATACCGGCCTCAAACTCACCAACACCGGCAGCAACAATTAGCACGGCGCAGTCTGCCTAATATCAAAAATCCAGATTTAAGTAAAGTGAAACAAGATACAAACATGGGTCAAACTTTGAGCGTGACAATGTATTAACATGATAACTAACCTGAGAGGTACCAGTGATCATGTTCTTGATGAAGTCTCTGTGTCCAGGGGCATCGATGATAGTCACGTAATATCTGCCGGTCTCAAACTTCCACAGAGCGATGTCGATGGTGATACCACGCTCACGCTCGGCCTTCAGTTTGTCCAGCACCCAGGCGTACTTGAAGGAGCCCTTGCCCATCTGCGGAGGGAAGAAATACAGAAATATTAAGATTTTGTTTGATATTAAACCAGATTTATACCGTAGAGAGATTACTACATGATTGCTCATGTATTCTGTATGTTTTAGTAAATATGAATTTCAAAGATCATAATATATTATTTTAAATACCCAACACACCCACTAAGTCAACTTCCTGGCTATCACATCCTTTTAATTACTTTGTATATTGATTATATAAAACAAACAGTCATTTAACCTTTTCATTTGGTGACATTTCATTTGTAGGCTATAGCTTATCAGTATACCAAATATGTAGTCTTTGTACAACAGCCTGAGACCCCTACTGAATGAAGTGCACAGTCACCAACAATGCTGCTTGCGTTAAGCCCCACCCCTGCGTGCGCGCACACGGGTTGATCGCTACATTCGCGTGCCAGGCAGTGGCGGTCAGAGTGGGCACGCTGACGCCGCCATCTTGCCTCTGGACTCTAGCCTGTAACGGTTATAAAGAGTGAAAAATATACAACTGCTCACCTCAGCGGCTTCCTTCTCGAACTTCTCGATGGTTCTCTTGTCGATTCCTCCGCACTTGTAGATCAAGTGGCCGGTAGAGGTGGACTTGCCGGAGTCCACATGGCCAATGACCACGATGTTGATGTGGATCTTTTCCTTTCCCATTGTTGTAGTTTCTGTCACGAAAGAAAGAAAAAAGATTAAGCTCTCAATTTTTAAGCGCATCATCGTTTATTAGCTTATCGTAGCATTCAACCACGAGTAACGGTAATCTGACGCCAATTAAACCATGACATCTCGGGCACAGCTCAATACGAACACCGTTCGACAGTAGCTCATGAAAATTGAGCAAAGCCAAAGCTCACATTATCACACATATCAGTCGAACCCGCTTCCCGTGTTAAACCGTTAACTAGTCGGTAAAGGTACGGGAATTTAGCCGCTAACAGGCGGCGGCTGCTAGGCCTCACTCGGCCACAAGCCATCTCAGACACGTGTTACTCCAAAGGCCACGTCGTGCTAAGTTGCAAATACTTCCAAATACAGAGCAGCCATTTCGTTGAGCCTCCCAACACCGGTCACTTGAAAATATGTACGGTCGTTTCATAGAGGTGGAATAAAAGGAAACCCGATACCAGCAGCCTCGACGCTGTGCATTCCAGTCCCTTCTTTGTTCCCCTCCACTTTCTCTCCTCCCTCCTAACCCGCTTGTTAATAAAATAAAAAAACCTTACGGTACCACTCACTACCGTTAGCATACCATCGAAACGGGAATAGCACTGAGGTTAGCGGAGGATAATGCTCACATTTACCGCCAAGTGTAGCGTTAGCTCCTTCTGAAAAAACCTACAGGTTTATGTTGAAGTTACATAACCGAGAAGGCAAAGTTTAGACTCAAACACTCGACGGAAAAAACTCGAAGCTGAATCGTATTAACGATACACATCAACAACAGTTAGCGCTAAAGGTCCGAGTTGTGCTCTCTGACTCTCGTTTAACTCAAAAGTTCAGCTTACCGGTGTTTCTGGGTTTTCACGGCCGACGCTGCTGCCCCTAGCCAGGTAACAGAAAGAGGAAGACAAGGGTTGGACTGTAGGTTTTATACGGAATGGGAGGCGGCCTGACTTCCTGTCGCCCTCCCCGGTGGAGACCCCGCAAATCACACACATTCCTGCAAAAAACGTCAGCACGCAACCGGATGAACCGCCTGAAACATGTATGATGTCTCACACGGACGCTGTGCATTTTAGCTTATCACTGAAACCAACAACAACAGAGACTGTATACTTGGTATAATGACAACAGTAATAGTTCAGAAACAGATTTGGGTTATTTGACACACTTCATCGACCTTCATCGATAGGAACTAAGATTTAAAAAAAAAACATTCACTGAATAATATTACCATTAAGTGTTGGAAACAAAGTTTAATAAATGTAATAGGAATACTGATATTTTTCAATCATTACCAGATACAGCTTCACCCACTTATTATTACACAAATGATTACAATGACAAATAATGGATTTCTATCATTGATATTTGAAATAAAATACAAATAAATAACTATTTCAGACCATAACAGCACAAAGCCCTCCCCCTGAATTCCCTCCCACCCACCCACTGGTTATACTGGGATGACTCTTCAGCCTGAAAAGATTATCCAAATCCGAAATTTGCATTCAAACAGAGCCCAGACCCCGAAAAGATGAACTCATGCTGTCTTCAAGACACCATGATCTCGCCGGCCCTTTACATTTACAACAGACGCACACACCCAAGTGTTTGATTGAATTAAACGCTGATGTTCTCAGGGGGAAGTGTATCTTCAGGGTCAGCTGATGTACTGAACAACCACCACAAAAACTGATGCCTTGATATCCTAACTGCTCTCCTTTGTTCACTTTTCAGTGATTTTCATCAAGTTATTCTCCTTTCAACCACTTGCCATCTTTAAAGTAGTTAAAGTGTCTGCTTAATTAGAAATAGTTGACTAATCTGGGAGAAATGTACTCAATCACAATGATGCAAGTTATTAACCGAAGAAAAATGGCCTGCTTTGTCACTTGGATGCTACTGGAGGTGACAGGAGGTCAGATTCTGCCTCTTCCTCCATCACTGTGGCTGGCATATTGCTCAGTACAGAGGCAGCTGGTATCCCCTGGTACACACACACTCGCTCGGCCTTCCCTCCAGTTCAGGTAACAGCCACTCCAGCTTGGCGGCTGCTGTTTTCACTCAGTGGAGAGCAGAGCGACCACAAGGGGAGGCTGAGCAGAGTGAGGGGCCCGAGATGTGGGGGAGAAGAGGCAAACAGTGGGTCGACTGAGAGGCAGAATAAGAGTTGAGACTTGCTAATAGAGTCATAAAAAAGTGAGTGTTAAATGACCAGAAATGGGCAGATGTCTTGTAAAAATGAATTATCTGTTATAAAATGATTGGAAAGAAATCCCTGTTAAATGTCAAACAAACGTTTTAATTCACATTATATAATCCATCTGACCACACCTACAATTCTCAATGTAAAGCACAAAGCACAATGTGCTGAGCAACTGCCCTCCCCAACCAGAGGCTTAAAAAAATGTGGTCTGAGCCTGTTTAAATCATCATATGAAGTAAAAAAAAAAAGACAAAAAATCAATTGTGACTTAAAAAGCATGGCTGCTTTCCTGGCGTATGATTTCATTTTGGAAGACAAGACAAAACACCCATTTTCTCCGGTGCTGGAGCTGTTGACTATATCCCAGAGAGTCTAGCTGATGGAAACACCCTGTTTAATATTAGAATATACATGAAGGGCAGGGAAATATGACCTCTCTAATTGATGGGGTCAATTGGTTTAATACAAACACTGCAGTAAAGAGACAGAGGGGAAGACTGAGTCAGCGAGGAAGTGACAGCGAGAAGTTTTCGGGAGATACTTGACAGAAATCTTGAGGCGAACTCAGTGTTCAAAAGTACATGACTATCGTGTAGCGGTAGAAGAGGTACTCAGATTCTATATTTCACTCATGAACATGTGGGCCAGTTTTCAAGGCAATCCATCCCAAATGTGAGCCTCATGGTGGCGCTAGAGGAAAAGTCAGGTGATCCCCAAAGTTTTCCTCTGCACACCATGAGTTTAACTCAGAACATGGTTGTTGAGATATTTCAGTCTGGACCAAGTGACCGACACTGCCGTCCCTAGAGCTACACTGCTAGCGATGCTAAAAACACACCGCCTGGCTCATGAGGCCTGTAATGAGTGCAGTACAACAGCTGTGTGCAACAGGGTGTGTGGGTGTGTGTGTGTGAGAGAGAGAGAGAGAGAGAGAGAGGGAGAATGTGACTCAACAGGCTGAGTGGCAGCACATCAGTGATGAGTCATCTGGTGTGAGGGGTGGTTATAGCAACGAGAGATGTGAACATTTTAGCATGACTGAGAAAAAAAACTGTTATTTGTTCGTACAGATTGATGGGTGGATGGATAGATACCAGGTGCCATATTTCTTTTATGTGAAAACTGTACATGGCAATAAATCAGATTCTCTTCCAAACACTAAATATGTTAAAATTTTCTCCCTTTCAGCCACATCAGCACCGAGGACGGCCACTAAGTTGGAGCGATAAGGCCTGGCTCGAAGTTCATCCCAAAAGGTGTGGTTGATTTCGGGGGGCCCAAGTTTGTCTTCATCAAACTGGGGAGAAGGCCTTTCTTCATGGACCTCGCTTTCTGCACAGGGGCGTCGTCAGTTCAAGCAGGAAAGGGAGAAACAAACTGCTGCCACAGCAGGAGCTGCAGGATGATTTACAGGAGAACAAAAAGAGACAAACCCTCGTTTTAGGGGCTCACAAACCAAAAAGGTTGGGAACCACTGCTATAAATTTTTTTGTGTGAAAAATGGGATACGCTAAACTCTTTAGCATCTAAAAATGCATCAAATTGAAGAGGAGAAATCACTCTTTAGTGAAACTACTCAGGTGAACATGTGACACAACTTCATTTGAAGGGGTCATGAGTTAAAATGGTTGGGAAGCACTAGTCTAAGGTACAGTACACAAAAGTAACATACTTTTGCCCATAGTGTTGATAGACAGACAACAATTCACCTTGTACAGTAATATATAATAATATATAGACATATACTGTCCATATAAACACATTATGAATTCCAGTTTAAACCACATTTTGCCGTGGGCAGCAGCATCAGCTGGTACTTCAGAGTCGTCTTTATCTGCCAGTTTTAAGAGACGTGACTTGGTGTCCGTGTGGGCGCAGAAAAGAAGTCTCCCTGACTGATTCAATGCCAACATAAAAAAAGAAAAATCTGGCATTCATGTGGAGGCAAGAGTTTCAGGTAACTCAATCTAAATATCAATGTCACCTAATGCAAATACAATCTGAGCCAGGGCGAGACAGTTAATGCAAATAAAGCGTATTTGCAACACACAGCCACTTTCACCCCCCCCACGCTTCACACTTGCATACAAAGTATTCCCTTCTGGTGTCCAGGCTATCGTCTGCATTTGTTTCACACCCTGAGTGGGAAGGAGACTTGTTTATCACATGCATATGACAGCCTCAAGGGTAGGTAGGATTAAACTTTTGGCTTTTACTTAAAGTGGCTGCAGCAAATTTCATTCAACCTCCTCTGGCTCAGATCGTCCCCTCAAGCTAAGAAGGGCAATCTGAGGCAAGCCAAGCGTTTTTACCCATATGCTGGTTCTGTGACGTAGCTTTTGTGGGTCTGTAAAGCCTGTTAAAATATTGTATGTGATACTGGACTGTACAAATAAACTTGATTTTACTTTTGTCACTGATTGAGTGTATATTTCTGCTTCTTCCTGGATCACTTCATGAACCTTTAAGCCTTGAAAACACATTGCATGTTTAAGATATTGCGAATTTATTTTAAGGTGCTCCGATTATCGATTTTCGATTTTATCTATATTTATAAAATGTGCATCCTACTGCTCACATAAGTGGTTAGATTTGTTGTACAGTATGTTATAAGCTGTGTGACTTATGATCGTCATCATTTTTTTTCAAAACTAACTGGCATCTAATCGGATCTTTTTCACTGTTTTTTTGGTCCAGGTATGTGGTAAAGGAAAAGCACAGTAGAAAATTGAGGGTAAAAGACAAAATGTCAGTAGAAATGTACACAGAGAACTGACAAAAATCAGCTAACATTCATTTAAATAACAGAGAAAATGTGATCAAAATATCTCTGAAGGCATACTGAGGCTACAGGAGGTATTGTTCATAATCAGTTTCGCAGGACATGATTCATATCTCAGGAACCTGATCAATAGTCCTGGCTCAGCAGTGAAATAGAGAAGTTTCCTGCCGGGGTTTTATTTCCAGCAACAGTCTTGCTTCATCTACTCCTGACTTTAGAGTTCTGTAAATGACGTGAAACTGATAAATAAATAATTAAATGTACCACTGTGAGGCAACAGTCATAATAAGTGCTAGGGATAAGGTCTGTGCCATCCATATTTAACTGAACCAAACTAATTAATTGAAAAATATATATAAGTTTTTAAAAATAAAAACAAAAGAAAAAAATGCCCAAAAAAAAGAAGAAATAATTAAGTGGTAAATTAACTCTCTGTGTGCAGAATGAGGACTCCACATAATAATTTATTTCAACATTACATATGTGAAGTGATTATTAGCCCCCTTCCTGTACAGTAAAACTACTGCAGTCATCAAAAGATGATTAGCACAATGCTAATGTGACCTAGCTAGCAGTAACTGTTACCGTAGGTCAGAATTAAGGTTTTGAAACGCCAAGAAAAAAATATGCAGATATGAGTGTATCGTTCTGAGGTCACGAAAGGTCAAATACGAGGCAATTATTCACAACATAAACTTCTAAATTACGGAAAAAAGTTCACCGTCAAGTCAAACATTTATCATGCTAATACAACCGCTAAAGTTAGTTTGCCGTTGTTAAATCCGGGGGTTTGACCGTAAATACCCTAATAAAACGGTGAATAAAAAGGTAGAATTAAGGCAGCTACATGATAAATTAAACGGAGATTTTAGACAAAGTGGGCATGTGAAGGTTTAGTGGAGTAACAATATTCAATGGGTAGAGAAGTAAAATCGAAAGAGGGAATGTCAATCATAGTGAACAGTATGACAAAAGAAGGGGGGGGGGGGGGGGGGGGGGGGAAGAAGAAAAAAAAAAAAGAAATAAGGCGGCTACATGATAAATTA
>NW_022280114.1:235754-296387 GCF_004355925.1 Anarrhichthys ocellatus
GGGGGGGGGGGCGGGGCGGGGGCGGGGGGGGGGGGGCAGACAATTGTAGTTACACAAAACCCGGTTTCGTCATAAGAACATCCGGGTCATTCGTCAAAAAATCTGATGCAAGCGCCAACACCATCGTTGTAACCATGAGCTACACCCACGGATGTTTAAAGAGACACTACACCCCATCAGCAAACTGTGACACAATGTATTTCAGCTCTAGTTGATGTGGTGAAGTATTTAGATGAAGTAAAAGTACTGACAATACCACAGTGTACAATCACTACAAGTACATGTCCTGCACTGAAAATATTTGTAAAAGTATGTAAGTATAATCAGGAAAATGTACTTAAAGTATTAAAAGTAAAAACTGAAAGTCTTTAAGACGTTGAAAATAGTTAGAAATAGCCTCACAATTACCAGAAGGGACACCTTCACAATGCACAACTTGTATGCTTTATGTCCATTTTCTTGGTAATACCTTTACTCAAGTAACTTTCTGAATGAAGGGGTATTTTTTAATTGTGGTATTGCTACTTTTACTACTTAAGTGTAGGATGTTAATACTTCTTCCACCACTGGTAGTATACATACACTGGTAGTAAAAAGTAACAACTATAACAGCTGCTTTGATTAAGAACTGTCATTCAAAGGGTTTTATTAACATTTTGACAGCCCAGAGATCACTGCTGGTATTTAGTGTCTTGTGCCATCTAGTGGCCGAAGATAAACATTGCGTATCGTATCGCTGATCTAATTCTGACTTTTGTTCATTTTTAGTCATGATGGGACACAGGAAGATGATATCCCCTCATGATCGGTTCAGTAAGAACAGGAACATCTATCATTTCAATATTATGTTGAAACACAGACAGAGACTCCACTCAGATGCCACAGATTTTAATTTTGCTCAGTAAAAGTGATTCTTCACACAATAAAATATAAATTAAAACATATTTCCCATATTTTGTACAATCTCACACATTTCCAAAGCCCAGAAAAGGAAAACACATCATTGCATCTGTTTAAAAACATCATATCTTTACAATCGCAGTACAGTCGGCATGAGATGACGAAAAATGGTTGAGTCCTGTTTTCTACAAAAACAACAATTATTGTAGTTGAAGGTGAGAGATTAAGTATCTCAAAAAGTAAGTCATAGTTCATGGCACTTTTACAAAAAAATATTGCATTGTTGGCAGTAGAAGGTGGTTTGGCTTCCTGGATTAGACAAAAGATAAAAACATCTATCATGATAAAAACATCTATCATCAAAAAACATCTCCAAGAAAGATTATTTTGCAAACATATTGGCGCTGTTATAAAATATAAGGCTGTTTGTTGTATTTTTGTATGAAGTGCTTCTTTGGGTCCTACTGAACAGCCGAGAAGTGGTCAGGAAACAGACACACAGTAAACAAAGCAGCTAAAGGAACAGGTGTTAATAACACTTTCAAAGTCATATGGTATGTTATGGCTGGTCCTTAAAACATACGCTCCCATCTCGTTCACAGCGCAAGAACAAGTTAAAAAAACATACAAAAAAAGTACACAAATTGATTTGTTTTTCAACCTGAGGTGCTGTATAGTCCATGTATTGTATTGTATGTAAATGGAAAGTATTACTGGTTAGGATGTAAATATTTGTCTAACACAAAATGTAGTTTTTCAAACTATTCATAAATTCCTGATTGATAAACACAGTGAATATCCAGCAGTGTTTTTTTTTTTTTTACTGTTTACTGTAATTGTAAAAATCAGTTCAAATGCTCACCTGAGTATAAACTTTCCAAAATATTATTGATTTAAAAACTCTGCAGAATCCCAAACATTTAAACTTGATCAAACTATCCTGGTCCACTGATATAAATGTTGTGCTATTCTTGGCTGATAATAATGTCTGTACACCCCTCACACTCTTCATGTTTGATAAGTGGGAATACCGCATATATTTTTTAGGATTTATACCATTTAAAGAGGTAGTAAGAGGCGTCTTCGTCTGAATATTCACTCTTTACGTGGAGTTGGACCTGCTCCTGTCTTTCTCAGCTTCCACTCCGTCCTCCTCGGTGACAGCCCACGGCTGGATCTTCCCGGTGCCGAATATTGTGAAGACGACAGCACCGGCGACGTTGATCCCGGCAGCTACCCAGAACACCTTTCTCCAGCCTGCAAGGGTGCGCTGACGACCGGAAGAGAAGAGGGTAGTGTGTTACTTCAGTGACCCGTCATGTGCGGTGCGTGTTGTGTACTGTGTGTGTAGTGTGACATTAAAGAGCTAGGAGAAAGTGAACAATAGATCAAGGTTTCTGGAGAGAAAAGCTCATTTTATTGATGAAGGAAGTTTGTTTTGAGTTGTTTTTATCAATTTTTACTGGTTTGAAGGTCTGGGTAGAAAAAAAAGTCCAAGAAAAGTGGTGGAGGAAGTATTCAGATCCTTTACTTGTGGTATCCTTATAATTCTGTAGATCATTGAATGTCCTCCTCCTCATAATGAACTCAACTTTAAATTTTAGAGTCTTGTGATTAAACGTTGTTTCACGGGTTTCAGTTTAATTTCATGTTGTTGTTTTTTTACATAAACTATATATAAAATATTAACGATCAGCCATTCAATGCTTCGGCCAAAGAACGTCCATTAAAGGCCTCAAGCCTTAAATATGTGTTGCTACCCAATCATGCACTTTTACAGAGTTACACTTCTGTTACACCAGCACTTTGATGAGACTTACATCCTCAGTAAAGTATCCTGTAACGATGGGTGCCATGACTCCAGGGATGGTCCCGAATGTGTTGGTGATTCCTAGAAGGAGTCCTGCATACCTGCAGGAGAGAGAAAAACATTTTCTCCAGTATTGCTTTCAACAGTATTTAGCTGAAAGCCCTTCTACATCATCATATATCTATTCATACATCTGAGTCTTGATCAAATCAAATCAATCCAAATCAAAGGTAACACCCACCGTGGAGCGATGTCTATTTGGTTCATGTAGACTCCGGAGGCGGTGACCCCTCCTATGGTTGTAGAGAGTGTGAGGAAGGTGACGGTGAGGATGTGGCTGCAGCCGGCGTAACTCACAGCCACGAGGAAAGCTGCAGCAGACAACAGACCTGCAGAGAGGAGGTGGATGTTAAAAGAAGAAGATAATACCTGCACGCGTTGAGAAAACATCACTGGTGTCACTGTTTTTAGCTGTAACAATGAATAAAACATAAACCACTCTGTTCGCTGAGTGTATATCTGGAAATTTATGTCATCTTTTAAATACTGAATCAAAACCAGATGAGGGCAGCATTACTCCACTCAAGACATGGAAACCACCACACTGCTGCCTGTGTGGTGGACAAGTGAAAACGTAATTCCCTTTGGTGAATGTAGTAACGTGTCATGGTATTGCTGATTATTTTGTGGTGGAAAACTTTACTTATGTAAAAGCAGGCGCCAACCCCTGGGTCTGTGAAGTGAACCCAACGCTAAAGAGCCTTAAACTTGCTTTCTCTCTAGTGTCCACCAGGGGGCGACTCCTCTGGTTGTATAGAAGTCTATGAGAAAATGACTCTACTTCTCTCTTGATTTATTACCTCAGTAAACATTGTAAACATGAGTTTATGGTCTCAATCTCTAGTTTCAAGTCTTCTTCAATACAGCATGATGTTCATTTAGTACATTATGGTCCATTTAGAGTCAAATAGACCATAAAGCAGGGTATGCTTTAGGGCGGGCTTAGTGTGATTGACAGGTCACTACCATAATGTTGTCCGGTCTGGGAGTTGTCCGTGTTTTTTCGTCTTTGAACTTTAACCCATTCACAGTGTGTTTTCACTTCATGCAAGTTAATTGTAACATTTTGGTCGCCGACAAATATCTTTTTTAACGTTCGGTTGTCCGTAGCTCAACCATCATGCGTCACTTCTGGTTGCGAAAGAAAACAAGATGGTGATGGCCAAAGTGCCGAATTCGAGGCCTCAAAATGTCAATCCACACACCGATGGGTGACTGCGTCCACTTCTAATATACAGTCTATGAGTACAAGTGGCAATACCATCATGGGAGAATACTCCTACAGCAAACACACACTACATTTAAACATTAACTTGAGTAAAAGTACCTTCATATTTGGAGTAAATCAGATTATAATTTGTAATATTTCCTGAAAAAGTATTCCTTATTGTTACATTATTCTGTTTACATTATTGCTACAAATATTTCAGTGTGGCAGATGGTCAAATCAACGAAAAGTCAAATTACTCCAAATATGATGAGTTTTACTATGAGCCATTAGACCAGGCATGTCCAAAGTCCGGCCCGCGGGCCAATCACGGCCCGAGGTCAGATTTTAGATGGCCCGAAACCTTCTGTCTTAAAATGCATTATTTATGGCCTGCCAGCACAGTCAAAATGGAATGAATAAATCATACAAATTCAACATGCAATTCCTCTTTTTACCTCATGGTGGCAGCACCACTCTGTAACTGTCTGGCTGTTTGAAATGGGCTCTGACCCTTGACCTGTCATGTTACGGCAAGTAAAAAAAGGAAAGTCGATAACGAGGGCCGCCGCTTCCAGGAGAGGTGGAGACCGCAATATTGTTTTCACCGAAAACCGAAACAACTGTGTCTGCCTAATTAGTCATGAGACTGTTGCCTTGTTTAAGGAATATAATGTAAAGAGACACTACGAGACCAAACATGCTAATGCTACAACAAGCTATCAGAGCGACCGAGCTAGAAAAGTGAAGCAACTCCAAGATAACTTGGCCACACAGCAGCGGTCCTTTTCACATGAAAACATCATCAAAGTAAGCTACCAAGTGGCCATGCTAACTGCTAAACATGACAAACCTTTTACGGAAGGTGAGTTTATCAAAGACTGTTATGAAAATAGCAGAAAACATAATTGCCCCGAGAAGAAGACCGAGTTTGCTAATGTTTGCCGGGCTCGTAACACTGAAGAGCTATCATCAGATACTAAGAGACAACTTGATGTATTTCGTTAGCCTGTTTCATGTGTGTTGAACTTAAATGTGAGACAACTTTTCATTACCCTCACTAAGTCATATTTAAGATTGTCTTGAGGTGAGAACATTGATCGGTTTCTATGTAATTAGCTTTTAGATGGCTTGTTCTTTGTGTTATCTGACTTTCAAGATGTGAAAGAAAGGCAGAATAGTTGTTGAGATGTGTTCACACATGAATGCTTACATTTGGTTACATTGCTATTTGCTGTCATTGAAAATAAAATGATTAAATAACAATGTATGTATAGGCTACTTGTATTGTTTAAAATAATGTCAGCAGGGACTGTTGACCCTTGGGCATTTTCACATTATCAAATCTGGCCCTCTTTGAAAGAAGTTTGGACACCCCTGCATTAGACAAATCTAGTAGACCCCAAACCTGCAATATTTCTCTCAAAAAATACTTGATTAAAAAGAATGTGTCTCAAAAAATGGCAAAAGTATTATAAGTGGCAGTAGCTCAAACTTGTATATATGCATATGTAATGAATGCACTGTTTCACATGTAATAATTTCCCTCCAATCAACATGCTCCTCCTCTGAATGAGCCTTTTAGCTTGCCAAACTACTAAAAACATCTCGTGACAAATAATTGATATTTGGTGAGTGCATCAAGAAGAATTAAACGCTCAGTTCCAAAGAAAGAGCTCGTCAATATCAGATAATAAGGGTGCATACACGCAGAGGATCTAAGTGGCAGAGTTTCTTCTACCTATGAGTGTGAAGAGCTTGCGTACGACGGTGATGCTGAACACCTTCCTCTCGATGAGGTGGTCCGCTGCGACACCCGACAGCATCGAGAACAACCAGGCACCGAGGTACGGCAGAGCGGAGAGGAACCCATTCTGGACGGAGACAGAAAGATTTGGTCAGAGTTGCTGTCCTATTCTGAAAAGGATTTGATGATCACAGGTTGCTTGTCCGTGTCCAGCTTTAAGAGATCCATTAGTACACACATCCTATATCTACAGTTTGTTAGCCCATCGGTGTCTAGACGGGGGCGGGTTAGCCAGTTGTGGGTCGTATTCATTTAATCACACACTCGGCAGTAGTCGTTGCAGACACACCTGGCGGAGATCTGGGCGCACCTCTCTGTTATTATTTTTGCTACGAAACTGAGGAACAAAAAAATCGAAAACCTCACCGATTTGATGTCAAAGTGCATGATGTCGTTCATGTAGGTGGGCAGGGAGGTGAGCAGGGTGTAGTAGGACCAGTTTGAGCACACCTGGGTGATGATGATGGTCCACAGAGGGACCGACAGCAGCATGGGCAGCACGGGCACGGACCAGCCATGACCTGTACCCTGCAGATTAATGACAGAATCTTGAGAAAGCACTACACACAGTAGGCGATTAAAGGCGCATTGATACAGCATGATAAATCCATGGCGCTGTCCATAGTGCTGAAGTAGCAGACATCATCTTTTCTGTCTCTCAGTTCTGTCCTTCTGTCAGTTTCGTCTTGGATCTATAATATTCTCTGAAATATCTAGCTGGGGGGACCAAAAGAGTAGTTCACAGTGCATTTCACTAGTGTTGAGTGAATGAAATGAACCGTGCCCACTGTTCGCCCACAGTGCCCACACGTATATGATGAAAAATGCCAACAAAAATCCATATATATCAATGAAAATTCCATACAATCAAAAAGATAGAATGTTAGGAAGAATGTAATTTCTAATCAATACTACTTACTTTTTTTTGATCAGAAAAAGTAGATCAAGATTGAGAAACCCAAGCTGCATGTCACAGGTAAATAAAAAATGTTCACCTGAGGTCCGATGGAGTTTATGATGTAATCTCTCTCCTCTTTGCTGATTTGACGGTGCGTGCGAGGGTCATCTGATACTAAAGCAAACCAAAAGACCGCCCACAGACAACCAGCACTCCCTGAGAGAGAGAGACACAGAGAGAGAGAGAGAGAGAGAGAGAGACAGAGAGAGAGAGAGAGAGAGAGACACACAGAGAGAGAGAGACAGAGAGAGAGAGAGAGAGATTCATTGGACATGGTGGTGAAAAATGAAAGGAAAGATGCTAGTTTTTTTAGGGTTGACACTGAATGCCTGATGTCACAACTAAATCAAACTGCTCCATATGTGTCGTGCAAAGAGGATTATTTATTATTTTGAAAATACAATCAGAGGAAAAGTAATATCACTGTCATGACACAACGAGATACTGTATAATGCTATAATATCAGGTAGCAAAGTGAGATAAGTAAATCAAATTGTTCTCGTTGAGCAATGCTAAAACATTACCTTTGTTAATGTTAAGATAAGACTTTACTAGCTTTATTTACAAGCTAGTATATAAAGTAGTTAGAATTAGCTCCACCTTTACCAGCTGCAATATTACAGACGCTTCCGCATGAATGCATCAATAATTATAAACCAGCTAAATATTATGGATGATTCTACCGAGGGGCCTACATAATGAGTACTTTTTAAAAAAAATTTTTACTTTTGGAATTTTAAGTTTATTTTGATTTCAATATATTTGTACTTTAACTTAAGTAAGATTTTGAATGCAGGACTATTACTTATAACAGAGTATTTCTACACTGTGGTATTACTACTTTTACTTAAATAGGAGATCCGAGTACTTCTTCCTCCACTGCTTTTGTGTAGTCTTAGTATTCTACAAATGACTGCAACCGATTTCTGTGTGTTAAATAAAGCAGCTACTATCATTTGATCACATCTAATGTTTTGCATATTAATCATTTATATCAGATAGCGATTTTACCTTTTGCATGTTTAAATTTCTTATTATTGTGCAGCGTCTACCACCCTGGCATCTTTTTCTGTGAGAGAAAAAAGGCCGTGGTTACACTTTTGTCATCCAACCATGTTGAGTCTGAATGCTCCGAGGCTCGCATTGGGATCCGCTCAGCCGGACTACATGCCGAGGTGGCCTGGCTGACTGAGGTATGTGATTGTATTTGGGTTTCCCTCCCTCACCACAGAGGTAGAAGACAGCGGGCCAGCCTAAGGTTTGGCAGATGTAGCCGGTGAGCGGCAGAGCCACAAAGGCCCCAAAGTTGCCCCCAGATCCAGACAGGGTCATCAGGCGAGAGCGCTCCAGAGGAGGAGCCCACCGAGCCCACATGGCCATCATGGCGGGGAATGTCACACCCTGGAGAAACGTAGAGAGACAGGCGGTGAGACAGGACGAGAGTGAGACAGAGAGGCAGACAGCAGCCTGTTTTTTATGTCGATATAGAATGTGGATGTGTAGCAATCAGAGGTTTCAAATGTTTCTTTTGCAGTAATACTTCTGGGATGTAAAATAGAGTGGAAGTGATTAATCTACAACTATTTTGATAATCGATTCATCACTTTATAGCCCAAACGATTAATCAAATCACCAAGACAATAACCAGCAGATTCATTTTTTGTGGAAACATTTCTGAACATTTAATGAATACTGTGTAGAAGTAATAAAAACGATTGTCAAACTGGTCCGGAGTAGCCTCAATCATAGTCAATCTCACAGATTTATCCAGTACTCTATTGTTGCTGTTAAATTCCTCTGTAACTGAGACAGAAACGCACATCATCGTAAATCATATTCCCCCACAGCCTCCTGCACAACTCAACACACTCTTACCTCCCCAAAGCCCTCCAACGCTCGTAGTGCAAACAGCCAGTATAAGCCCATCTTGGCGGCCAGAGGGGTGAGCATCGTGAGGGCAGCAGTGCCCAGCACACCTAAGCCCAGGAAGATACTCCCCCCGTAGTGACCGGACAGGTAGCCACCGGGGATCTGTGTGCACAGGTAACCGAAGAAGAAGGCCCCCAGTAGCCAGCCCTGAGTCTCCGAGTCCCACGGGTACTGGGGGATCTGGGACAAGAGGTGTTTTTGGTAAAAAAGCATTCGGACAGTGTTGACAGGCCACACACATTACCATCTGATGTAAGATGACTTTTCACCAGCTGGAAAAGGTAGATAGAGGTGGTATACAATGTGTCTCTATTATAAATGTGTAAAAAGGGTCAAAGCGGATAGAATTGAGATGTCTCTTATCAATCTTCTTTTAACGCTATTCAGTCCCATAAGCAGAGTATTTCTGACATAACTTACTTTATTTAAAGAAACAAACTGACTGACATGTTATCTTGAAGTGGGTTACTTATCAAAAGAGTTTTGTCCCAAACTACACACATGTAACATGTTTAAGAATCAGTTAATTGGTAAAAATGTATAAACTGTCTGTTACCCCCACAGGTTGCAGGAAAGCATCACTGGTGTTTTCCGACCCCGCTGGCCGTGGACAGGCACTGATTACGGAGTTGTTTTGAGCTGGTTCGGTGTCGGTGGTATTCACCATGGCTACCATGGCAACACTGAGGTTGACACGGAGACCGTAGACCACAGAGAACCCAAAGAACATGAGGAAGGCCAGGTTGAGGCGAGCCGAGCAGCACTGGGGAGGGACTGTCCACAGAGAATACAAGGACTTTTACATGTAGTCTGGACTGTGTGAATACCATTTCAGATATTTCAGATAACGTGAGGAATGAAGGTTCTACTTTACAAACACATTCAGCTATCTGAAGAACACACTGAGAAAACAAAACAAAAACATGACCTTTTTAAAATGAATTGTTTCAATTCACTTTTTTGTGCTTTGAAGGACCAGCCTGTGTTCATTAGTAGTGTATAATCACATGAAACTAAGAATCGCTGTGTTTTCGTTAGCTTAGAATGAGCGTTTCATATCGTCGTCTAGCGACGGCCTTTTGCTCTTTTACATTACCTCGAAGGCCACCGTAGTTCTCCGACACGCTAAGTAAGGGAGGGGTGAGCGGAGGAGTATTCAGTTGGGTGCAATCTGCAACCTCACCAATAGATACCACTAAATCTTACACACTGCTCCTTTAAGGGTAAATACAAAATGATCTTTGATTATCCTTTAATGTTAAACTGATATCCACTCTCATTCTACTCTACTTTCATTTACGAGTTTTGTCTCGGACCACTTGAATTAAAATATGCTGAAAGTTTATTTTGAATTTTTGCCTCAAATAATCTGCCTACCCCAGTTTTAACAACACAAGAGTTATTTGCATTAGATTGTGTTAATTTGTAAATCTGAGACTAACCATCCTGTTTTTTTTTTTTGCAAACTTACAGTCAAGAAGACCATCTCCTGTTATTCATTTATAAAGCTCTAAAGTTGAAGCCTCCAACCTCCTAATCTCTCCACTGATTTATATCTAACAACTATAGTAAATGATCCACTAACTGTGTAACTTTAGACGTCTCTCACGTACGCACTAACTTTGGCAGAACTGTTTTCAGGAACTATGCAGCTTTTAAATAGAGTGAACTGCAACCGCCCCTCAAACTAGAGTCTGGCAAGAAGAGCATATTGTTGTGCAGCAGCCATTACTGCAAACACTGTTTTTTCCATGTTGCGAACAGAAGCAGAGCTAGCTTCAGCGCACTACACTATGTTTAGAAATGACATGCAACAAAAAACAGACATACACCAAAATGTGGAGAAAGCGTGGTGACACAAGCAGAGAAATGCATGTTGTGCACGTTCAGAAAATTATTTTAAAAGATTAATTTGCTGCGTTTTTGAACTTCTCAGATCATATTTTTTATCATTGCACAAAAAAATGTTAAATGGCATGTTGGAATTGAGAGTGCCTTTGTTTGCGCCAGAGATTATGTTAAATGAAAATATAAACACAACTGCAACGATTAGTTGATTGACAGAATGAATCTGCAGCTATTTTAATTATTATTTCATTTCATTTTTTTCTTACATATTTACATGGTAAATTTAATATTTTTAGGTTTTGGGCCTGACAAGATATTTCATGACATCACCTTGGGATCTGGGTAATTAGTTAGTTACAGTCTTAAAAACAAATACTATTGAAAGAACTTGGAGAATTTTGATGTGTTTGTAAACCCAAAATCTTGATCAAAATACATTGTTTCTTGCTACAAAGATAGCACACACCTGCATCGTTCTCGATGAGGGGTTCACTGTCCTCGCTCTCGTCCAATGGGGCCGAGTTGATGGAGCAGCCACTTGGTAGCGGCATGGCACTCGGCTGACCCGGGAAATATTAAGCCGTAAAATGATGTCACTGAGCCATGGTGTCCCCGAAACCTGCTGGACGGACAAAGGTACTGATCAGAAGACATGGAAAAACACAAACAAAGACGAACAAGGAGGATGCTAGATCAACACATGACACGGGCATGTATATATAGGAAGACGGCACGACACATCAGCAGATTTTGACAGGAAGCTTGATAACACCGATGCACACAAACACACAGGGACGCTTCCTGATTTCACGAGATGTTGGAAAAGTTTCACCAAACCTGCAATCTGATTGAAGCTGAGAATGGATCCACTTCAGAGCGAGGTGGACAGATGATGAAGATGAAGCTCGATGAAACTGTGAACAACAAATAAAAAAGGTCACACAATAACAACAGACTGGTTGTGCTGTTCTTCTATCCTCAGAATATATACTGTGTTTGATACACGTCTGTTCACAACTGTTGGTTAAAACTGCAAATGTACGCCATCTTCAACTCTGGGATATTATAACGGATATTTTCACTATTTCCTGACATGCTATAGACAAAACGATTATTCAATAATGGAAATAATCGTTAGTTTCAGCTCTAATAGTCATAATTAGTAATAATTAGTCAGAGCAATAACTCTTTATATTAAGTGCTATTATACTATATAGAGTGGATTTGTCTACAGAGGTAATCATTTTTTTAGCAGAGGATATAACTGCTGAGTCACTGTTCAGAGTTTCACTTCTCACACCTGCTGCTGTCTAGCGTTGATGGGCAGAAAAGTGACGACTCGTGATGTTGCTGGCAGCAGAAAACCTTTTCTACAAAAAAATGTAGGAACTGAGAACAATATACTTGTCTGAAGCGTTCCAATATCTTTTCAGGGGTTGGGCCGGGTTCCAAAGGTAAAAAAAAAAGAGGCAAATATATAGTTTTCAACCAAGGTCTGAGGTCATCACGTCAATAAACAGTTACATGAACCTTTGGTTATCACTACAGCTCATCTGTCTAATCAATCTCAATGATTTTCACATTTCAGGTCAATACATATTGTCTGAGGAACATCTACTACCCAAAACTTAATTAATTAATCCTTTGGTCTATACCGGGGGTATTCAATTGAAGTTCAGCAAGGTCCAGTTAGAGAGAATTTCCTCATGCAAAGGTCCGGAACACCAAATAATGTCTTAACTTGCGATATGATTTAGTCCCATGTATATTGAAGTGTAGCCAACAGTTGTATTAACGTCTGTATGTAGTCAACATCTGACTGTCAAATCAAATAAAGAAAGTTCAATTGAATAAAATCTAAACAATATTTATTGTCAGATTTCAAATTGAACTGGATTAATTATAAACAATATATACTCTAATAATAAATAAATGTTCTCTTATTCCAAGTAAAATGTAGGCTGAATTAAAAAATAAAATCAGTAAGCTTTTGAAAAATGAAAAATTAATTTAGAAAAATTAATTTAACTGAATTGTCTTTGCCCTGCAGCTTTAAATTGTGAGGTGTGAAGTGGTCAATCAAAACAGCCAGGATATCCATATCATTTTCATCTTCTAACAAGAGACATTTGTGTGCAGGGACTTTTATTGTGGTAATTAAACCACTTGTTTCAGCTATATTCCTCTCTGTTAACATCATTGTTGGACAGTGAATTAATTTGTTAGGATTCTGATCATTTTGGTCTCTTCGATCGTTTATTTTTTGTACCTTCATTTCGGATGTGAGTGGGTACGTTTGCTCAAACAATGTGTGCTTTGTCTCGTAGTGGCGCTTCACATTACCGCTTCTAAACTCACTCCATGGTCTCTGAACATATGAGACATTACTGGTTTTGAACTGCCTGTAGGAAGAATGAAGATATACGAGTCTGTCCATTCTTGGTTAAAGACTTTTTCTCTGGTCTCTCTGTTCAGATTTCTCTTCTTAGAGAACACCATGTGAAATAATTTCAATGTTTTCTCATTTCATTGACCTTTTTTTACATTTTCTTCTTTATGTTTCCCTTTAATTTCAAGTGATTTGAGTGCTTTTCTGGACTTAGTCGGTAATGTTACATTTTCTGTGTATTTTAAAGTACTTTGCAAATCTCAGTTTTAAAGATTTGACACAAATAAAGGTTATTATTATTATGACACGTAGCATTTATTTTGGCACATTTTAAAATGTCTTTACAGAAAACTGGTTTGATAATTAGGTGTCACTACACTAAAGAACACCACCACACTGTCAAATGTGTGTAAATACTGTAAAATCGAATGTACTGTCAATTTAAATATAATAAAACAAGTGGAAATTAAAGTGCGAAACATCTTTGTCTATAAATGAAAGAAAAACACCAGGAAATACCAAGAGCAACCTGTAATGTCTATAAGGCATAACATTACCATTACAACATTTTAAGATAGTTTAACTTAAGAAAATCATCAATTATTAGTGAATGTCTTATGTACCGTGTGTATATAACATTAACAGTGTACAGCTCCGTGTTAGCATAAGACCACACATGACATGAAGTCAACCTGAACCTGCTAGGTTACAGTAACGTTATTATATAACTGTAGCTATACAGCTCAACTTGTTCGTTAACTAGCTATAACTGGTGTATTCATGTTTAACAACAACTTGTACGGATATTTCGGCAAATACTTCTTACCTTGTGAAGAGGTTTTATACCAGAGACACTTAGTTAAGAAGGCATGAACGCAAAAATTAATGAACATCTAAATGTCTTTATCTCAGCTGGTGAGACGAGTTGTGTTGTGTTGAACAGTCACATGAGCAAAGCTTTGCGGAACCGTAGATCTATAAAAGAGTGGACTGGCTTTAGGCTGTCCAGTTAAGACAGCTCATGTTTTATAGATCGACTCTAGGGATGTGACGCTGGAGCACGTGACCAACGCCGGGCCCGCCTTCCTCTCGTGCTCAAGCTTCGGTTAGCTTGTCCTAAAAAATAAATGTAAAACAAATAATTTCAAATTTCTTTTCACAGCTGTCCAGTCGTATTTCTTCCTTTAAGTGGGCTGTTTGGCAAATTAAAGCTAGCCCACAAGGAAGTAATTTCCGGCAGCCGTTTAAATGTGTTGTTATGGCAACGAATGTCCTGTATGTTGAAGCAAACATACAATACAGCTGACGTCATTGAATCACCAACCACAAGTCAGCCGTTTTAAGGCACCTGTAAACTATACAGGTATCGTCGCAGCCATGGCCCATTACCGAGTGAGTATTTGGTGACGTACTTTCTGTAGCTAGCTGTTATAGTTGCTGTTGTAAAGCGCTAGCTAGCTAGCTAGCATAACACCAATGTGCCCCCCTGCTTGTTGGGATGAAGCTAACGTTAAAGGCAGGCGTGTAGTTATTTAACCACAATTATTTCGTGGGTGAAACCACGAAGCAGTGTTTTGCTAACCTATGTGTAGCCTTCAGCCAGAAAATATTTGTCTTGTGTTTCAGGCCTCAGAATCGAAGCGAGAACAATTTAGAAGATATCTCGAAAAATCGGGAGTCCTTGACACTATAACCAGCGGTATGTACACAAGGCATTGGCAGACCTTATTTTATTAGCATGTAACGCTAATCGTGCACCCAATGCAAGGTGTTTAACCCACGCATACGCTCACTCTCCACCGATATCCCTGCGCTGATTCATTGCCATTTCGTTTGTCTTCTTGCAGTTTTAGTGGCACTTTATGAAGAGAATGACAAACCCGACAACGCACTGGAGTATCCTTTTCTCACGTGGGCAGCATTATATAACGTTTAGGGGTAATAAACGAGTCTTTCTGTGCCTTTAACGATGAAATCAAGCGGATGAGTTTGGTCAACCATTATGGTACATTTGATGAAATATATAGACTAAATAATATCCAGCTTATTAAAACCAGAAGGCCTTGTGTCTGCTTTCAGTTTAAATTCTTCAGGGTTTACTCCGGGAACTAGCTGAGAAGAGTTGTGGTCCCTGTTGTAATAGTCCTAGAGCTAACATGGCAACAGAAATGGGAAAGACTCAAACTTTGCCATTACAAGCCCCCTTTTCCACATGCACTTTAACCTGTAAATGCAATGGCAGTTCTCCTTGATGGCATACATTTAAGAATAGGAGACTTGGACCTTCCAAGATTTCCAGACAAGGAAGCAATATAATTCCTGGAAAAAGTTTTCAGTGTTTTACAGATTTATCACACAGTCAGTGAATAGAAAGCACAGTATTTCCCCTTTGAAAGCATGTGGGTATGTTTGAAATGTCAGCAATACTGCTGGGGAGATAAACAGCCATTCAGCCGGAATATGGCTTTTAAAACTTGTAAACAGACGTTGACCTTAACCTCCGGCACAGTTTCATAAAGCTTCAGCTCGATGCGACTGGTCCAGAGTCAGCGGACGCTGAGGCTCTTCGCATGGAGCTGGCTGACCTGCAACAGAAATGCAACCTTCTCATGGGGGAGAACAAAGAGCTGAGAAACAGGGTGAGATGCTAGTAAAAGTCCACATTTACAGATAACCAGATAACCGTGTTTGAGTGTGCTGCTGCTACTGTGACCTCTAATCTCTGCATTAATATCATTTTCCAGCTGATGCAGTACGAACCATCGCCTGAGGAGGGGCCAGCAGAGTAGAAAGGAGGGGTTTTGTCATTGCTTTCTGGGGTAAAAATATAAAGAAATATTATTAAATTTTAAGGGATGTACAGTGAATACAAAATCACAATTCTTTTGTTGCGTATCAACAAGGAACTTTTGCTTTGTCATAAATAAAAATAAATATTCAGCATTTGGCAACAGTCCTTCTCTTGATGTCCTACATTTACGATTGTTCCTCTGTTTTCAACCAAAGGATTCTGTTTACATACGCAGCCATTCATCTGAAATAAATACATAAAAAAATAATAATTATAATATTTTCTTAGACTGGCCTTTAATTTTTTCAAAGACATTTTAATTGATATCATCTCAATTGCGTTAGTAAGAATACAAAAGCAATAATTCAGAGGTTGCTGCTCATGTGCCCAAAGGGAAGGTCTGATAAATGACAGCACATTAAACACCATTTTTTTTTATTCATGTCACCGTAACAAGGCAAAGATATTTAGCACTTCTCTCCCACGTGACCCATCAGCGTCACTGATTGAAAAGTATCAGGTTGCGTAACTGCACGTTGTGACCTGAAACAACATTATAGATTTGCGGTTCAGTTTTCCATTCCCCTCTAATCATTCAGACAGAGCTATCACGTACAGTCGAATCATTAAATGTCCATCTGAATCTCTGTAACAGACCAGTGAATGCACTAAGACTGAACAGTCCATTGTGGTCTGCTCACCTGGTAAAATCTGAAAAGTGGAAGTTGGATTGCAGAGTTATTGGAAATCAAGGTTGCTCTTTGGAGTCGATAGCATAATCTCCACAGCAACGAGTAACAAAGGCCTTTTGTGCTTGTTTCAATGTCTTTATAAGAACTCTAAATATGTGAAAAGTGCCCACACCTGGCTAATCGAGAGTTTCTGTTGCCATGTCGACGAGCGTACAGTCTGTTTATATCTGCAGATCAGTTGGGGCCCTTCTGCTGCTGCTGCTGCTCACCGCCGACACTCTGCGGTTCGGAGAGGAAGCGATGGGGCTGTTGCTCTCCCGGCTGTGTCGAGACACTGAGCTCAGCTCCCCTGCGGAGTCCGGGCTCTGAGACCTGCTCGGTCTCTTAATGTCTGATTTGGAGAGCATCCTCGCTCTGGGTCCCACGCAGCTGCTGCGCAGCTTCATGCTGTTGTTCCCGTGGTAGGAGTCTCCGCTGTCCGAGCCGTTCCCCTCCACCAGCGTTGAGCAGTTCCACGGTGGACTGACCCTCCGCGACTTCCTCGCAACGCCTGACATCGTTGTGCACGAGGAGGCGTCCGCCACGGGGAGGGTGGGGTACTTGGGGCTGGCGCACTCCATGTGCTCACAACGGGGCGAAGACTGCTCCTCCGGCTCCTCCTGTTTGTCCGCAGGAGGGGAACGCGTCTCGCTGCTCGTGTTATTGGAGTTGCTGTTCTGCTCCGTGGGGCTCGGCACTTCCTCCTTGCCATCCTTATGGCCATCCGGCTTTGCGCCAGGGTCCCCTTTTATCGGGACAAAGGCAGAGGAGGCGTTAAGGAGAGGGTAGGTGGGCCCGTTGCCCTGCTTCTCCAACAGCAACGTGTATCCACACGGCGCCGTGGGGATCGTGGTCTTGCGACCCACGGACGTGCCTACGCAAACCTGATGCACGACCGAGTTCTTCTTCGACTTGTCGACGTAATACTCGTCGAGGTCGGCCTTCAGGTGCGGGTAGTAGTCCAGGATGCCCCTCTTGAGCTTCTTGAATCCCAGGTGCATGATCTCCAGGAGGCTGAGAAAGAGAGAGAGGCAGGCGATCCCTTGCATGAACACCATGAACACGGTCTTCTCGGTGGGCCTGGAGACGAAGCAGTCGACCACGTTCGGGCACGGCTCCCGCTCACACTTGTAGAGAGGGTGCAGCCGGTGTCCGTAGAGGAAGTACTGACACACCATGAAGCTGACCTCCACCACTGAGCGCGTGATAATGTGGACCAGATAAGTGCACAGCAGAGAGCCCCTGAGCGGAGCCTTGTTGAGCTTCCCCTGCTCCAGCTGCTTCATCTCCTTCTCGATCCTCCGCCGCACCTCCACCAGCTCCGCGTCCACCGCCTCCAGCTCCCGACGGAGAGCCACCTTCTTGCAGTGGCGCTCCTTCTCCAGAGCCCGCAGCTGGTAGATGGCGTGGCCCATGTACACCAGGGAGGGCGAGGACACGAAGATGACCTGGAGCACCCAGTAGCGGATGAGGGAGATGGGGAAGGCCTGGTCGTAGCAGACGTTTCGGCAGCCCGGCTGGTCGGTGTTGCAGATGAAGTCGGACTGCTCGTCGTTCCACACGTCTTCCGCCGCGACGCCCAGCACCAGCATCCGGAATATGAACAGGATGGTCAGCCAGATCTTGCCGACCATGGTGGAGTGGATATGCACCTCCTCCAAGATCCCTCCAAGGAAGTTCCAGTCTCCCATGTTTTACATTGGCAGAGCTGTAACGGATGAGGGAATAAAAATCAAAGTTATGATTGTTGATGAAACCTGATTAAAGACTGGATTTCAGAAGGCGATAATAAGGTCGATATTTGGGAGTTTTAAAAATTTGATAATGATACAGATGGCATTAAAATGGCTTTAATTAACCATTTACTACATAGTGAGTATTTTTTTACACTTGCTACTTTAAGTACTTTTCTGATAGTACTTATGTACTTTTAAGATCAAAGTTTGAATGCAGGACTTGTAACAGAGTATTTCCACACTCTGGTACTGCTAAGACTAAAGATCCAAATACTTCTTCCACCATTGCTGAGAACAAGGTTTTCAATCGTGCAACCAGTTTACCCGGTTACAACAGAACCTCAACCCATCAGACATGAATTAAAATGCTTAAGTACTAATCTTAAATTGTTGCATTAGGCATTCTGTACCATTTTCATGTACACGATAACATACAGCAGCATTTCAATAAAACGATATAAGATATATTGGTAACATTGGGCATCACCAATCATCTCAGAATCAAATACAAATCAATAATTGTAATGATGTTATTAATAAGAAACAGTTTTTTCCTACAACAAAAGACAATAAAATGCACCGTATGATTTAACAAAAAGAGTTAAGTCGACTTACCTTTCATCTTGGATATGAAATGTAACAATAAAGGCCTTTTGGCAACAACGCTGCTGAAAGCAATCCTACAAGCACATCGTTTATCTTCTTTATCCTCTTCTAAAAAGGTCAAACTTTCAACACCGGGAGAGACTTCTCTCTCCACTGTTGGTGAATACTGGACACTAACAAATGATCCCTGCTGGCTCTGGTTGTTCACAACTTATAGCCTTTGAAAGACAGAAACGATCAATACCCCTGCTCTGTTGCCATTTACCTCGCAGCGGTATGAATGGACCGACTGCCAGTTCCTGCCCAGTCATTAGGGGTGAAATGTGTCGCAATTTATACCAGTTTGCGGTTGAACCCTAAAGGACCCTGAACTGGTTTGGTCCTCCGCATCACACGGGACAGAAGTGGTGCACTGGGTTTGATAAGAATCTTGTGAAGTGGATTATAATCCATGCAAGAAGATGCAATATCCTGATTTAAATTTCAACCCTTACATTGAAAGATAATTTTAAAATGCTAGATACTTTCTCATTTACAACAATATGCTGCAAGACAGCCTTGTTAAACTAATGAGCAGTGTGGTACGAGCTCTCTGCGTTGGTTGTTGCGGCTCGAGCTGAACAAATTACACGATTAATCGGTCAAACGAATTTAGAAAATCAATAAATCGTCCTGAAAAAAGTGCAGTGTGTAGGATTTCGCAGCTTCTAGAGGTGAGGTTGCAGATTGCAACCAACTGAAACTTGCTCCCAGGTTCCACGCATGTAGGAGAACTACAGTGGCCGGGAGGCCGACGCCGAAACGTGAACGGCACTTTCTAGAAGCAATGTTTGGTTTGTCCGCTCCGGCCTCCTGTAGAAACATTATTTGCCAGTTTTGTGTAGATATGAGCGGCTCATTCTCAGGTCATGAAAACACGATTCTTATTGTCATGCGATTCTATTCCAAAGAAAACACATAATAGTATCAGATTCCAGTACTGCCAAGAGATCCCGGCTCAGCTACATCCTTTGTTGGAATTTGTTCCAAACCCTCAAAATCCATCCATCCTTCCTCCGCTTATCTGGGGTCGGGTCACGGTGGCAGCAGGCCAAGCAGGCTGACCCACACTTCCCTCTCCCCCGCAACATGTTCCAGCTCATTCTGGGGGATCCCGAGGTGTTCCCAGGCCAGCTGGGAGATGTAATCCCTCCAGCGCGTTCTGGGTCTTCCCCGGGGTCTCCTACCAGTTGGGCCAGTTGGGCCGGAAAACCTCCAGTGGGTGGCGCCGAGGAGGCATCCTGATTAGATTTTTAACCATATTAATGGTTACAGCATCTTCTATCTTAAATTGAACCGATGTACAGTATTACCTCAGAGTATTTATCTTCCGGCAGCTCTACTTTAACCAGCTCCATGAACCACTACATGTCCGATCAGGACATTAGCAGATGGTCTCGCTAACTGGTCTGTTATTATTATAAGGTATTATTCACATGCAATCCCACAAAATACACTTATCTTCATCGACTAATCGTTTTGGAAAATTGGTAAATATTGTCACTACAATTTCCCTCTTCAAATTGTGTGCTTTGTCCAAACATGAACAAAAAACTAATTAATCAATTACCAAAATTATTGCACATGTATTTTCTGTCAGTTGACTAATCGATTGTTTCAGTTCAATCAATACATATAAGAGGAATAAGAGCTTCATCAGTTGTTCCTGCATGCGGAGCCATCAGGTACAAAAACAAAGATCAAGGAGCCGGCACCACAGACGTAATGCTGTAATCCACAGTGTTACGTACACAGTTGGAAATAACTGCACCCGACCCCCCCTCTGTCACTGATCAGCCTTCACATGTGGGTCATCTGCAACCCAGCTGTGCTCATATGTACTGTGGAGTAAATGCGGTACTATCCTGGTTCAGTTGGTTCTGAACTCGTAACCAACCCTGAACTATATTCCAGCTATTCCTGATGAAGTAACTGACATTAAGCCTCCATGCTGCCATTGTACTTGTTTAATCAATTTTTTTTTTTTTTTTTTAAACAGAGATCAATGGGGCATGTCCGATTTCATCCATGGTTGCTTCTTCATCATGAATCTAATTTAAGTTGTTCCTCCCAGCTACTGATCCATTAAAAGGAAATCAATGTTCCTGGTTGGACTGGTCTGTTTTCCATGCAGATGACTGCAGACTGATTTAACTCTCTCCTTAAACTCCTGAAATAAAGTGACGTTTCTTCACCTTCAGTGAGTTGCATCTACAAGCAGAGTTTACAAAGTGAAGTCACACACCGTTTCCTTATACTAATGTTATCTATTTATTACTCAAAATAAGAGTTTTCTTCCTACTAAAGATAGAAGATTAGGAGAATAAAACATGCAGTGACGAGATTCATTCTGAAAAAACAGCAACAGTCGTGCAAACACCAACAAGAGCATTTTGTTTCTCCTCTCACAACTGAAATTTGGAGAAAGGTTTCCAAAAAATAAAATACCTTTTGGAAAAACAAAAGAAAAAAGAAATGTAATCATACAGAAAACATCACAAAAATTAAACGGATTAATGTACATTTTTAACAGTTTGTGGTTAAAGTCGCATGTCGACAACATCTTACAGCAGTGTTCCTGTGTGTTTCAGCCTCAATACTTGATACTAGTGACACTACTGCTGATCTTTTCCCAACACAGAAAACACACGTTACATTTTGTTTTAGGTTTTTCTTCCAGGCAGCCATTGACTCCTTTTCTTAGGATGAAAATCTTTACTTTGTCGTGACTTAAAGCTGGGATGTCAAGTCTGCTTTTTTTCAATCGTGTATAGTTGCTGGGTAAAGCAGTGCACTTCAAAATACAGTCTGCTACTTTGTCAATATAGGTTTTGGAATATTCGTTTTGATATAGTAAAATAACACCGGTCACTGAACGATGGGAAGAAAAACATGAAAGACCTCTGGAGAAAGGTCAGCGGTAGATTTGAAAGTATGTGATTTGACATCAAACACACAGAAACGCTGGTTTGGTTCGCTAACAGACTGGATTCATTTTAAAATACTGAATGTTCTTTTTTTGCAAAAATGGGTGCATAGGGTTGAGAAAACAAAATCCTCAGTTATAAAAAAAGACAATTATTCCTGGCCGACTACCACTGAACACAGAAACCACTGACTGTTTCATATTTCTAATCGGGAAATCTCACCAATACTATTTTATAAAACCAAGCAAAGCACCAGCATCGTTCTTCTTAAAATGGAGCCGCGAAAACAAGCTTTCTATAAATGCTTCAGTGGATGTTACATTCATGTCAAAACAAACATTTATCGACAGATGCACCAGCTCTGGTTAATCTGACACGACGACGGATAGAAAGGGGGGAGCGGGTGCTGTTCTAACGGCCTCCCGACTTGTGTCCGGCCCAGGATCGGGACCGAGAACGGGACCGAGAGCGTGATCTGGACGCGGACCTGGAGCGGGATGGGGTGTGTGTCCGTCGCACTTCTTCCTCGGGGTAATGGGAAGTCGACGCCGGGTTGACGGCTTCTCGCGGAGATGCGGATTTGGAGTGTGATCTCCCTCTGGACTCTCTCCGAGGCCTCTGCCTGTATCTGAAAACACACGATGAGACCACTTAGACACCGATTGTCTAAACTCCTGGGCACTCAACATAAATGTCCCGTGTGTCAAATGTGAAGACAATTCAGTTTGTACCCGACACACAATTATCTAAACAATTTCACAAGTCTGCCAAAGTGTATTTGTACAGCAATACACACCAAGATGACCAAGATAAACTTCTCTCAGCCAGCGTATTAAATTAATTATGGGAGCTCTGCGTATTTATGCTATGCTACAAAAGCTAGCTGCGTGACGAGGCGCTGAGCGTCTATTAGACCAAGCGCTGCACTTTTGGCATTTCTTTTACAAGAATTGAAAATGTTCAACTTTGGTTTAAACACTGCGCTTGTCACCGTCACTTTTTACCCAGCCGTCCAATCACAGTAGAGGAGGGGCGGGACATAGAGCCTACTTCAAAGACGTGATCAAATGTGTTGTATTATGAGTATGTTGTGGCCTTATTGAGAATGTTATGTTATTGTTTACATTGTCCCCCTGGCTGCCCCCAACAGATGCAAACCCTGTCTCCACAGTCAAAGAGAAGCTCTACCTTTCATCCTCGCGGCTCCTGCTTCTCCCTCCATACACCCGTCCACGAGACCTGAAGGCAGACATGAAAAGTTTATTCTCCCCTTTTCAAACTAATATTCATGCACAACAATTGTGAGGAATACGTCTGCTGAAAGTAAAACTCACTCGCGAGGACTCTCGGACCGCCTGCGGTGGCGATCGTGAGAAGGGCTGCGCGATTTGTATCGCTCGTTGCTGCGGCTGCGCGAACGTCTGCGTCTGCCATCTCGATCGTGGTCGTCGTGTCGGGAAGATCTGCTCGGAGATCGTTCCTTCGTCTTCATCTGATTCGGTGCTGAAAAAAGAAGAAAAGATAAAGTGATGAGGATTAGAGCCCTGAGCAGGAAACAGAATGCACAAAACATTCCCACAAGTAGCAGTTGTTTTATATTTTTGTGTCTAACAAAATTTGGATTCAAAAGTGCTTTCCGACAGACATCACCTCTATAGATGTGAACCAGTTAACACTTCCATGACCAGTTTAGCTGGTGCCTGCAGTCATATATGCATTAGAAGATAAGTACACACTGCATGGCTTACAATAGCTCTCCTCGGGTGTGCCAGTATGAATACCTAAATGGAACGGGAAACACCTGCAGAATATTTAGCCGGGTTTTAATCTTTTATCTTGCTACCACAGCGCCTTGCTGTCAAATTTCATATTATCGTTCATTTAACTCACTTCAACTATCAACACCCTCCATTCCACAGCTTCATCTGACCTCAACACCAGACCCGACAGTAATTGGTTGCAAAATTAAATATTAAAAAAAGTTTCAACACTTACTCTTTCTGTCACCCTGGGCAAACTGGATTTCAATCTGCCGGCCACAGACCCACTTCCTGTCCAGGCTGTGAAGGGCATCTTCTGCATCACGAACATCCTCAAATATGCTGGCTGGTTAAGGGTTTTTGTTTGCTCGCATTTTTGGTAAGGCCACACAAACTCAAAGAAGGTTTTGATTGTTGTTTTTACTCTCAGAGGGGCGAAGTAGGAAAAGGAAAAAAAATTCCTTGTAAAAATACATGTACATGTATGGTAAGAGGGAT
Source organism: Anarrhichthys ocellatus (assembly GCF_004355925.1). Classification (NCBI taxonomy): domain Eukaryota; kingdom Metazoa; phylum Chordata; class Actinopteri; order Perciformes; family Anarhichadidae; genus Anarrhichthys; species Anarrhichthys ocellatus. The sequence continues at coordinate 259,751 of NW_022280114.1, forward strand.
TCATCAAACATTTTCTCTAATTTGTGTGGCCTGATTTAAAGGACAAAACAGTTTATAATGAGCATAGATTACGTATTACTTGATATGGTATAGCAAATGAAAAAAACCAACAAACAAATACACCTGTTGATTTTTTGTAGAGATAAAAGATGAAGCAAGTTTTTCAAACACATCAAATAATTGTCTGAGGGATCAGGACGACAAATGTATGAACAAATCACAAAACATTTAATATTCGATTTAATTACTTTGATTAAATATGTCATTGATGTCACAGGGAAAGCTGATTTTGGTGTCATGTCAGATTTGTGGATTTGTCTTGTGAGGATACAAAATAATTCAGACTCGTTACCTTTGCCCATGCTTGACTTTGAACTTCATCTTGATCTTTACACTCTTTAATCGACTCCCACAGGGACTCTGGTTTCCTGCTCGCCTTTTCCTCTTAAACCTCTTTTCTTTTCCCAATTCTTTGCCGCCATATCCGAGCTTTGTCTCCGTTCCCTTTTCCTCTTCATGCTTTACTTTCTCTTTTCAACCTTTTCCCTCCCTCTGATCCTGAAGGTCTGTGTGACTTGTCTTTACTTCTACTCTACACGGGTCTTTGTTACTCTTTGTGGCCGATTCCACAACTGGATGCTTTTACATTTTCTGAAGCAATAACAGAGAAATACGTTTGTTAGATATTTAATCAAATTGAGTGCAAGAAAAACACATCACAAAAGCACATCTTCTCTGCTGAAAAGAAATTGAAAATGCTTTGTTAGCAGGAGCACACATGCACAGTAAACACTCATTGGGAAAGGATATTGAATGTATGCAAATCCTCTTGATCGACGTGTATAGAAGTCAAGTGGGATGTAGACATCCACTATCGGCCCATAGCGGCCAAACTCACGCCGCAAATCCTCAGGCCTGAACACCGTAAATACAAGTATGACTCAACTGACCATCACGGGCAACTCTACCTACATCATCAACCAGTAGCAGCAGCTGGGAGAGCAGCTGACGAGAGGGCTAAAAAGGGACAGTTCACCACAACACTGTGCGAATTATTATTCTGGCAACAGTTCTGTCAAGTTTTGGGGTGAACTGACTCTTTAAGATACTTACACTATTTTGTTCAACATGCAATTCAATGTAAAACGCAATAACTTGACATAAGCAGATGCAGCAGTGTTGGTCAATTTGTTACCACAATGAAGAGAAAATCTTGATGAAGATTCGCACCGACATCATTTTTAAAACATTCTTACACACCGCTTAAAATAGACATAAATGTCATTTTTATCATCTTACCCTTTTTACTAATTTCCAATTACAATTTTTAGTTATTCCAATTTGTTTTGTTTATTTATACCTTTTCGGTAACAACAAAAGCTCTTCTGCATTCAAAGTTACTTTTACAAGCACATTGTAGTAAAAAATGACTATCACTGACATAAACTAACTCTTATTGTGTTAATGTTCATAAACTTTTATGAGACCAAGTAACGTTGAGCAGATTATTTATTTTACATTAGAGTAGTTTCAAATGCTTTGTGATAACTCTGAAGTATGTCCATGTTGAGTCGGTATTTAAATTACAGCTAGTCATTACAACGCATTTAACCATAACGTTATAATAAGACGCTTACCGTTATAACGACATATTATAGCACGTCAGAATTAATTAGCTAATTTAAAATATCTGTAACCTGACGTCAGCTCAACTTGTTATAATTGAAGTCCAACCATATTAAATTATAAGTTTAACTTTATTTACCTGCAAATTATTAAAAACAAATCTACTGAAATATTGAATTAGCTGGCTAATGTTGCTACGTTAGCTTATTTTCTAAACATGAAAACGTGCGACAGAATAACAATGCAAACAAAGAAACGTTACCAACAAATTAAACCTCAACAAAGACGCATTGATATTACAGATAGGGTTTTATTCGTAACTATAGGAGCTGCAGCTGCAAAATATTTCAAACATAAAGCGCTTCTGCATGCTGGTTTAACGTAACCTGAGGCTTCTCGGAGGACGCTAACCTTAGCTGCTAAGCTAATTCAGCTAACGTGAGCTAACGTTAATGTGCGATGCTTGCGTCAGTAGAGGATCAGTGGTTCTCATCGGGTCGGAGTGTGGACTCACCTGGACTCATCGGAGATGTTTCTGACGAACAAAGACGTGTTTGGGGGCCTCATGTATTTGGCCATAAAGTTACACTCACTCAATAAAGGAAATGTTTTTTGGGAAAGGAGAATCTATAGTGAAAATATTTGTTGCGCATGCGCACTTAGAAAGCCTCCTGGTTCTTCCTCTCCAACAAAAATTGGATAATAAATACTCACAGCGCTCTCTGCCGTTTGAGCTCATCACCTGCAGCTTTGGCAGAGGGTTCGGGTGAGTTGAATACAAACTAACCATTGATGGTGTTCAGAACATTTACATAGGTAAAGGTAGTAATACCACACTGTGAAATACTCCACTTCAAGTAAAAGTCCTGCAATAACCCTGAAATGTAGGCCTACTTAGAGTACCCCATCAAAAGTAAAAGTATTCTTTCAAGATATTCCCTGTCAGTGTTTCCAATATATTATTTTTTAATATTACTGCTGCATTAATGTGTATGTTGAATTTTATTGTTGTAAATGTTTGAGGTTGTGCTATTTCTTATATACTTTATATATACTGTTGGGTGATGTAATCTCTGTTTGTAGCATCCCGATGGGTCCTGTAAGAGCCAATTATTAACACATTTTCTTCAGGTTTTGATGCATTTTCCAGCTGATCTAAGAATATTTTAAAATATTTTATTTTGCTTAAGAAGTAGGAGAATTATCTCAATTAATATATCCCCCAATTTGGAGACACATGGTTTTCATTTGTACTTTATTTAAATTTGTACTTAAGTACTTGAGTTAATGTAGGTTGCACCGTTACATTCCATCACTGATAAAAACAAACATGTTGGTTTATTTCATCATTCAATTCATTCATAAAAATATTTGAAGCTTTTTTTTTAAGGTTTACGTTTATTTTCCATCATGTCATTTCCACATGTCTCCCTGCTCGAAGCTGAGAAGTTCTAAGAGGCCCCATCAGCTGCCAGGTGTGGATCAGACGCGTTTGCTCCTGCTGATGAAAGTTACAGGGCCAGCAGTGATAGTCTGGAACAGTGAGGAGGCAGAGACAGAGAGAAAACACGGCACTTTCACATTAATAAAAGAAAAAATAACTCACTTATTGTATAGGTTTCTCTCTTGCACTTAATCCCTCGAAGTTACAGCAGTTTTAAAAAATAATTATATCCACTGACCTCAACCATGTCGCCCTCTTGGATCTCACGGACGGAGGTGAACTTTTCAGTCTCAGCAATCAGCTTCCCGTTCTCCTCTCTGACAGTGCACTGACCAAAAACATTGCATGGGACAGAACTTTACATTTTTAAAGACAAAACTCCCTTTAGCCAAGAAAATAAATAAAAAGTGCAAGTTAAACCATCCAAAAAATGTTTTAAAAGGACGCATATATCCCGTTAAAGGTCCCATATTGTAAAAAGTGAGATTTTCATGTCTTTTTTAAAATAATAAAGCAGGTTTAACTCAGATAACATCAGCTGACAGGAAGTAAACATGGACCCAAGCTGTTGCCTGCAACACAATTTCATTTAAGCGCGCTAAAACAGAGCCTTTCAGACAGACGGTGAATACGGGTGTATTCAGACAGACAGTATGAGGAAAATAAAGTTGTTTTTTTTAGCATTAAAGCCTGTAAACATGTTCCAGTAGAGAAACCAAACACAAGTATGAACTTGAAAAAGACAACGATGTTTCACCTTTAAAAATGCAGAGAAACAGGACCGAAGCCTACATAGACCCTGAATGGAGACACTTTTCAGGGTCAAATTTTGGCACCATCAGCTCACGTACAACTATCACGTCTTCACTTCTGTGTTCATAATCTACAAGAAGAGTTTAAAAGGCTTTGATTACCTTAAACTTCCTGCCATCCACAGCAGTCATCTCGGACTCCTTCCCCAGGCTGAATGAGTAGACTTTGGTGCAGATGGGGGTCTTCATCGTGTAGGTGAAGTCTCTGCCGTTCTGCTCGATCACCAGCACCGGTTTGACTTCCTTTCGCATTTTGACAACCATTTCAGGTGCACCTTGAATGCATAATTTAGGAAAAAGAAAATAAAAGACGCACGCATACATAAACGAATAAATACATTAAATATTCTTACCTACTACTTTTAAGAACCCTTCGAGGTTTTCCTCAGAATAAACTTTCCAGGTGCCGCTGAAGTCCATGTCTGCTGGTGGCGTCGCTTGCCCGAGGATGTTTGTCGTTCTTGTTGTCATAATCCCGTCACACTCAACTGCTGGTTGGCATGCCGGGGACTTCAAACTCCCTGTTATTTGGACTGGGATTTCCAGTGAGAGCCAGGATGTGCCGAACAACAGATGTGAAGTAACGTGTGGATGAAATATGACACCAGATAAACCAGGAGGATGGATGTGAAGATGCTTTCACATCCAAAAATCCCACAAAATCCCTGAATTTAAGCAATGGCATATTCTTTATTTTACACAGTAATTAAAGCTCTCCTTCATTTGAGAATGTTTATGACTTTTGTTTTTTTCAAAATAGAAAAATACTTCGACTGGATACCACACAAAAAGCAATATGTTTTAAGGCAAACATGTGCAGGCAGCAGAAGCTCAGGCAGTCCAGTGCAGATATGAAAAGGCGATTCACCTCTTTAACCTCAAAGCATGCTCAGTTACCAGGAACACAGATATGCAGAGCCGTGTCACACAACAAAAATTCACAAACTCCAATACTGCTGGAATGTTACAGAAACTCACAAAACAGTCCCGGTATGAATAGAGACAAGTGGAGCACATTCTGGACAGAAACAGCTATTTTCTTTCTGCAGAGGCCGTCTGTTAATACATCTGTTAATACTGTGCCTTGTCGCAGTCCCTGAGAAAACACCGACCAGTCATGCAGCAATGTTAAACGCTTGTTCACAGACCTCGGTCAAACAATATTTGTTACAGTTTCTTCTTGACTTTTAAGGTATTTCAATATTCTTGGAACCCCAGATTTCTGCTTTCTACTTCACCAGGGTAGCCTGATCGATAACAATATAAATATCTGCGAGTTTTAATATAATTTATAATACATGCAAGACTATTTTTAATATTAGGGCATCAAATGCCTCTAACATCGAACACATCTTTGGTAGTTCTGTGCATCAACGCCTTGTTGCTAAAGATATATCGATAAATCGATATATAGCGATAGTAATACCACATCATGTAGATTCGTTATACTGTGCTTTGAGGGAGTAAACTCCACCCATCTGGTGCCTCAAGCTTGTTAAAACAAGTGATCTTCTATTTGATGGAAGTCTGCTTGTTATGACACACAAAAATGCTGACACTCTGCTCACTTCTGGCTGTAATATAACCCTGAAATGGTGAATGGCCAGTGGTGCATGCTTTGGTAATATGTTACACGATAAAAATCCTTACGAACTTCTGGAAAAACTTCAGAAATATCAAGCTTTGCTACATCAGGGGTCTCCACTCATTGGGTGCAACAGATGACATGAGATCCATCCTCTGATTTCAAAAACTGTAAATGATGTGCTTCATCATGAGAGGTCCTCTTCCTTGTTTGGACCGGGGTCACTGAGGCAGCGTGATAGTTTCAGTTGGTCCTGCTCCTCCTGCTCCTGGTCCGGCACTTTGGCTCCAAGCTTGCCGCTCTGTTTGGGCCCCGGGGGGGATTCGCTCAACAGGCTGACGGCATCGGGGGGGCTGGGACGCGGCTGAGCCGCCTGGCCTCGGGGACTCTCGCTGTCATCGTAAGTGTAAACCCGGTGTTCTGGTGGATACAGACGCAGTGTGGCGACATATTAGTGATTAAACGTTGTCTACGAGCAGCTGCAAATTCATGAAAAAGTGATTTTTTTGCTGCAGTTTGGGCTTCAGGGAGGATTGTTTCTTAGGGATGTTTGGATGAGTTTGTGTCTCATCGCTTAAACAACATTTACTCAAGTACTATACTTAAGAACAGTTTTGAGGTACTCGTACTTTACATGAGTATTTACATTTTATGCTCCCTGGAAGTCATTAAAGATGCACTAAACAGGATTCAGAGCATTAAAATAGCAGCTAACAACTATTTGCTCCGTAGATATACAGTGGAGTAACATCTAGCTGAGCAGAGAATGAAATTGCTCTTCCTCTGCGTGTGTTTTGTAATCAGAGTTCTTTGTTTATATATTCGGGTCTGGCTGTGCGTGCTTTTAGTGCATGTGAAAGGCCCCCCCTTTCATACAGCTGATGACGCGTAGCACCCACCCTCAGGTAAACACTGTTAGCTCAGTCAGCTCTTTTGCACTGTTAACGGTGTGAGCACTGTTAGCTGCTCAGCCGGTGCTATGCGGAGAGGCAATGGAAATGCTCCCAGTGTCGTATTTAGCACCTTTTAAATGAGCTCCACCTTTACCAGCTGCAACATTATGATCCAGTAATATAACATATATACTTTTGTTATTTTAAGTATATTTTGATGCTGATACTTTTGTTCTTTTACTGGAGTAAGGACAGATCTTTAACAGAGTATTTAAACATTGTGGTATTGCTATTTTTATAAAAGTAAAAGGATACTTCTGAATACTACTTCCAGATTTAATAACCCTTAAATTAGTTTTTTTATCAAATAAATTTCAAGATATGTACTGAGCAGGACATTTTACAGTTGAAAAATTTACTTTTCAGCGCTGTCCGGTGGATAAACAATGTAATGGCGACACTGTTTTGTTGTCAACTTAGGTGCATTTGTATCAAATTAAAGTATAATCTTGGTTTAGTTGTTATGTCATCACATAAGATCAGCTGTAAACTATTACTTTAACTGTTACTTCTTCTCTTTTTGATTTCACATCCAACATTCTGTTACCCAGAAACACGTTGAGTGAAAGAACGTTCATGACTTCACTGTGACTCTAAAGCTGTGTGTAAAGGTGGACATCTCCACGAACACCTTTCATCATGCGATGAGATGAAGTCTGACCTGGTTCAAAGCAGACTTTTCTCACTGGCGGTGTTTCCTGGCGGTTTGCAGGAACTGTGAGGTAGTGACTCATCTGTGAATGAGACAAGCGTTTGTCAGGATTGACTTCATTTCATAACTTAATACCAACTAATATTCAGAATCCTGAAATCAAAGCAAGCATAAATAAGGTTCAAAGAATGAACTAGTATTAGAAAAAGTACTGAATCTATAAATAAGGTCACATACAGCAGCTAAACTCTAGAAACAGACACTCTTCTATCTTGTATTTCCACAGCTGTGTTAAACTCACCCTCCTCTCCATCTCCACACGCTGCTTCCTGAAGCGGACTTCACTCACGTTGTCCTCAAACGGGTCGATGAACAGGTCGTGTCTGCTGTAGGAGCGAAGCTGAGGAGAAAAAAACAAAACATGAAGGACAGCACCAGAATACTGACTTTGTGACAACATCAAAACCTGCATGAAAGATGGACCTCAAGTCACATCCGCCAACATCATTTCCTACCCTCTGCCTGGTGTTCTGCAGGTTTCCTCGCAGAATCTTTCTGATCTCTTGCTCTCGACTCTTGGAGATGCTCGGGATGGCCCGTCCTCTGGCCGACCCTCTCGGCTGAATGTTTCTGTGGAGACACACGTCTCATTTTACCACTGCTTACAACAACACACTTTGGGGGGCTTAACAGAAATGCCCCGAAGTGAGCATCTATACTGTTGGTTTGTAACCTTAATGTCGGTTTGTGATGCCGTATTTGAATACTTTTCAGAGGTAAGCTTACGAAATCATAAAGAAATACATTTTGTTTTTTCAAAAGTAACGTCTGCACGTTTTCTTTTTGCTCCTGCAATGTTTTTATATTCACTGCAGTAAATCAAAACAATCTTGGTCCAGTCCAAAATCATTATAATCAGAATAAGTTTTTGTTGCCATGTAGATTTTCATATAAAAGGAATTTGCTTAGCATTTTGGTGCTTTACAACACAGACACTGAGAGAAAAGGAAAAAAGAATTGTAAGTAGAAAGTTTTACAATAAAAAATTTGAATAAGTGCAATGTGCTGAGTTAATAATGAAATATATTAAGGATATTTTGGTACCATATAAATCATGTTTAACAAAAAAATACGTAAAAGAAATACAGATAGTCAGTTCTGAGAAGTTTTCTTACCACCTGAACACAGTCACAACAATGTCTCTCTCCTGGTTGTTCAGGTCCGTCAACACTTTTCTTTGATAGAACCACTCCTGGTATTCAAACTCAGGACTAAGTGGAGAAACCCAATCAGTCCCCTCACGACGACACTTACTGCATGGAGACGGAGGACAGGAGCGCGGGCAGCTTGGCGGCGCTCCCGCTCTCCACCAGCATCATGGCCTGTTTCATCTCCATCTTGTTGTAGAAGGAGATGAGCTGAGGCTCGGTGGAGCGCTCGCCCGCGATCAGCCACCTCTTCACGTAGGTCTTGTTGAAGCGGCTCAGCCTGAGAACAGCAGAGAAAGCACCCGTGCACGCACACTTATAAAGGCTTCAATCATCGTCAACAACAGTGATTCTAACTTCTGTCGCTCAGATTTTTCAGTCTTTCAGTTAATTTCCTTCTATTATCATTTTTCTATTTTACATCCTCAAAACTCAACTAAAACCAGAATTGTGATGCTGCTAAAAGCTCATTTCTTTGTGCCGTTTTCTTATGAAAGACCGTAACGGGGAAGAGACAGAAGAAAGAAAGTCATACTTGTCTTTCCAGTGATGATGTCCATAATGACCACAGATGTCTTCGATTCCCGTGAGGAGGTGATCCAGGAACTGGAGACAAAATGAGTTGTTATATGCTGTTGATGTGCTGCATGGAGTATCTCAATGATGAACAACACACAAATTGAATGTTCCCTCTATGGAAGGTCGTCAACACTAAAGTGATTGATGATCGATCCCACCTGTGTGTGAATCTCCTCATTAATTGACCCTTTGCTGTCCTTCTTCTTCTTCACGGCCAGAAGCTCCACCAGAGGCCTGATCGTCATTCCCTGGAGACACAAACAGGAAGTCAGGTCATGTTTGTGTTCTATATTGTTCAATGTTTCCTCATGTTATGTATCGTAATACTGCCTGTCCCACTTACATCAATACGATTTTTCCTAATCCAGTGATTAGTTTTGCTCAAAGACGCGACTCATCTGCTCCGCTCTTCAGCAAATACAAACTTCTAGCAATTTCTAATGTGGACATATGCCGGACTTGTGTATTCATGTGTTAATATGTAAATCTAAATCATGGCACGTCTTCCTCAGACTTTCACTCATATTCCACAAGTAGCTGAGGACTTTAATCTTCAGTATTGTTTGACGTCACAGTGGAATACAGAGGACCATCTCTTTGGTGAAGTTTTATAACACTTCAGGGATGTTATTGTAATGTATCTCAGCCGGTGAACTTAAACTTCTATGTATTTTTTTCATTTTCATCAATTATTGTTTTACTGCTTTACCTTGAAACTTTGATGAATTATTATCATTTTTGATGACTATTGATATCTTATAGGGGGAAGTATCTTCATAAGCCATTTTTGGCAGTTCAAACATTTTTACTGGGTTATTATATACATGTATATGTGAAAATAAACAAATAAACATATAAATAAAACTTTGTTTTCATGATTTACACTTAAAAAAAGGAAGTTGCAATTCTATTTAGTTGCCAAGCGATCAATAAAGGTTACTGGTTACTTATAATAGAGGAAACAAACTGAATTATTACAAAAAAAGAAAGACGAAATCAAATTCCTGGTTGCTTGGTTCAACATTTTCTACAAGTAACTTTATGTCGAATAAAATACTGAAAGGCAAAAGTTTGTCACCTGCACAAAGACGGTGAAGAAGATGACGGTGATGATGGCGGTGAGGAACATGCTCTTCATCTTCATCTCGTCGGTCAGCAGGAACCCCAGTGAGAAGGCGATGGCACCTCGCAGGCCACCGTAGGCCAAGATGAACTGGTCCTTTTTGGTCAGCTTCACGATGCGGAATTTATTAATGATATACGTGAGGCCAATGACTCCTGGAAAGCACACGGAAAACACCATAATGAAGTTTATAAAGAAGATTACAGTAACATGTCATTTTTAATAACAATCGTTTTTAAAAAGTGTTGACCTCAGTAGTGAAGAAACATCGTTGTTTTAGTTATCCGGTTAACTCGGACACAAGTCCCTGTCTGACCATGTTTTGCTGTGCTCACCCAGCACTCTCGACACCAGACAGAGGACCACGGTGACAATGACGAAGGTCCAGTTCCAGGCGTGAGGACCCGCCACCGTGGAAACACCGAGGAAGATGAAGATGAGCGTCTCGCTCACGCTGCTCCACATCTTCATGAAGTATTTGATGGTGGTGTACGACTTGTGGGAGACGTTGGCCTCCACGTACGGCCGCATTATCACGCCACATGCTATCAACCTGTTAGGGACAGGAAGGGCACACGGAGAGAGCGTCACGGACGACAAGGAGTGAGCTGAGCCGGTTTGTTTCTGAAAGGTTTAAAGCTGTATGGAACAGGATTTCTACAACTGTTACGAAGCACAATGTAAAGAGCGATCACTTCTCCACCTGAAGGAGCTGATAAAGCTATAAAAACTATAAAACCCATCATATTATTGTATAACCAGACAATACAAACATTATGCTCAGCTTTCAAAGCTTCATGAGCCAATATGAAGCGTATTTTTAAACATCTACACAGTCATTCTCCTTCCCTGCTTAATGAATTCATTACAAGACGCCAGCACACCAGCCGAGTCAACACACTGTCGCATTGCATTACACACAAACCTCACAATCAGTCTTCTCTGTTAACGGGGCAAAATGATGGAACCGTCTACCAACTAAATAAAAAATGCAGCACACGTTAAATGTTTTGAATAGAGGTGTTAAATCATGGCTAGAAGATAACCAACATTGTTCTCACACCCCCAGAGACAGCTGTATTTTGTTTCCTGAGGATGTATTTTATTTTTCTAGTTGAACTGTTTTTGTTTTTCTAACATGCTGTAAATTAGAAATTAGAAAAGAGTCAGGCCACCCGTTTTCCCCAGATTCCAGTCTTTATGCTAAGCTAAGCTAACTGGCTGCAGCTTTAGAATTTAACACTCGTATACAATCCCACTCTATGAATGAGTGTAAATGTCAAACTAATCCTTTTTTTTTTTCACTGTAGAAGAATAACTATCCCGAACATACAGGAGGTGAATTATCACAAACTCACGACATGATGCCTGACAGGTGGAAGACCTCAGCGGAGAGGTACGCCATGTAGCTGTAGAGGAAAACAAACAGGGGCTCGATGACTCGGGTGTGTGAGGTGAAGCGGGAGGTAAAGGCACCCAGGAGGCCGTAGATGGCTCCCACCAGGATGCCTCCCAGAGACACCACAAAGAAACAGATGACGCCGAGGAAGGCGTCGGCCACGGTCACGGTTCCTGCGTGAGAAAACTCCTCGAACAGGTGATACAGAACCTGAGCAGAGAGAGAGAGAGAAACACAATTACTGAGTGTTCTGTGTGTTATTCAAGGTAAAATGTCTTTACAGGTCTCAATGGTGTACTTGTTATTCTAGTGAAGTAGGTCATGTTCTCTTCTTCTTTCCTACCGTCCTTACTACCTCACTTCTTTGCTTCCTCCATTCCTTCCTTCTCTCTTTACTTCCACCCTTCCTCCCTTTCTTGTTGTCTTGTTGTGAAAAGATAAAGCAGTGGATTTTGTAAGTAAAATCTCAATTTATAATGTAACCAGCAAATCCAACTGTAAGATCAACATAGTGGAGAAAGAAGTACAATATTTATCTCTGAAATATAGTGGAGTAGCCTCGAGGTGCATAGTACAGTACCTGTACAAGTACCAGCCCCTCCGGACTTCCCTTCACTCACCACGGTGACGGCGTCGTTGAGCAGCGACTCCCCGAACACCAGGATGTACAGCAGCTCGTTGATGTGGATTTCCTCGAACACGGCCAGGACGGCCACGGGGTCCACGGCCGAGACGATGGTGCCAAACAGCAGGCAGGACAGCAGGTCCACGCTGGCCAGCTGGGTGCCTTCGATCTGACACACGCCGTAGATCATCCCGCCGATGAAGAAGGCGTTCCACAGGGTCCCCACCACCGCGAACACCAGGATGGTGCCCATGTTCTCCGTGAAGGCCCGGATGGGCAGGAAGTAGCCGGCATCGAGGATGATGGGAGGCAGCAGGTAGAGGAAGAAGAGCTTGGTGTCGAGGACGGGGGTTTTATCTTGGATGAGTTTGATGATGCCGCCCACCAGCAGACCGACGCCGATCAGCAGGCAGCTCTCTGGGACGACGTTCGACACTCGGGGCATCATGTGAAAACCTGCAGACAGAGAAAGATTTGAACCTTTTACTTCTGAAAACTAAAAGAGAAAGACAAATTGTTGACTTGTTCTCACAAAGCTAAAGCTGTTCATCACATTTCTTAAAATGCTCCTAAATTTCAGAGATCTCAGGAGGTCTCTTAAGCTGGATAAGAGTTGCCCGTCAGGATGAGTGTATTCTGTCATGTTATTACTCAGAAAAGGGTAGCTTTCATCTCTTATTTGCAACTGCTGCTTTCTTGTCAGCCATTATCTCCAATCCCAGAATAAAACGCTTTACAACCACTCCATCCTCCTTCAGTGTCTGCACTCGCCAATGTGGTTATTAAATTAATTTTATTATACCTAAATCGGCTCTTTGGAGCATTTTTAAGGGTTATTCTCAAAAGCTTAATTCATTTGGGACCTCAGGAGTTATTTTTCAAATGAGCTGAAACATTTTATCGAAGACAAAAAGGCAAAAATGATCTGGCTCCAGCATCACAAATTGCTGCTTTTTCTCTGTTTTGTATCATTGCAAAAATGAATAAAGAGTCAAATAAATGCACAACATGTTTCATAAGTGAAGTAGTGGTGTAGGTCAATAAATATGCTACAACAGGATGTAACACTCACTGCAAACTGACACTGCAGGACATAAACACACATTACACACATACATTACTAGAGTCTACATTTAGTGATACATTACTGCGTGCATGAGAGCAGCCGCTTGAGACGGCCGTAAAAAACAAGATCCACTCAGTCAGTTGTGCGTCACTGCAACGTCCTCATGAAATATAAAACGTGATGCAGCAGCAGGCGAACAAACAGGCCGCTTATACGGCTGAACGGAAATATGTGTGTGGGGTGAATGTTATGTTTTTAATGTGCATTTCACTGGGAACTCTTCACTATTGGCCTTTATGGGACGTTACTGAAATGAGCAACCGTGGGCGGCAACTAGCAATCATTTTAATTGTTGAGTCATCTGTTTTCGATTCATCCTGCAGTCTATAAAATTTCAGAAAATAGTGGAAAATGACCATCACAAGTCTCCAGACCTCAAGTTAACGTCAAATAGATATATTTATACTTTATTTACAATGACTATTGTACAGCGAGGAGCTGAAAATCCTCACATTTTGGAACATAAAACCAGTGTTGTTTGAGGGTGAAATAAAGGGCTGATACAGTCGATTGATGCTGAACAGGACTTTGTGACTGCTCCTTTAGTTTCATATTTGGCCCGTTTGTCTCTCAGCTGAATGAGGCCTTGATATTCAGCCTCCCGGTCATGTGACCTCGGGGTCGAGGCTGCTGTCGCGAACGTTTTTTCTGCGGCCAGTGTTCCCGTGTGCAGCCGTCCTCGCCCCCTCCTCTCTGACTCTGCACACTGGGCTGCTTGTTATCGAGCAGTGCATTAGGACAGGAAGTCGGACCGTCCCTCATGGACAACAGCTGGAGGGAGCAGATAAGACGCCACAGGGCTCCTCTCAGCCAGCAACAAACCGCAGGAGAGATTCCCTCAGCCAATCAGACTCACCACTACCCGGTATTTACACACCCAACATGGTGGCATAATACCATAATACCATAATAAAAGTCAAAATGCATCATTATTTGTGCTTATAAAATGTGATATTTTGTGAATTTCTTAAATGTTCCTAAAATGTCACAGTCTGGCTGGCGGCTGGTCACAAATGTCATGGGTGGGATCACTGTAAAAATAGTACAACATAAAACACTATGTATAATTACTCCAAGTAATAAAAAACTATGCACAATAATAATATATGAGGAAGTAATTGAGTACAAAAAGTCCATTAAAAAAAAGATTTAAATAGTTGGAGTTTATCAACATATAAGGAGTGTTGTGTACAAGCTAAAGTTCAGAGGCGAGCGATGGCTTATAATAAATCTGCACAGAGATACATTTAATCCCTCCAATTAGCCTGAACTGCTGCTATGAAACACCTCTTGCCAGGGCTGAATTTAAACTCTAATCCTTAACATTTGCTTCGTCTACAGACAGACAGACCGACCGACAGACACGCGCTCACACCATCAGGCTCGTCCTAAAATAAGTTTGTGTGGCACGGAAACACCACTGAAGCAGTTTGTGGAGAAACTCTCAGCACTCTGTTGCGGCCTGCAGAAGGTCTATCCAGTCAGTGATGTGCCTGAGATGACCCTTGGCTTACTAAGGCAAATAAATATATATATATATATCTGGTTGTTTCTATATTCAGTTTAACATCCTCAGTCATTTGTATCACTGCTGTTCTTCTGTATTCACTTGTGTCTGATGTTTTATTGCAGCTTTTCTCTTGACCTGCATGTCATCTTGTTACACAAATAAACCATTTTACAAACTTTAAATCTGTACCATGTTTGGAGCCTAGGTAACAAGCCCCCTTCCTTTTATGATGATCCAGTCCCCACTAATGCCAGAGGTGGGAGTATTTGATTACTGTGGCAACAGGAAATCCTTCTCTAATGTGTGTCACATGTGTCACTCACCAAGTTTCATGAGCAGGGCCAGGAGGATCCACAGGGCGATCTCAAAGGGCTTCCTGACGTGGTCGTAGTTGAGGGAGAGGACAGGGAAAGCCTTTTTGTGGGCAGTGGAGTTAGTTTGATGATGGGAGTCCTCTGATCTCTCTCCGGCTGCATTTCTCCGCGTCTCGTTGTTTCCAACATCACGACTCGCGGAGGCGACGGAGACGAAAAGGAGCAACAAAACGCAAATGATCCCCGTTAGAGGCGGAGCAGCGGCGCTTTTTCGGGTGGGACGGAGCTCAGCCATTTTCGGATGGTTTGACGGCTGAACTGCTCTTGCTGCTCAGCTCTAAATCCAACGAAGATGAAGATAAGGATAGTACGGGAAGCGAGCGTGGTGCGCAACGGAGAAGCGCGCACTTTTACGCACAAACTCCCCGGGCATCTTAAAATGACGCATATGTGTAGAAGAACAAATGATGGTTAATTTAGCAAAAAAACGCTGCTGTCATCGGTGGGATAATTTTTGTAAAAAAAAAAAAAATCACGCATCTCACTTGCCCGCTGAGATGATTTAAAGGCTTCTGAGTTGTTGCCCTAATTGTTTCAGACCCGTTATTCTCTCTTTAAACGAAACTCTCACAACTTCATCAAGTATCATCACTTCATCAGGCAGAACTCTCTCACGATTTTCTCTCTAACTTTACAGGGCGGCTCATCTGAAGCCGAGCCGGAGAGAGAGCGACATCTGCTGGAGCGGCGGACCGCTGCGACCACCAGGCAGCCTCCACAAGAAGTAACGTCGGGCGTAGTATAGACGTGTAGTCTGTGGTGGAAGTACATTTACTCAAGTACTGTGCTAGAATACAAGTACAACGTATTTGTACGCTCGTATTTCTGTTTCACATAACTTTTATTTCTGCTTCACTACATTTCAGAGGAAAGAATTGTACTTTTTACTGTATTTTACAGCTAAATACGTTTCTTTTCAGATTAAGATTTTACATAAAGTGACTTGTTTATAATGATGTAGCCTATTGTTGTAGTTTAAACTATCCTCGGCCAATTACAACATTAAAGTACCACTTATATGTATGTAGCATCCATTATAATTATCCAATGATATAGTGCTAAACGCGTTAGCTTAATGGTAAAACCAACAACAGAGACTGGTTCCCACAGCGCCAGAGCTCCTCCTCTAGGCAAACAAATTGTCAGACGGCTGTTAATGTGACACAGAGGAGATAAGACAAGACTGGGACATATTTAATTGTTTTTTGATGTAGTTTGTTAGTTATTTGAACTCCACTAAATGTATAAATGTCCTCTCAGCTACATACAAGTTTGGGATTTGAGGATATAAAAAGAAAGGACAGTATGATAAAGTTATAAAATCCAGGATTTAATGTACTTTTTTAGTTACATGTTTCCCTAAGTATGACACAGCTACCCAATTGGTCTAGTCTTGTTCATCAAACCTGCATTCAGTGATTTATTTTAGGCCACCTAAAGCAGCATAATCAAATTATGGACACAACACAATACAGTCAAATTTCTCTTGTAAATATAAGTTATAGTAAATCCTGCTTTGGGCCAGCGCTGCATTGTTATAATAAAGGAACCGACGCTATTAAAGAGCCCTTAAGCAAGGCATTAAACTGCTGTTTCCTATAGGAAAGGCTTACTGTAATATGTGTAGTCTAATTAATGTGAAATAAGTATACAGATCTCATTCTCATCTGAAAATGTATCTCATGATGTCAAAGAACAACTCGCAGCAAAAGCACTTCCCCCGTCTGAGTTTCATCCACATGAGTCGCTCCATTCAGACTGTGCAGTCTCCCGACAATTTCTGTTTCCCACCAAACCTTTCCACATGATGAAGCCTGAGAACCCTCGGGGCTGTTTTAATGTTTTAAAAAACGCTTTAAGAACATATAGAAGTCAGCACGCAGATGTCAAATCTGTGAACATTTTTATTTGAGGATTACATCAATTTAGCAAATTTGTTACGATACAAAGTCAATCATTTTGAATGTGTCTTTGTGGCATTTTACATTTACATACATTTCCTTTGTTATATTAAATTCTAGTACAAACATGACAACAACTCTTCCTTTAGCTGCTTATAGTCTGCTTTGCAAATAAATACTCAAAGGGGTGATGCTGCTCTAGGATGTACAATCGACACTCAAGATGCTAAAGTACAAGGAAGTGCATGTTTAACTGATATAAATAAATACAACAAGCTTGTGTGCTAAATTAATTTCCTACATATTTATTTTATTAGATTTTCTGTGGTTATTTTTCTTATTCATGTTCTACAGCACTATAAAATGCAGGAAATAATAACGGCTGCAGGTCAAACTTTAATGCAGAGATCCTTGTTGACAAATGATATGCTCATTTATTGGATTAAAATACAATCACTGGTTAAGTTAAGGGCAAGCTGCACAAGATATGCAGAGTGGGTGAACTACAGGCTCACTCATATTTGCTTATAAATGTTGAGATTGCAAAAAAGGGTAAATTGTTTGACTACTTGACAAATGCTCCTGCTGGAACTGAACAATGACTCACATTTTTCCTCCTGGGACGCTTACATTTTTCCTTCAAGCAACACCACAAAACTCATAAACTCCCTCAACCTACAAAACCTCAAACCCCTCTGTGACGTACACAAACAAACACGCTGTCACATGAACCGCCCACAGAGCCGCTCACTGATCCCAGGCAGCTGGGTGTTTCAGATCGACTCTCTCTGCCATCTGCCTGGCACTGTACAGAGACACTCCCATCCCCACCGCCGCCATCGTCATGGCGATGGGATCGATGAGACTGCTCTGTGGCTGCATCCGGACCTCACCTGAGACCTGCCTCTGCACACAGAACGGACAGAAAGATGACAACAGACAGTAGTTAAACACACAAGTATGATCAGAGAGCAGTTGAAGTTGTAGTATGCAACTTTTCTTTCCCACATGAAAACAAAACTTAACCACCTCAACATCTGCTGCATGATTATTGGACAGATATTCATCTTCCTCTCAGGATTAATTGTAATAACTTTGGTGACTTTCTATCCAGTGACATCATTGGGTGAATCGTATAATTTGTCCAATACTTTGGTTTTTGACCAAATACTTGCAACAATAAAGATGTTCCCATCAGCCTCAGCTGTACTTTGTGTTTAGCGCTATTTAGCGAATGCTAGCATGCTAACAGGTTAAAATACAATGGTGAACATGGTCAACATTACACCTGCTAAACATCAGCATGTTCGCTTCATTGTGAGCATATTAGCACGTTGACGTTAGCATTTAGCTCAAAGCACTACAGCCTCACGGAGCCGCTAGCATGGCTGTAGCTCTTAGTCTTGTTCATATTTGGCACCAAAGGTGGAAATGGTCAACCCCAAATGTTCTGCCCTAAGTGGCATTCAAATTGACAAATAAACAATCATATGTCTTTTTCCTTTGGACATGTCTGCTACTGTGAATTTTCCAGCCTAAATGCCTCCTGTTCATCTGAAACTGTCTGTTCTCTTGTAAATCACTGCGGCCATACAGATGTGGTGAGACAGTCAATGTCCGCTCAGTTCAGTACAACGATTGGTACTGAGTGACTCTGTACTGTGGAGCCTCACTGTTAATGAAGCAGCTGCATTAATGTGCTGCTTCTGACCGCCATTAGTTCTGTCTCGTATGAGCGATTTCAGCGTGTTGCTGGTTCCTTATGGCATCATGATGTCCTGGAACTTCTCAGTAACCTGTTATAACTACTGCGTATAGAATTTATTTTTAAAAAATCTCAGACTTTGGCACCCTGGAATGGTGGTGCCAGTATAAGAAAAGTTTCTCTTCCGATCAGCGTTGCACACGAGCTGTGAGGTCGAGTCTGAACAGGTTATATAACCCCCCTGAGCCTGAGACACGCTGCATCAGCTCTCTGTAAAATATTGATTGACTCCCTCAATTCAAAGCATTTAAGAAAGCTATAAAAAGCTATAAAAATGTATGAAGATAATCTGTCAAATATGAACACCAAATATGTTTACTTTCACTGAGTGGATTTATTTACTTTTGTGCGACAACATATTTCTCTGTGTGATACATTTGAGTGAACAAGATCTACAGAGACCAGTCAAATGAAACATGGAGACAGAAATAAAAGTGAAGTGCTCCGGGTGGTTGTGACCCACCTGGAGCAGACGGAAGTATCCTGGTGTCAGTCTCCCCAGTCTGATGATCATTTCTGCTGCTGGAGCTCCTCAGACGAGCCAACAACCTTCCTGCAAGGGAGGAAAAACATGTCACTACTCCTCCACAAGTTTATGTTTACAGTTGTAGTATTCCAACACTTTTCTTCAGTAGTAAGTATTAAATGTCAGTCTGAACTTTTCGATCTGTGACTCCTCTCAGATGATCAGAGTGAATTTCTCCTCTCAGATCATGTTATGTGAATATATCTTTCAGGATCTCAAGATGTTTAAACTACCAAGTACGGCAGTCTTTGTTGAGTGAAGTCAGTCAAAATGTTCACATATTTTTTCTTGTCTGTTCCATTTATCATCTTATGACCCCCGAGATTCATCTTGAGACCCTTCAGGAGGATCTCGACCCCCGAAACCAAGGGACCTAAAAAATATGTAATGACTGTATATGTTTCATCTGTGTTAAATATTAATATGAATAACCCGTCAGTGCCGACAGAAGCCAAATTAGTTATTTGTAACACATTTCTTAAACACAATAAAGTTGTTCAAATCAAGCAACAATATCACTCAGTCACTGATGAAACTATCCAGTGCTTTAAAAAACTTAAAATTATTTACTATTTAAATTGATTTGATTAAAAATGTCTTTAAAATGTGAACATAAAACCAAGCTAGAGATTTTTAGGTTGTACCAAAAAAATAAAGAGGTTATTCATCAGTCTTTATGTGAAACAAAAATCTTTCTCACAGTTTTGAAGTAATCGTGTCCTCTCTGGAGTTGACGAACACCCGTCGACGCTCATCCTCACCTTCATCAACGACTCCAGCAGCTCAACGCCCGCAGACAGACAGTCAGTCAGATAGACAGCATGTGAAGCCCCTCAGCAGCTTGAACAAACAGCGGCAGCTTGTCGCACTGAAGAGGGCTGCCGTTTGCCCCTGCTCCTTTGTACAGTGTGAACGTCCCAGTCTGACGGGGGCTCAACACACACATACACACTCACAAAGCTGCATCAAGAGCCGTGGCCTGTCGGAGACCATTTGGTCATCCAGCCGGTAAAATGGTGAGAGCAGAGAGAGAGAGAGAGAGAGAAGAAGAAGAGGCTCTGTGCAGCATGTTGCACGCTTGAAGGAACATGTGTGTTAATGCGCTGCAGTGACTTATGTAACCCAAAAACACTACAGAGAGAACACTTTTCAACAACTGTCCTAAATGGACCTTCTGGGTGGCACAAGCTGCCAAACAGCAGGTAGCCTTTCACAAACGAGGATCAACCTTTAGTGGAGATAATTAGACTTGTTTTAATCTTTAAATTAAATTGATATTTTGGTGTTACATAAGGCCTCAGTTTCCATGATGCCACATTTGACTGTTCAGGGTCTCACTGTTCATGTCGCCCCGTTAGTTATAGATACAATGCTCGTTGGAGAATGAATGCATAGAAACGTTTTAATTATATGTTTAATGATCTGACTGTTGTGGGAGAAAAAAGGTTTACAAATCAAAACACATTTCATGTTATCTAAAAAAACAAGTATGTTGTTTTATTATTACATACATTTTAACAGCTAGTACTGCCACAAAGGCCAGTCAGTTTGTGTGTTTGTCTGTTGAATGGGTGGAACAGACTACAAGGTGCTGATTGTGCACATCAAGTGACCTCACGTCTGCATTTGAGTCAAAAGAAACACTGGGAATGAAACAGAGGCCGTTAGAAATAAACATCTATTCGTTATAAATGTGTGTCCGTGCTGCAAAGTTTGGTTTGTGTCTTGTTGGGTGTGCATTCAAGTGTACAAGATAAAATAAATGTGCGATAACAATATAAAGGGCGTGTATGAAACATCAGTCTTTTACAGATACGGTGCTGAAGTATTCTGGGTCCTGACTTGTGGCTCCAACTTGGTCCTGACCCGCAGCCTTGATGGGAGCTCTGGCCAGAATCAGTTTCACTCCTGCGGGCCCCTGAGCGCCTGCTCTCTCTACAGACATCACCTGCCCGACGAAATGCTGAAACACACAGCAAGACATCACGGCACGTTTGAATCATCAGTGAGTGCATCTCCCAGTTGTCCTGCACAGCTGGTGACTTAAAGGCACAATGAGTAGGCTATTCCTAAAAAACAATGTGTAGACTCATGCAAAAAACACTTGTGAACCACTAGAAGTGTGTGGCGGTATCTGTATTTGCCCTGGCTGCTTTTTTTTCCTGTCTCTGACCACATGCCAGAATGTAAACACCAGTGGTGTATAAAGTACACAAAAGCCATACTTGAGTAAAAGTAAAGATACCTTACTGGAAAACTACTCCAGTAAAAGTAAAAGTCACCTATTAGAATACTACTTGAGTAAAAGTCTTAAAGTATCTGATATTTATTGTACTTAACTATCAAAAGTAATTTCTGATATTAAATGTACTTAAGTATTGAAAGTAAAAGTACAAGTAAATGCTGTTAATAAAAAAGCAAAGGGTCAGAATTTTGAGAATTATGAAGTTTATTCTTTTAAGTGCTGTGGCACCATGACCAAGGACATGGAGCTGTGTTAATAATTGGGTTGGCTGTGATCCATCCAGGAGCAACAATGTTCAACATAATATATTGTACATAAGTATACTTTTGCATCTACTATGAACTTATCATCATAATTCTCCGTAAAGCAATACGACACTATGAAGGAGTTGTAACAGTGCGTTTATAAGTATGCTCATTCCGACTAGAGGATGTAGAGGGCAAATGCATCATATTGTGTTCAGCAAAGAATATCCACTTGATGCATCAGGTCAGTGTTTAGAGAAAGGACACCTGCCTTGTAAACTCCTATGGGCCTGAATTGAACACAATAGGCAAAGGTTTTGCTCAAGCTGAATCTGCAATTGGGCGACTGCTACCATCATAACTCCATCTGATCATCCACAAAATGACTCAAATATCAAAACATGATCAATACTAAAGCAGCACCGAAAGTAACAACCCAGTCATTACTGGAAACTGAAAAATGTCCTGTTCATCTTCAAAAGAAGTTGGTTTTCAAAATTGCGAGAATTCCGTCTCGCTCTTCTTGGGCTGAAGACTAGTCCTGCGATGCTAACCAGCCTTTCACAGGCCGCTGAGGCAGGTAGAGGTGTGTTCAGCTTCACAGGCAGCTTGCGCACAGCTGGGAAGGATTTCCCTGATGCTAACCATAATGCTAACCCTAATGCTAACCCTGATGCTAACCCTAATGCTAACCCTGATGCTAACCCTAATGCTGCGCTCTCGCGGCTCCTGTTAATCCTATGGTGTGGTGGCTAGCTATAGCTAACGTTAGCCAACTAGTGCTACACAACTGTCAACACTTCCTCAGCTCACTAACTCACTAGCGATCCACGGGTGTTAGTCTTCGTCACCACCGTAGTTTGTTGCGGGAGTAGCAGGTGCTTCCATTTCTGCTTCCGTCATGAAATCAGTCATCGTAGAGGGGAATTCTGCTCGTGTTGTCGCTCGCTAGCTATAGCATATAGCATCCTGGGAATCTAAACACCGCGGCTTTGAGAGCACTTGTTTTGCGCATTAACGTGATTAACCAATGATTTAACTTGCAAGCTAGGACCACTGATTCACCAAACCTGCTTGCTTGCAGTCTCTGTTCCACCACAGTCCCCGACGCTGGTCTCATGATTCATTTTGTTTCTAAAGATAGATTTGATTTTGTAGCGAGTAACGAAGGTTTCAGGGGAAATGTATCGGAGTAAAAGTATCAGTTTTCTTTGCAAAATGTAGTGAAGTCAAAGTAAAAGTCAACAGAAATATTTCTGTGTCTTGCTATACACCACTGGTAAACACGCATCCAAGATGAAGCTCCCAGAATGGTAGACACAGCGTAAAAAAACGCAAAATATATCCAGACTAAACGCCAAGCGGACAAAGCTCGTTCCAAAACGAGTTTGTATCTGGGGTCGGCTTCAACTCGCTGGAGAGCACCGTAAACCCTCGTTGAGCCGGGGACAAATCCTACTCATTGTTCCTTTAAGAGTAGGTACATCTGAACTGATTATACTGCCAGGATTTATTTTAAAAAGTAACATTTTTTACAGTCTCAGTGCAAAAAAGACCAATAGTTGACTACTAATAATTTAATTATGTATACTCCCTCAAGTGTTGAGTTATATGGTTTTCAAAACAGTTTCTGGCTCTTTTTGTGAACCAGACACAAGAAATGTCCTTAAATTACACCGCAAGACATTTTGATAAAGAATTTGATTTCCAAACCGTAAAATTCAAATGTCAAAGCAGTAGTATAATACATATTGCCTTCTTTCTAAATGTATCCTCTGCTTCTCTGCTGTTATCAGCGAGTGTATCAGGGACACTTTACCGGTTACATGTCTGTAACTCAAGGCAAGATGAGTGTTGGGTCTTGTATTATTCAAGTTAAAGTCAGTGAAAGTCAGAAAACTTGGTTCAACCACCTTGCTGCACTGCAGGTTGTATCTCCTAAAGCTGTTACTGACTGTGGGCAGTACAATACTATAATATTTAATGTTGTGTGTCAGTGAGAGACCTCTGTTGGATGAACCGCAGCATCCTGGTATTTCTCCCTCTGTGCTTTCACTTCCTGTACAAAAAAACAACAACATAGTTTTTCAAATTGATTCTTTGCCACATCAGTGATGACTTATATCTGCGGATGTTAAAAGATAAAACCTTCAGGATCTCATAGTTTGAAGTCTTGGAAACGTAGCGGTCCCATGACTTGGCTATCAGCTCCCGCTGCTTCCAATGAGACTTAATCTGCAACACAAGGACAGCAAAAAAAAGTGTGAGTGCAACTGATGAACAAAAAAGAGATGTCTGCTGTGTCAAGTTCCAGATTTAAATTGACAAGAAAGCATTAAGGCTGCACTCTGTCTAAAATATGCAAAATATGCAAAAAATGCCAATGAAAAAACAACCTACTCACAGACACTTGTGGGGATACATTTGTCAGATTTTTTCCCATTTAAGTTTGTGCAATAGTTCATGAGAGAAAAACAACATATCTACACCAACACATCGACTCTAGAAACAAGTTTTGCGTGCTTATATTCAAAGAAAATATCCTTATTCAGCTGACATTCACAGACTTTCTATTCTTTGCGATTAGTGAATTAAACTCTCAGCACCTCCGTGTACATGAGCTCCTCCTCGCCGATGTCCTCCTTCTGCTGTTGCTCCAGGATGCTGTTCTGTTCTGCCGCGACCCTCCTCGCCGTGTCCTCTGCAAACTTACAGATGGTACTCAGGGCCTCCTCGTCAGGGGTGATCGGCCTCACGCCGTCTGAACTCAGCTCCCTGCGGATCTCGTCCCACACCTCACCGACCTACAGCACCGCGACACACGCCCCAATGCTCATAATGTTCCTGTGTCTGAAACAGAAGCCTTTGCTCGCTGTTTGCGATCATTTTAGAGTTTAAATATACATCTTACATATCATAAAAAAACAAAGCCTGTATGATGAGAATTTTGACACATCTTATTGATCCAATTATTCTGATTGTGTAAAAATGACACAATCCTGATGAAACCTGGTGACAACACGACTAGTTTCATATCCGGCACATTTTCTTTGCTTAACAAGCAGCAGCTCCACCTTGAAGCTCAGGTATCTCCTGACGATGCTCAAGGTCGCATAATCCTTTCTGGACAATCCAGGAAGGTCTTGAAAACCTGCAAAAGTGACAAGTGATGATTTTTCACAGCATAGTTTTAGAAGTTCAGCACATATTGCTGTTTGCAAATTTACTGTAGCTCAAATTTTACTTTCCTGGATTAAGGTAATTGACAAGTGAAATGATCATGTGCTGACCTTGCATGTCAAAACCACATCTGTGTAGTACTAACAGATTGATCTAGATCCAAACTTACAGACATTGTGGCTACATTTTAGGCTGTATAATGTGACTTAGACTACAGCTAGGCAATATGATATAAAAAGCATTATCTACATATTTACAGATGTTGATGCGCTGTTACAGTACGTGACACTGTGTTTACTGCTTGAATTCTTTCAGCACTTTCTAATCTTTACCAAGTTTGCAGAAGATGGAGTAAATCTTTAACCGCAGGTTCTCTGACACCTCCAGCACTGCTGCACTCGGTATGTTAGCAGGAAATGACAGCTGGGCGTCCTCCTGATGGTACTGACTGATGATGGGTCTCTGGGGGTCTTAAAGTCAAAAAGTGAAAAAGCATAAAATAAGATACAAGGGAAAGATGTATAAATATGAGCCACTGCAGATTCCATAAACGTTTTATCAGACAGGATTCAAAGTGGGATTATTGTTTAATCCTTTGATTAGTGGTTGTCCGGCTCTGAATCAACAGTTTTTGACACTTAGCACTTTGTCCTTCACTTTCAGTCATATGAAAAGTTCGACTGGCTCAGAGAATAAGTTGAAACGTGTTCCTTAATGGGCTTCCGTTTACTCTAACCAACAGGTCAGTCTAGATACATGTCACCGACATACTTCAGAGATGTACATTCATGTACTTCCTCAAAGTCTTGTCACTGACTCGTTGTTGTTAAAGGTCTCGTTGCAGACTGACCTGCGATCCCTCCGTCTCGGTTTCGGCTGACTTTCAGCTCCTCCTCCTCGTCCCTCCACAGCTGCAGCAGGAATCTGGGAGCAGTCTGACCGCCGGCGTCCCTCCAGCTCAGGATGTGAGACAGAGTGTTCGGGTTGTCACATAACTCCAGCAGGGTGGCGAGGACGTTGCAGTGTACGCATCTGGGGCTCGACTGTTGGGGAGAGAGAGAGAGAGAGAGCGAGCGAGAGACACCCAAACAGTTTCATATCAGTTCTTACATTTAGGTGCTTATGGACACACAAATACAACGATAACTTCAGTTGGAAGTCAATCATCCACTTACACGGAGTAAGTCCAACAGAAGACACGCCCCCTCTTTAGCCAAAAAGTAATCTTCTGTGGTGTAGCAGCCCACAATACAGGACCTGATGGGATACACACAAACTTTCTCAACAGTGGGGAATCAGTGAGTCCTTTAATTCCTGTTTGTCTACCAAAATCTCCAAAATTTAATTTTACTATATTTACACTACAAGTGTCTTAGACTGTTCAGAAAACTATACAACGTAAAAGCCAAAAGTGTGTAAAGGGAATAATGATGATATATTGTTAGAGTGTTGAGATGAGAGTTCAGTATGTTCTTAACCTTAATTTAGTTTATTCCATTGAAGAGGAAGTTAATACATATTCCTCTAGATTAAGTTTGAGTTGAAGAAAATAATCAACAACATTCATTCCCCTCTTTTTAATGAAGTTCATCTTTGTGTAAAAAAAATGAAAATAAATAAGAAAAGTTGAGGTTTAGCTGCACTGACCGCACGCAGTCCACTGTTGAGAGGATGAGCGTGTTGTGTCCCAGACCGCTGTAGAACTTGTCGCAGCCTTTCTTCAGGAAGTGAATCGCCATCTCTACTACCTCTGACCCAAACAGCTCCTGTGGTGCGACAAAACAGGACCGCCAACGAGGAGATACTGTATGTTACCAAACTGAAGCTGAAAGTGTGATGTTCTGATCTGAGCATGACATGACATCTAGCTGAGAAATATAAACATAATGAAAGGAAAAATCGTGTTTTCACTTGAAGCACTAATGAAAACATATCACATTTATTAATGTGTTCATTAAAGCAGCTAAGTTTAGATCTTAAGAACAAAAACTTGACCTCTTGTCCATCTTTCAAACGGATTTGAAAGTCACACAGTGGCTTTAAGTTGAACTAGTTGTCTCAAAGTGACTTGTGTAATTCTACAGGTTAGTTACAAAGTGCTTTTATCAGCTTTACCTTTCTGTACATGTCATTCTCACACAGCGCTGAAAGTATCAGTTGAATGTCTGACTTTATCTCCAGGGTGAGTACGTCCTCCTCGTCAGGACTCGCTTCCATCTGCATCAAAATCCCTGGGAAAATACGACGGGTAAGTCTGTGTTGACTTAGACTACGCTTATTAAAAGGGCCAGTGTGTAGGATTTCAAAAGATCTATTAGCAGACATTAAATGTGATATTTATAACTATGTTATATAAATAAAATAACTAGCCCAGAATGGAAGAACCACACACTGGTTCTAGAGAGGGTATTTTGTGTTTTTTTTTACGTTACTTAGGCCACCATAGTTCTTGGAAAACACTTGTGAAACTGTGGTAACGTGAGCCGACGAGTGCAAAAGCGCATTACCTCCAGCTGCCGTCTGACTTCCGATTGCTCCTAAAGTAGTGTTCTTACGATAATGATGGCCTCTGATCAAGCTGAATGGCGTTGCACTTGGCGGCTCACGTTGCGTCAGTCTTGGAAAGGGAGGAGTGAGCGGAGGGGTGTTCAGTTGGTTGCAATCTGCAACCACGCCGCTAGATGCCACCAAAATCCTATAACACTGTCCCTTTAAGTAAAATGTTTCTGCTGATGTTGTGCAAGTTTTGATTGAATTTACCCAAGAACTGGTTGATGGTTCCTTGATCACAAAAGTCCTGGTTGACCGAGTCTTCTCCTAAAGACGTCACAGATCTCAGCACCCTGATACAATGTCGCATCTGAGCCTTCATGCTGCCTCTTCGTAGTCCGTCATGGGAGCCGTGACCCTGACCAAAGAAAGCATCTGGAGAAAAAAATATAACAAGTATACCGTTATGTCACGAAAAAAGGGCTAATACACCCAAATTATTAAATCTGCAGGTGCAAACATTGTCAAGGGGTTATAGTGTCTGTTATTTTTAGGTTGTCAGTTGACCTATAAATACTTGTAAAAACACAATAATATATACTTATTATTTTTTTTAAATGGTTGCATTTTTGCTTTAAGGTGATCCACAACGTCTCAGAGTGAGTGAGAACGGGCCTCAGTGTTTTGATCAAGGCCACCCTGACAGTACACGTGAACATTGGTGTTTGACCTTTGACCTTGCAGATACAGGACAGGACTTCCTCTAGCCTCTTGTCTGTCTCTCCACGCGTGTTCTGCAGCGTCCTCACCTTGAGCAATGCACTGGTCCAGCAGGAGCAGCAGACACGTGCTCCCCTTATGCGTCATGTAGTCGGCCAACATGAGCGGAGCGATGGTGCAGACGGTGGCCAGTGCTTGCAGCTGGAGCTCCCTCTGCTGGACCGAGGACCACTGAAGCGACGCTGACCGGCGCTGAGACGAGGCAGCGGGCGGCTTCACGAGCGTCAGCAGAGCCAGCATCACACTTTCCTCTTTATAGAGCTATAGGAGAAGAAAACATGTAGGGTGTTGAAAATGTCACCTTTGGACTGAGACAATACTGACTGTGTGTGGGACTGACCTGCAGAGCAGCAAAGTCCTTCGACATCAAAACCAACAGATTCAAAAGCAACTTCTTCATTTTCAAGTCTTCGTTATTGTAGGCGAGCTTGAGGTTGCGGACCAAAGGGTTGGAACTTTTCACTAAAACATAAAGGAAGCAATTATGTTGTCATAAAAAAGGCTACTGTACTCATAAATATTCATATTGTAGAAATGAAATGTAGAAGGAAAGAGTGGCCTCACGCTCTGGAAACGTGGCCAAAACCACGAGCTGTTTGGCAAATAAACTCTCCTGAAAATTAGAAACACAATGTCAAGCAACCTGTAGTGGCACATTTCACACATTTTCTAAATGTGCTGGGAAGTTATAAGTCTATGAATATCAGCTGCAGTATGTTTCCATCTTACAATAACTTATCCTGTACTCACAATAAGCAGAGAACTAGGACTTTCTGCGATGAGAGTTGTGATCACAAGCAGATCGTTTCTGAGATGCAGGTCAGAGTTACGGGAACCGTTCATCAGCTGCTGAAGAAACGCTTCTTTCAGAGAACTAAGTAACAAATAAAAAGAAAGTAAGAAGTCTAATATCTATTTGTACTAAATGAGCAGAATCCTGCCTCATGTAAATTCCTCTAGATGCTTGTTGATCAATTTATCCCTTGTTCATCACTTGGCACATTCTTAGCTTTTTAATTATACATTTTTATCATTTTGTCTGCGCTAATACATGCATTTTTTTTTCTTCGAATTTTGAAAGTTCAACTGCAGCCCTATAATTAATAAACTGTGTACCCAAAAAAACGACACTCAGACCCTTAAGGACAAATATGTCCCTATTCAAACCCATTAACACCACAATGTATTTTATTATATCAGGCTTTCAATCTAGAGCCCCGGATTCAAAATTGTACTTCCTTACTATATTCCACCAGATAGAGATATTTTCTCATGTTGTTATGGAGCACTGCAGTGTTTGATGCAATCAGAATCAACGTTATTGCTAATCATTGACATATTCCAGAAAGTGAAAAAAAAAATCCCCATAGCATTTAGTAGACAGAAAAGAATTACATTTTGTGTTTTTTTTTTTCACAACAACAGTGGCATTATGTAAACTTGCAATGTTTGAATGTAAAGTTCTGTAAATGAATGAATATTTGGTCGTTATGATCAGGACTGAAGTTGCTTAAAATGTTTAACTCAGTAAAAGTGGAAAATAACATTAATATATAATTTTTTTACGAGTTTTTGACACATACATTTTTGTGCTTGAATGACACAGTAGCAACTTCTTTTACAGATATGCGCAAGGGATAAGAAGATGACCATTTCAGGACAATATTAATTTCACGATTAGTCTTCCTCAAGTAAATAAAAGGTAATTCAATGAAATGAACTCTACAAGCACACACTGTCCTCATCAGCCATATATGGAAACAGGAGACACGTACATGACACACTCCATGCTGCTGAGCTGAGCAGTGACCTCCTTGCTGCCTCTCTCCAGCAGGTTCCAGAGGATTTCAGAGGAGCGGAACAGGACCTGGCCGGACGGGTCGGGTTCGTTCATGTGGAGACAGATCGTCTCTGCTCCTCGTGCATTCAGTATTGACGCGCAGTTCATATCTGTGTTTGTAAAATGAAATGCGATTAATGTGAGTGATGATAAAACAACCCATTGACTTGCTGACATTGACACGAGGACACTTAAAATCACAGTTTTGATTGTTTGTCTGATTGTCATTTGGTCATGAGATGATTTATGCACTTGAGAGCTGGCTACTTTATCTAATGAACGAGGCTGGATTGACATGTCTGACTGATCCCCTCCTCCACAGAGTAAAATCAGTCACTGACCAGAGGACCTGGAGAGGATCTGAAGTGTGTGCAGGAGCTGCAGTTTGATGGCAGGCTGGTTCTCCAGAGCGGCCAGGGAGAGGAGCAACGTCTGAGCCAGCTCACTGCGCTCCAGCAGCTGCAGCCTGTAGCCTGGAGAGGTCGGCTGAAGCCCTGCAGAGACAGATTTTATTTTTATTTTTAAAGATAATGACAGTAAAATAAATGACCTGCAAGAAACAAACTTAAGAGAAGACGAGAGAAAGTTACAAATACGAAAAACGAAAAGAAGGGCATCTTAACAGGAAATTGGGGGTACAAGTACAACAATAACAAAAAGTGATAAAAAATGTACAAAACCACAATATTTGGACAAAATTAGGACATAAGACTGGTAGAATGGCAGTTTTAGTGGAAAACAAAGAATAACCAACAGAAAAATATATTCAAAAGAATGTAAAAAAATACAGCCTAACTGATTTCATGACCAGTTCATAACAACAGCCTTTTGATGTATCAGTAAGGAAGAAGAAGAAGAAGAAGAGAGGGTAAAACATGAAAGAAAGAGAGAACGAAAAGGAAAGTAAGAAAAGAAACAAAGGCACAAGCATGCCACCACAGAAGCCATGAGAAAACCTCACTCAGTGAAAGTCTAGAAAATCGGTTGCCAGAGGGGAAAATCCGAGGCTTTGGCTTTGCAAGACGGTCAGTACCGTCAATCAGCTGTTTAGGAGCCACGCAGCTGTAGAATGATTTCACAGACTCAACCGTCTGCTGTCTCACTTCAGCATGGGACACCCTCATCAGACAGCCTGCCAACAGAAACACTGTCAGAGTCACTCGCTCTCATCTCTCCTGTCCGGAGAAACTGGACCCAATCAGTCTTAAAGGAAAAATGTAACTGTAAACACAAAAATATCAAAGTGTAATAATCCGGATAATAAGGACTTTGTTATATCTTAGCATTAAAAGATTCGGCCGCTGCATTTCAAGTCCCTCCAGCATGTCGGCCGAAACACTGCATTACCACAGAAAGATCATTTAACCGTGACACAAAATACACATGACACGATGTTCACTGTGATGGGCGATCTATCGTAAAGAGTAAGCCTGGTGATATTTTACATGTATTTTTTTGTCAACAAATCTCTTTGTTATAAATACTCACCAAAATGTGTAGGCCTATTTATCCACCACTGAAAATAGTCCTCTATAATGCACTGTTTACTGATGTTAAGGTTATGCTTGCCAGAAGCTACAGTGACGAGCTGTTTCAGGAAATTACTTCTTTTTTAAATTCTTTGTAGCTTTGTGACTTGCTTTTGAAGATGTATAACTTTAGAAGGAACCAATGGGCTAGGGGCTGTGTGCCACGAACGCTCTTTCTGTGAGTGTCCTTAAGTCTTGAGTCTCTTCATGGGATTTTTTAACAGTAAGAAAAAAATATAACACCGCCAGTCTTATCCTTTAAGTTTCAAGTCTACAAATTCATTTTCATACCATATTGAAAGAATGACAATTAGTGGCTGCTAGAAGGTAAACAAATGACTTTGAAAATTGAAAATTGCAATTAAATATATAACTATGAATTGACTTGATCGTGATCTGTGTACCCATGTGAGAGAGGAACTCTATGGCGTCCTGAGCGTAGTTCAGCTCATCGGATGCTTTCTCCTTCAGGAAGGGAAGCCTGAGAGGAAGCAAAACTACATGTTGCTGTTCAGAGTCAGACAATGTCACACAAAACAAACATCAGTCTTTTCCACGTAGGCTTGATACATCGGAGTTTCTTACCTACAGATATGAAGTGCCTCACACAGAATGGGCACATATTCTGGGTGATCTGTCACTTTCTCAGCACAGATGTTGAGTATTTTGGCGATGCATGTCAGCTCCTTCAAGAGCTTGAAATAAGTTAAGAAGATGTAACACTTTGGCAAAACGTATTTGTAGATAAATCCCAGTGAGGGAGGGGACGTGATGGGACAAAGATTCATCATCATAACCGGGTTATTTCTGAACACGGAAAATGCTGACAGACACAGCGATACAGCGGCAAATTAGAGCCTTGGGAACAACATTTGTCTCTGTGTTCAGGTTGCAGGAGAGGAAAATCTATTTCCATCTCTGTACCAGGAGACAGTAATGAGGACGGTTTGACAATCGGTTGCAGTGTGTGACAAATGAGAGAGCTTTATTTTGGAAGAGATAGACTTCTAAGAGAAGTCTGCGTTATCAGATGTGTCTATCAGAAGACTGGATCCAGAACAAAGGATACAAAGCCAATTTGGCTTCTCTTCAGTAGTTTCTTCAGGACAAAGAGGTGCCTCTCCTTCAAGTTAGCCTTTAGTAAAAAAACAGAATGTACAGTATGATTACATACGACGTAACTTAAATCAGAAAGAAAGTCGGATAACATTCATGTTGAACTTACTGTCAAAGGATCTTCAAGAAGACGGATCACCTTACCGAGTTCAAGACTTTTAACACCGACCTGTTGAGAAATTACAGTTTAGGTCCAAGTTCACACCGTCTTCTGTCTTCTTTGGTGGCAGACATACTTGAACACAAGATTGTCACAATAAATAATAAAAAAATAAATAATTATGTGTATTCTAAAGATGTTTTTTTGCATCAAAATGTCCAAACATGAAATATTTGGTTGCATGTCTCCCAGTCTCTTTTTAAGCCAAAGTAATTGTACTCTGGAAAAATCAAAATCAATTATAATATTTAGTTTTGTTAAGTTCAATGCATTTTATTTCCAAACCCTTAGTCCATAATAGAAGTAAGAGGTAAAATAGTGTCCATAGCATATGAATAAGTATTTCATATCAAACATTTTGTGATGCTTTAAACCTTAATATAATAACCCAATTCAGAGTATTTGCTCCATCTGGCAATACGGGTCATATTTGAAATTGCATCATCACCACACTTCTATGTCAATATGACAGTTCCATTTGTGTATACTAAATGTGATAATATATCATATATTATAACATTATTAAACACGAGTTATATCACATTAACTGTATATAATGGATACAGACAAATCAGCATGGCTGAATCAACTCACTCGGGGGCCAAAAATAAGTCCCCGTCCTCTCACTGCACTTTAAATTGACCCTGTTGCCTCTAATTACCCATCAAGTACAGTGCACACATCAGAGTACACATGGCATCACATGGCCTCTAATCCCCAAACCAACCCATACTCCCATGAGTACTACCTGGCTAAGGAGTTGCTGTCTGCTGATTACTTTGAGAAAATAAAGTAACTAAACATTTTTGGGGAATATACACTATGAGCCTAAACTGAAATAATAAAGTAGCAATCTCAAAGTTTTCTATTTCATTGAATGTCTGTTAAGTCACCATCTATCACTGAAGGAGGTATCAAAATGGTGATTGAGCCTATGGCCCACGGATGAAAGTATTGCAATATTTGAATATTTGCAGCATTATAAACTGTTACAGCTTTTCTCCATTGTGTGCACTCGGATATTCAACTATGCACTCAATTCTACATTGCGCTTAGTTTAGCAGCCTGAAGTCTTTTAGTTGATACATGGGCTTCAACATTTTAGAATTGTGTTCATAGTTCCATTCTGTGTGTGTATTGAGAGAAACTGTAAGTTTTGTCACCAGAGACATTCATTTCATAATAGTGCACATATATGTATATTACAAATCTTTCATCAGTAAGCTATGGGCTCAATCACCATTGCCTTACCTCATTTGGATATAGTGACTTAATTAACAGACATTTATTTAAGTCTTTGAGATTGCTACTTTAAGACTAGTCTTGGCTTTAGACTGGTCTTAGAAGGTCATGTTAGTCTAGCCT
The DNA here is from genome assembly GCF_004355925.1 of Anarrhichthys ocellatus. Lineage (NCBI taxonomy): Eukaryota > Metazoa > Chordata > Actinopteri > Perciformes > Anarhichadidae > Anarrhichthys > Anarrhichthys ocellatus. Next base: position 293,909 of record NW_022280114.1, read on the forward strand.
AATTAAGCCTATCAAGGTAGGCAAGTTAGCCACCTCTCCCCTGTTAGCCTGAGGTGAGAGCTTTGTTGCTAAGCAAAAACATTTTATTACTTTAAGCTACATTTTGGGTAACTATTTCAACTGTTTAATCATTATTCTTTGCTAACGTTTTACTAATTATTTAAACTATATAGCGTTACCCATTATGTTACTGTTAGCTATCTTTTGGATAACTATTTCAACTGTTTACATAGACTGTAACACTATATAAGAATAATGTTCATCAATTACCTTTAGCTTCAGTTGACCATTTCAATTGTTTATCCATTACTTTTTCCATTACTATTTATATCTGTTACTTTTAGTTGTTTTAATTAAGCTAACCTTTTAAACTATTTAAGCATTACTTTTTGCTTTGAGCTATCTATTTCAAATGTGTATCCATAACTTTTTGGGATTATTGAACGATATTCTTAACACTAAATTGTTTCTGAACATCTTGAACAATTCAAACCACCGTTGTATCTGTGCCGTTTTTACCGTCTTTGTTATTTTCTCCCAAACTCGGTGTCGCTGTTGCATCTTCTGACAGAGCAGCTTCTTAAAAGTGAGTTTTAATTGTGGCAGAGTATCGTTATATTGTAGCATTAAGTAAAATATCTTAATACTTTTTCCACCACAATAGATGCGTATTAACTGAGAACCAGCGTTACACGAAATACTACATGAAATACTTCATATAACCTCTAAGGAATTACAGTAACTGTTTACCTCTGGAATATGTTGCTTCTTATCCGATGCTCTTGGTCTGATTACAGGAAAGTCCGGTTTTCTTCTGTGCACAAGTTTGCCTGAATCCATTTCCAAAATGTCTTGTTGCTTTAAATACTCACTTTAAACATTGTCGGTTCATGTGAACGTTGCTTCGTCCAAGTTTACTTTCTAACCTCGATATAACAACGAGCTACCTTTAACGGAAAACTGACCTGAACCCCTAGTTGCTTTCTAGTAACAAAACTCTGATACAATTAAATAAAGAACGTCAGTCCTCCATCACCTGTCTCTGCTCCTTTTACGTTGCTCGAGTCTGACGGCGCAACGTTACTACAGTTGCCGTGGTTACCGTGTAGGACGGCGAGCAGCGGAGCTCAAAACTAATCTTAAAACGAAACGCCCATTTCCTCTAAAACAGGAAGTGGTATTCCCGCAACAACAACGCATTGATTTCCCCCCACAACAATAAAAGAGGTGACGAATACTAACAATTTAAGAAAGGGTCTCAGAAACTCACATTAGCGGAGAAATAACCACCGTGTTTTTGAAGAAACACCGCGACCAGCCATGCTGTCGGACGCAGGTCAGTGCTCGTAGCGCTCTGCTACGCATTGCTAAATGCTAAACGTGACAAGCGGACATTGTTTGGCTGGTTTAAAGAGCTTGCTAATGTGTCGCCACCTTTGCTGTGTTTACTATCAATATAATGTCGTGTTTCATTCACTATGGTCAATTCGTAATTAGTTCCGTTCCTGTTATCGGTCAGAAAGAGCCCTTATCAGTCGTAATAAAGGCCCCATTTGACCTGAGCTGCACTGAATTGTCCACTGTTAAATATGTACATTGTTGCCACCAATGTTTTAGACTATCCTGGGAATGGCTCCGGGAATGCTCGACGAGCAAGGAAGAGGAGCTCCGGGGAGTCCCCGGGGGACGGGCAGACCCTGCGCTCCTCTGGGAGGCAGATCAATGTGCGGGTGAAGCGCACCAACAACCCTCCACCTGGACAGGTAAACTGCAGCGAGCATGCTCAACCGTCTGTCTGTCTGCCAAACACAGCCGTGTGTCACTTGTTCCCCCTTTTTTTGTGCCAATTTTGTTTATGCCCGACCGATCTTGGATTTTTGTGGCTGATGGTGATATTTACCAATATATGAGCCGATATATATGCAATTTTATTTTCTTTAATCGACAGTATAGACTCAGAGAGTGACACAGTGTAAGGTCTGGTTGGTGATTTTGTGTTTCACATGGTAAACGTCTCAACCCTTTGGCCACAGTGTCATAGGAAAACACGTTTGATAAATAAAGGTTTTAAAGGATTATGATCCAGATACATACTAATAACGCGAAGGACTGTAAAGTTAAAAAATTATCTTGTTTGGTGTCCTTTGGCCCCAGGTTTAAGAACACACTACATGAACCATAACTGCGCCCAGCTGTGGACGTCTATATTGCTGTCACTCTGACTCCCCTCATTACGTGTCATCTACTCTACTGTTATTCATTCATTCATATATATATATATATATATATATATATATATGTGTATGTATGTATGTATGTATGTATGTATGTATGTATATATATATATATATATGTGTATATATATATATATGTGTGTATATATATATATATGTGTATATATGTGTATATGTATATATATATGTGTATATATATATATATATATGTATATATATATATGTGTATATGTATATATATATGT
>NW_022280114.1:296397-342088 GCF_004355925.1 Anarrhichthys ocellatus
AAAATACATCTTCAATTTTCACTGCTCTATTGAAGAAAAACCTACCCTTGGAGCCTAATAGTCACAACAAACTAACAGACCTCAGTACTCTTCTTCAGGTCATCAAATGCTGGATGGTTGAAAACTTTCTCCAGGTTGAAAGAAAGAACAAACCTAACCTGCTTCTGTGTTCCTTCTTGTTGTTTGCTGAACTTGTGCTTGTTTGTTTTTTGGTTTCTTTCCCTCTGCTGTCCATCTCTGTCAGCCCTCTACAGCATGTTGGGTCCACTGTGTTGTGTTTAAAGTAGGGATGTGCCGATCCAACTTTTTCTCCCCTGATACCAATTCCCATAGCCCACTGGTCTTCTCCCCCCGCCCCCCAAAGCCTTTTTAAAATGCTCTATGAATAAAGTTGAGTGAGATGACTTTCTCCACATGCTCTTTCTAGAGCAAAAGAAAAGCCACAGACACAGAGGAGGAAGACGACCAATCTGAGAAGAAGTACAGGAAGTGCGAAAAGGCTGGATGCTCCGCCACGTACCCAGTTTGTTTTGCAAGTGCATCTGACAGGTAGCATGTTTCTCCGTATAATAGAAATCAGATCTCAACGCAGTTGCTCCTTTTTTAGACACAGATTGAATTCTTCTGTCTCTCCTCAGGTGTGCTAAAAACGGATACACGTCTCGCTGGTACCATCTGTCATGCGGTGAGCATTTTTGCAACGAATGTTTTGATCACTACTACAGAAGGTAATGTTGACAGAACAACTACTCGCATAACATCAATGAACAAAGTGACCCTGAAACTGCCGTTGCATCGAGGCCATAACATTAACTTGTTTCCCCCCCTTTGGTAGTCACAAAGATGGCTACGAGATCTTTGCTTTATGGAAGAAGGTGTGGACTAGTAACGGGAAAAGTGAGCCCAGTCTTAAAGCTTTCATGGCAGATCAGCAGCTACCATTCTGGGTAAGTTCAGACGGCCTCCCTGGTTCCTGTTAACCAGTTGAACCCGGTTATCCAAGTCGGTAAACACAGTGATGGTCATTGGGATGTGTTCCTTTCAGGTTCAATGTACTAAACCGGACTGTAGGAAGTGGCGTCAGCTGACCAAGGAGATCCAACTCACCGCTTCCCTCGCAGCCACGTACCGCTGTGGAATGAAGTTGAACAACATCAAGGTAAACAGGAAATGGGGGGGGGGAAAAGAATCAACAGGCCACTCACAAGCATCATTTCTTAAAAAATAATAATATTATGTCTCTGCCTGCAGAGTGAGGGACCGGATCAGTGCTCCCAACCAGAGGACTTGGTAATCTGCTGATCTGTGTTTTGTTGTCACAAAATCAAATGCAGCTTGTAATGAGTTTTTTTCCCCCAAAAACTACATCCAGTGTGCATGCTCCACTGAATAATACAGCCTCTTTAACCCCATGCCGTGTCATTCTCACAGAGGGTGGCCGAGGTGTCTGACAGCTGGTGGCATTCCATGTTGATCTTGCCGCCGTTGTTCAAAGACAGTCCCGCCGGCCCGTTCCTCGCCTCCTACTACCCTGACTGCGTGGGGATGAGTCCGTCAGGCACCGCCAGCAACCTGTCTCTGTCTGAGCTCAGGGCGGATCACTGCAGGACCGTCCCGCCACAAAGTAAGTCTGCGGGTGTGAGAGGAAGAATGGAACGTTCCTGCTGGAAATTGGTCATCCTCCTATTTAGAGATATCCGTCTGAAGCATGTAGTAATGTGGTGTAGTAACTATTGTTTTTCGCCTCAGTTCCAGGCCTGTGTCCGTACTTCCAGCCCTTCTACCAGCCCAATGAGTGTGGGAAGGCTCTGTGCGTTCGGCCGGATATGATGGAGCTGGATGAGCTTTACGAGTTCCCAGAGTTTTCCCGTGATCCCACCATGTATTTGGCTTTACGTAACCTCATTCTGGCCTCCTGGCACAAGAACTGCAAGGTACGCTGCAGACACCAGTGACTTATACGTTTTCACCTGTTTTAGGTTTGTAAATAGCTGGTTGTGGAGGAATATAGGACTCCACAGACAAACAGCTTCTTTGTTTTTTCTTAAAGGAGGTGCTGACTTCCCAGAAGTGTGCCGTGCACATCATCGCCCGGGGGCTGGTGCGTGTGCGCTGCGTGCAGGAGATGGACCGGGTGCTCCACTTCATGACCAGGAAGGGCCTCATCAACACTGGCGTGCTGGCAGTGAAGCGGCCCCTGCTCCCCGAAAGACACTGCTCTGTGAGTGTCCTCATCCTTACAACGCACATCTCATGTCAAAGCTTTTTTTCTCTCATTAATTCGGTTAAGACTTAGAGTCACATTTATCATCTTTGCAGAGGAACGTTATCGTCATCGGCTCCGGGGCTTCAGGGCTGGCTGCTGCACGGCAGCTGCAAAACTTTGGCACTCAGGTAAGTGTGGTTAGTTCTTCTCTGACCTCCTGTCCCCCCCGTTCGCTCGTCACAGTGCTGTTTGCACTCTTTGTTGTCATCGGTTCACAGGTGGTGGTGCTCGAGGCGAGGGAGAGAATTGGAGGCCGCGTGTGGGACGATACATCTCTGGGTGTCACCGTAGGCCGAGGAGCTCAAATCGTCAACGGCTGCGTAAACAACCCCATCGCCCTCATGTGTGAACAGGTAAGAGATGTCTGGGGGAGGAAAAAAAAGAATCTTCATATGTGCACTCTGGGCTTTTCATTTGAGCTCTTCGCTCGTCTGTTGCAGATGGGCATCAAGATGCACAAGCTGGGGGAGCGGTGTGACCTCTTTCAGGAGGGGGGGCAGGTTACCGACCCGGCCATCGACAAGCGCATGGACTTCCACTTCAATGCCATCCTGGACGTGGTGTCGGAATGGAGGAAGGACAAGTCGCAGAGCCAGGACACGCCGCTGAGAGGTGCTGGGGTGTTGTACCCAAACTCTCAGCAAAACGATTTCACAAATAATAAAAAACAACAAGAGTGGTCAGCTTTTCGAGACATTTCATTTATCGGTGTTTATCTCTACAGAAAAGGTCCAGGAGGTGAAGAAGAACTTCCTTCAGGAGTCTGGAATCCAGTTCAGTGAGCTGGAGGAGAAGGTGCTTCAGTTTCACCTCAGCAACCTGGAGTACGCCTGTGGAAGCACGTTAGACCAGGTGTGGAAAAGTAGCACTAAAGGAATTCTGGATTTTTCTCTTTGCTATAATCGACTGAAGAGTCTGTTGCCATTACATTTTACAAAATTCATGCTGGTTTACTGCTATGAATACATCCTACACGTCTGCCTGTAGAATCAGGGAACATTAACCAAAGAAGATAACAACATTGTAAGTGTTTGTGTGTTTGAAGTGGGGGAGTTATTGTCTTTTTTTTTTTTATTGCATAAAGGGAACTCTAGATTCTGGATTCTGCACATCTAGTTTGTGTGGGTTTTGATATTGTGTCTTCACGGGAACTGCGATGAAAATGTTACATTTATTTGTTTGTAGGTTTCGGCAAGATCTTGGGACCACAATGAGTTCTTTGCCCAGTTCTCAGGAGACCACACGTTACTCACCAAGGGCTACTCCGCTTTGCTCCACAAACTGGCCGAGGGCCTCGACATCCGCACAAAGTGCCCGGTTTGTAATTCAATCTATTACAGTCGGCTGCTGCTTTTACCATTATTACTATACGTTGAATGCTGCATAAATAAATCTCAATGTTAAAAGTCAGGTGGTGTAATTTTTCTTTTCTTTCTTTTTTTCAAATCCAGGTTCAGGCCGTTGATTACTCAGGTGATGTCGTCAAAGTTACCGCCTCCAACGGGTCCCAGTGGACAGCACAGAAGGTAAACGCACATTGATAAATGTTATAAAAAGTACCAGTATATAATACGCATCATTTCAAGATGTTATCCTAGAAAATGTATCATTTCAGAGAATGTTGCATGTGTTCAATGCTGATGAACACGGTGTCATGTTACTCTTTTAGGTTCTTGTTACTGTCCCATTGACTTTGCTCCAGAAGAACTTGATTCAGTTCCACCCAGCGCTTCCTGAAAGGAAAATGAAAGCAATCCACAGTCTGGGAGCCGGCATCATAGAGAAGGTAATAACTGTTTTAATGTGTATTTGGGATTCATGGTTGTAGATAAGCACAGTATGTTGGCAAATTAATTTTTACATTTAGTTATAAGGCAAATATAACAAGTGGCCTGCTGATTAGAAAAGTTGCTTTCTTGTAGATTCTTAAGAATAATATTTAAAAACGTCTTCCAGATCGCTCTCCAGTTCCCGTACCGATTCTGGGACAACAGAATCCAAGGGGCAGACTACTTTGGTCACATTCCACCAGGTCCAGACAAGAGAGGCATGTTCAGTGTCTTCTATGACATGGAGCCACAGGTCTGTGTTTTCTCCTTTTTATCCACCCTGCAAGACAATATCGCACCGCTAAGAAAACTTATTTTATATTCTCTGTCAGATACCTGTTCCTACCAGGGAAAATAGGTTTGAATTATAATGTTAGACTTGTGTGTGTGTAGGGGAAGCAGGCTGTCCTCATGTCTGTTATCACTGGGGATGCTGTGCCTGCTGTCCGGGACATGGAGGACAAGGAGGTGGTGTACGAGTGCATGAAGGTGCTGCGTGAGCTTTTCAAAGAGCAGGTAATGCCGTCGCTTTTGATGTGCAACCTTGTCACATTCAGCTGAAGCGCGACTGACATTTATTGACGCTTCTTCTCTTATTCCATTCGGGGTAACTGATGAACAGTAAGACCAACAGTGAAAGTAACCGTTAGTTAAGCATGAAAAGGCTCCTTTCAACAAGAATAGTCCCGTGAAATTCAGTTCAGGGGCTAAATTAGGAGCTAAATGTCACTTTCCACATTCATTGAGACCCTTGAAAAGTGAAGGGCTTTTATAGACATGCGACAACACCAGGACATCGTTTGTAACTTACTACTTTGCTACTCTGATGTTTGAATGGTTGTTAAAAAAGGAGAAGTAAACCTCCACCTTCATAGTTGCTGGTCCATTAGCAGAGCGGAACAGCCATACAAAGGTACCGGCCAGGAACTATAATCCAGGAACTAAACTTAGACCCTCATTCCTTCAGTCGAAATGCATGTGAAGTCACAGAGTTCCTAAAACAATTCTAAAATTCACTGCACATTTTCTCTCAAAAACCAAAATACACCGATTACCTGTTATAGTTCAGATTTACTTGTATTGTTTGTGGAGTTTTCTCATTACTGTTGTTAATTTCTGTCCGTCATCCCCGATAGGACGTCCCAGAGCCGCTGCATTATTTTGTCACACATTGGAGCAAAGACAAGTGGTCCCAGATGTCCTACAGCTTTGTGAAGACGGGGGGAAGTGGAGAGGCCTACGACATCCTCGCTGAAGACGTGCAGGGAAAAGTGTTCTTTGCTGGAGAGGTGACGCTGATTTTACTTTTTTTTTCTTTTTTTTTTTTAATACAATCAAATGTGTCTAGATATGGCTAATTATTTGAGATTTATTTGCTTTTGACATTATTGGAAAGTTTTGGAGTTTCCCCCTCTGCATTTCCCATACTGCTTTTTCCATATCAACAGGCCTTTTCACAGCAGACTGAGCAAGAAAAGCACAGGTGTTATAATAACATTAATGATGGCTCTGTTCTATTCAAGTGTCTTTATGAACCACAACTGTGACAGTGAGCCAGCATGCACAATACCAGGAACCTGACACCAAAGCAGCTAAATGGAAATAAGACATTAATGTTATTTACACCTGTGTTTTGTAACATTTCAGAATGAAATGGACACTATTGAAACTAAAGTTTTAAAATAGAGGTTTGACAAAATAATCTGAACTCAAGTTCCACATACAGTGCTAGCTTGTTTCCAAGCTTTCTAAGGGGGAGATAATGGTGATAAATGAGATTTAAAAACCTAGTAAGTGGCCCTTGAGTGAAGATTACTTTGTCAAACTGAATTACTACTGTTTTACATTAGTTGTTTTTTTTGTCACCAGGCCACCAACAGACACTTCCCTCAGACTGTGACGGGAGCCTACCTGAGTGGGGTCAGAGAGGCCAGCAAGATGGCTGCTATGTGAACTCTGTCGGCCCCCCAGCACTCTAAAACACCAGCACGGACACACGGGTCGCACTGAGCAACAGACCGCTAAACAACTCGGACTGCATTAACCCGAATTGCTCCACTTGAAATGATATTTCACTGTACTGTGATGAGTGTGTGTGTGTGTGTGTGATCAGGTCAAGTAGGGTTTCTTAGGGCCTGACATTTTTAACACAAGAGAAATGTTAATTTTGAGTTTAATGCGTGTATGTTGCACTTCTGTGATGGAAGTGGTCAGAACATGTCATTTTGAGAGATTGGGGTTGCATGAAACATTGGTAAACTCTTATCGTTTAATCATGAATTAAGTCAAATTGAATCTCCAGGGATTACGTTTCTCGAGATTATATCATAATACATTTTAAATGTTTTCTTTGGGAGTTGGCTACCAATGTTTTATACGGCTTTAATGAATTTGCATTCTGTGAGATATATTAGATATACAGTAGGAGTACTTCTGTGATAGCACTTTTGATTTAAAAAATAAATGAGTAGTTCATGTGTAGGAAAGGTTGGACAGTGAGTATGATCAGAGGATTGTCCCACTACTGTCTCAGGGATGTGATCAAGACAGCAACACCCAGCAGGAAATGATGGAAGAAAATACTGATTGTGAATGGGTAATTCTGGAACAAGGTTGGAAAAAATAATAATGAAACCAACCTAAGAATAACTTTCATTAGTTCCTGAACAATGAGGTTTGATTAATGTTGACTAATGACGCTTTTCCTCCAGGTCCTCATATCTCTGTCTGGATCTCTACATCTTGATGATCACTTCCTGTTTGTCCAGCATTACAGTGCTTGAGTATTTATCTTCTATGTGTGTAATAAACGGAGCTATCAACTGCCATACTGACCACTTTCACTTGTGGATGAAGGTTTGGCTCCTCGAATTGTTTTTTTTAATTTATGTCGACCTATTCTGTAAAGTCAACTTGATTGACTTATGACTCTCCAGTACTGTTATGACTGAAGATGTGAATGGAGCAGTAACAAGTAGTCAATCAATTAGTGGATTTGTTGAAAATTAACCAGCAACAATTTGGATAATGGCATCTTTTTGAGCCTTTTTCTTCTCATTTAAGTTTGTGTGTGCATGACTTTGACTGGCCCGGAATATAAAACGCATCAAAGTGAACTTAACACTCCTGAAAACTTTGTAATGTTACTTTTGTTAAATACAAATGCAGCTGAACTGTAATGCCAATTGCCTGAATGTGTTGAGTCAGCAGCAATTTTCACAGTAGAAAACACTTTCAAAAATGGACGAGGTAAGTCTCAGGTTAACGTAAGAAAATTCACGCATTAAAATCTGAGGTATTTATTTCAAATTCCTGACAGTGAGATTGTTTTGTCAACTGCAGTTTTCAAGGTAAAAATGAACTTCAAAAGAAAATGTGAAATGCCTTTGATGGAAAGAAGGAACTTGACTTCCTTCATACATTTACATTGACTTTAACCAGCGGTGAAGTACAGTGGCTTTATTTTAGAGTGAGAGGAAAACATTACAGAGAATACTTGCAATAACTTGAATGAAGAAATACTTGGTCTATGTACAGTATACTCTTTCTGTTGCTAAATGCTCAGAAGTTGTGGATGACGATGGACTCCCTGTGCTGGGGGCAGACGACCTCGTCAATGTAGAGACAGTTGGCCTTCATCTCGATGCTTTCATGCAGCTCCAGCTGGCAGCGAACCAGAGCCCTCTGCTCCTCGTCTGACTGGGCCGCTGCCTCGTGCAGTCTGAGGGAGCGGAGAAAAAGAGACCTGTCCTAAACGGATGTATCTCTAAAATCAGCCAACACAGGAGGAAACTACTTATAAAACTGGAATCTAGGAAATCCACCTGGTGGGTACTTTCTGTGCGTTTCAAAATAACTTTTTCTACTGCTCCTTTAATTATACTGTCATACATGCTTTCTTACAAATTGAATTGTTTTATTTCTATATGTTCTTGTGTTACAGCCTTTGTAAACTAGCAGATGTAATGGCTGTGTGTCCACACTGGCATCATTAAACCTATTGAAAACATGTCTTGCTTTGTCCCTCTACATCAGAGGCGAGTGTGTCCTGGCCTTACATGCTGATGTGAGCGATGAGCTGCTGGACCTCGGCGAGGAGGTGGGACTGGGCCGCATCATGGCACTGCTCTTTGCCGGGCCTCTGGCGGCGCAAAGCCAGCCGGGCCTGGACCAGACTCAGACCTTGCTCGCTCTCTGTGATGGCCACTCGCAGATTCTCCCCGATCCTCTGCTGGCTGTCAAACTCAGACAAAATCTAGAGGGGATGGAGGCGTCCCGCCAGGGTCAACCAGTGTTTACAAAACTTAATTTCAAACAATAGCACATTGTTACTCAATGAAAGGATAATAACTAGCCAATAATATCCTTATATAATAAATGTTAGTTAAAAAGCAATGCTGACTTTTCTCATAACATCGGCCATCAGCCGGACTTTGTTTACTCACTCCCTCTCAAATATACACCATACACTCATCTGCCCTACCTTGGCCAGCTGTTCCTCCATCTGGCTCTTGGCAGACTTGATCTCCAGGACGCTCAGCTGGAGGGCTGCCGCTGTGGCCTGGACCTGCCTCTGTATGTCGGAGGCCGTCTGCTCCAGGAGAGACTCCACCAGGGAACGCAGGGACAGAGAGTTGGCGAGCTGCTGCTCCGCTTTGGCCATGTTGATGTCCGAGATGTTCTGCCACTGCTTTGATGTCACTGCCAAGCTGAGAGAGAAAGAGAGAGAGAGAGGGAGACCTGGAACTAACAAAACATCCTTTTTCTTCCCAGATCTGCGGGTCAGAATTTCAAATCGTCATGGTAGTTCACCTCTGCGGAACAAGTTCAGTGTTGGACCTCTGCAGGTTGTTGATGGAATGGTGGGTCATCAAGGCACAGGAGTTGTCAATGCACTGAGCCTCAAATTTCTCCTTCAGATCCTTCTCCAGCTGGTACTTGGCGGATCGGTTCAGTCTGGAACACAAAAAGACATGTTTTGTCTTGCTTTTACTGGCGACTTTATATACTGATTTGATATTATTTCCAGATTTTCAAGTCATTAAAATCACTATAAAAGTTAGAAAATCCAAAGCATTCTTTTGAGATCCCCTTCATAGATCACAGCCAGTCCATCTTTCTTACCTTATCTGCTCAGTGATCTGCTCTGCTACACTCTGCAGAAAGGAAGCCACTCCCTCAATGACCTTCTTCTCCTTCAGCAGCTCTCTCTCCACCTTGTCATGTAGCCTCTCAGAGGGGGGACGTTTCCTTCTGCAGGACGCAGAACAAAAACGTCTCTCACACTCATGCTGCAAGTTGTTTTTATATGTAGGCTTTATAGTAGGAGAAAGTGGTGCGGAAAGGTGGACTTCACGATACTGAAAGCTAATAAAAGTTGCCAAATCTAAAATAAAAACATTATAGATTTTTCTTCTGACTGTTCGAGATCCTCACCTCTCCTCCAGACAGACCACGGTGACTTTCAGAGGCTCGTCGCAGGCCTTCAGGGCTTTTGCCACTCTGCTCTGCAACGCTTCGAGGACATAAATTTCCACAATAATCTCCTCCAACTTCAGCTCCAAACCCTTCTTCACAAACTGGATGTCTCCAAGCCGCTGATCTGAACAGCAGGAGAAGAAACCCTACAGGTCACCTATGTGGTCTTTGCAACATCATCCTTTTAACACATCTGCATTCCCCCACTTACCTAGTCGCTTGCTGTCATCATTTAGCATGCGTTTGCATGCTTTGTCAGTTTCCAGCATTAGCCTCGTGCATTCTGCTCTGAAGAGCTCCGAGCGGTTCCGCATAACCTCAAAAGTCACAAGATTGGGTCCAGCACCCTGATGGGGACTGTGGTCCGGGACAGACATTACTCTCTACTGGGGGTCACTGTCAGTATGGGCTGGTAGGAAGAACATAAATGAAGAAATGGTTAGAAATGTGGCTGCCTCATGGTGAAAGAGACCTCAAACACATGTGCCAGAGAGAAATGATACTATACAGGTTTCACTGGACACCCACGGATCATTTATGTTAGAAATGAATAGCAGCACTACAGAACACCAAGTGCAAACACGTTGCTGAACAGAAAAAGCATTGGACATTGAAAACATTGCAAAATGGCATTTGAAAAGCCCATTAATCTCCAGATAATATGAATTTATTTAATGCTAAGGTAGTGTCATTACCAACACTTAATGCATGCCAGCTGTACACTGTGTTAAGTATAAAACAATATCTAGTCTTTGTCTTTTCATTTGTAGCATGCCGTAAATAAAGACTAGGAACTTAAATGCATTTAGTTTATTCTCAACAGTTTCAGACAACTACTTGAAGATGACATTAACATAGCTGCTGTATTGTAAACAAAATACAAATATATTGCAATTAGTGTCTATAATGTTGACGCTTGGATTTCTGAGCGATCTAATTGGTTACAGGTGTTTCAGTTGCATTCTGGGTGCAGGTGACTAATAGGATTGAGTGTGGTATTCCAATAAAGCTTTGAACTGTAGATTATATATAATTATATAGCCTTTTATTCAGCATTAAATATGTATACTATGTTTTTTCTGTGGGTGAAGGCGGCTACCTTTCATTGTTGTAAAATGGCAATGATGCTAAGCTAAGCTAAATAAACGTTGTAAGCTTGTAATGTTGGCTAGTTATGGAGCAAAGATATTTTTACTGTTAGGCTAACGTTACATGAGTTTACCGAAACTTTTCTTTTAACCAATAGTTGAAGATCGAACACCGAAACATTTCTCACGTTTTCAAGAAACCAATGGCACATACCTCGTTACTGGTGGATGTAAAACAGCCAAACGTATCAATCAGCATCGACGTCGTTTACGTCTCAAATGTAAATTGCAACGAAACAAATGGTTACTGCGGCAACGAAACGTCATGGCGGACAGTTGTTAGTCTGTTCTGATGACCTCTAGTGGAGGAGAAGTATTCAGATAAACACTAAACCACACTCTGAATACTCTGCTGCGAGTGAAAGTGTACACCAACTACTACTAAGTAAAAAAGTGACATTTAATTTAACGTTAATTGGTGATTACAGAAGGCATTGGAGCCCCCAAAGTCCCTTAAAATATTTGATTTAATAATTAATAAATACAATCTTTAACAAATACCATATTAAAGCACTTTATAGTGAATAAAAAATAAATGAACCGACACTTACCGAGACTGGCTGGTTACAGCTCTGCTCAGAGGTTGGGTGGAGCTGGTAGGAATTACATGAGATAACTATTTTCTTGGGACATATAAATAGTAATAATAATGGCCACTTTTTTAAGAATATTAAAGTTGTGGTATTTCCCACCCTAACAATCCTGAGACACATCTAATAAGCCAAATATAATTACAACATATTTGCATGCAAGTGTAGAGTGACTTAAGATTTCATATGGCAGAGGAAAATGCAAAAACGTCCTAATAGAAAACTTAAAAGAAAATAGCTCTAATATATAAAATCTTTTTTCTGCCCATAGTCCCTCCTTGTTGGATTTTAAAGAAAAATATCGGACATAAAAATTGTATTTAAAGCATAATAAGCTGGATAAAACAAATTCTTGGCACCAAATGGCAACATCAGGAAATCAGCTTTGTAATTAACAACTCATACACACTTATTTTCCATAATTCAAAACCTAATAGTCACTACATGGCGAGACTTGCATGGTAGCACCAGAGGGAAATACTTCAGGTAAGACCCGGGGAAGGAGGAAACGGTCAGTCTCAGACGCGACTAAAGGGTCGATAGAGAGGGGCGTCAGTCAGGCACTTCCCACATCTCAAAATAAGGCATCCAGATGAAGAGAATGATGGAGACGTAGCAACAGAAATAAGCAGCATCAGAAGCAGCGTCGACTTCCCTTTGAATGAAAGCTCAGATGTTGTTTCTATTGTCCTGGGTTGTTCAATCAATCAGGATTAAAACGGGAGACGCATGACACACTCAAACCAAACAATCTCTCCATAAATATCCATGGTGTGTGAAGAAACTGTACACTTCACACCTGACATCTGTCGCAGGTGAGCTGCAGAGCTTCAAATATGTTCACTGGCTGACAGTTAACCCCAGGAATTATAGTTATGAACTGAGGTGGGAGATCTTTACTTTACTTACCCACTTTTACAGAGCTTAAAAAACAATCTCTCTCTGCCTCCGTACAGAGTGAACACACAGGCCTCACATATCAGCTCTCACCTCATTAAATACATGACAGTAACATTAACGCATGGCTGAATTAACTACAGTACAGTGATCATTACTTATGGCATATTTCAACAGGGCCCTTTCATGTTGATTTTACTCAAACTATGTGTAGGCCAAAACCAATGTGCTCCGCTGTGTTTCAATTTACAGCTTCACCATCTACACCAGGATGTGGGAGGCACCAGTGATTAGACATTTTCCCTCCTCCCTCCTCCTCCATGTTACATGGTGGATATGATGTGGAGGGCGGAGCCGGGCTCAGCGGAGTCTCAGCGGGCGGAGGAGGGAGCTGCTGTCAGTACTGGAAGGAGATGACGGAGTTCACTTTGTACACGTGGTACGATCGGTTCCAGAAGACCCGCGTGAAGTAGTTTGTGTAGGGCGAGTAGTTCATCTTTATCTCGTGGCAGAATCTCCGGTGCTTGGAGAAAGAGTAAATCTCTCCTTTGTCATAAACCACCTGAATGAACGCAAAGGATATGGGACATTGATGAGAATATTGTATACAATATAACAATTGTATAACAGTTTTGTAAAAACACATACTTTCCAAGAAAGGTTTTGCAAAGCACTTCCATAATACACAAGCTTCCGTTACAATAAATCATGATGGGAAATACATATTTACTTTCTTGCTGACAGTTAGATGAGAAAATTGATACCGCTCTCATGTCTCAACGGTAAATATGAAGCTACAGTTAGCTTAGCTTAGCACAAAGACTGGAAACAGGGGGAAACAGCTAGCCTGGCTGTCAGACCTATTGACTCCCAGAAGTCACGTCTCCCAGTCAGTACACGACCTCCAATACAATCACATCGTGCCGTTATCACTTTGGTTTTTGTACGCAAAATCATCAAAACCTACTTTGATAAACTTAAAAATCTTGATTTTCAACAACATGCACCATTTAAAAAACACATTACTAGACGCACAGATACAGGTGCAGCTTGTGCTGAACGAGTGTTGACTCACGTGTCCATTGGCGATGTCCAGCAGGTCTTTGATCCGACAGCCTTTATTGAGACTAAGCTCGTTACAAATAGACTCCTCGATGATCACGTAGTTTGCCTTCTGAGAGGTCAGAATCTTGTAAATGTCCTCTGCAGACCTCATTGAATACACCTGGTAAGTCTACAAGGAGAGGAATAAAAGGATATTAATAAATAGAATTTAAAAAAATATGTTCGCTAGTTCAACTAATCTGTGAGGAGGAAAATCTAAATATGTTTTGTCTTTTTTGTGTGTTTACGGGCATTTTGATGCCTTAATTAGAGACCCAGCAGTATAGAGACAATTATAACTCAAAATATCACATTACTACAATACATTTTGGAGGAACATTATAATGGATTCAATCTGTTCCATGAATCACCTCTCTATAACCCAAGGACCTTTTGCTTAAAACTGGCCGTACCGTCCTAAGTTGTGTTTTTCAATTACTTTCCACTACCAGGAGGAGTCTCCTTTGTTTTTCCTGAAGAAAGAAATCTTTCCTCTCACTCACGTCTTCAGTCCTCCTCAGCAGGTCGATGTTTGAGTAAAGCGGTAAACTGGTCACAGCTGAACCTGAACACAACTTCACCGTTCCCAACAGCTGCGGGCTTCCTGCAAAGACTGCCGCCACCGGAGCCTGTGACCTGGAGGGCCAGAAGAAGACGTGAGGTGCCACAATGAAGACTTTAAAAGATATCTGTGAAACTACAGAAAGATCGGGTGACCCACTTGATCCAGCTGATCAGCTCGACTGTATCGGGATCGTAAAACTCCTGCACGTCCGACAACTCTGCTAAGACGCGAGGGCAGTACTGCAGGGCAGAAGAGCAGATGTTATGCGTCTGTAAATGTCCAACATAAAGAGCTTCACAAGATGAAGAGCTGAAATATCTCACCTCCCTCCATAAACTGAAACCAATGATGGTAGGAACCGCTGTGCTCAGGATCATAGACTGGAGAGTAGAACGACAATTAACACCTTAAAGTCCAAGTGATTCGGCATTTATAATAAGTGATGGGATTAGGCTCTTCTGCAACTGTATCTAATAATAATCATAATAATCTGAATATTAACTTAAAATTCCCTTTTGAGTGAATTTGATGGGAGAAAATGCATTTACTTTTTTCATTTAAAGAGCACGTTTGTTGTGAAAAGTGAGCCTGAGGCCACTCACCAGTACTACCGGGTGGATGGACTTCAGTTTGAGCCACTTAAACACAGTCATCCAGAGGTCTGGAGAACACACGCCGAACGCTGTAAACATGCAGACGTACGGGGTCCATAAATACTTCATCCTGCGGGGAAAAAAGAACACAGTCGACGTCTAGTTGTGCCAAAACTGAGCAGGAACAAACAACTCATCAATGCTTCATAGATACATATTGAAAATCCAAATTCTAAAACGCATGTTTACGCTGATGAACGTACCCGTCAAACAGCAGGGCCAGGCCTCCGAATAGCAACGTGTGAAAAACATGATAGATGACCTCAGGCTGCTCCCCTATTCGCCCGTCTTCAAGTCTGAGGTTGGTTTTCATTGGCTGGCCACTGTATCAGAGTAAGAATGCTTTCAGCATCATTTACATCAAGAACCATGATAGAAGCCCTTCACAGCAGAACTTCAAGCTGTGATCACCAGCTCTGTCTAATATAACCTGAAAAAGACACCAAGGAGTAATGTCATGTGCATAGACTGTATATAAGGTATTTGTGGATGGCCATTATGAAGCCTCCAGTTCAGCATTTTGGCGGTCACCATCTTGGCTTTTAGAAACCAGTGAACGGAAGTGACCATATTTGGACTGCGGAGGAGTGATGTAGTGACGCTGTATACAGCTCTGGTAGCGACCTGTCAATCACCATGTAGCCCCGCCCTAAAGCATACCCTGCTTTATGGTCTGTTTGACTCTAAAAGGAGCATAGTTTACTAAATGAACATCATGCTGTATTGAAGAAGACTTGAAACTAGAGATTGAGACCATAAACTCATGTTTACAATGTTTACTGAGGGAATAAATCAAGAGAGAAGTAGAGTCATTTTCTCATAGACTTCTATACAACCAGAGGAGTCGCCCCCTGGTGGTCAGTAGAGACTCCACTTTTCAGAACCGGAGGTTGCCGCCTGGTTATGCATTGTGTTTGCTCTCTAACCTGAGTCTTCTGTAAATGGTCTGCAGGGTGGACAGCAGACACACAGTGAGCACCAGCAAGTAGAAGGGAAGCACTGAGGCCTGCGTCAGTCGTAGAAATAAGTCCTGACCGGGTGTCTGGAAACTCTCTTGGCACAGGAGGAAGTTGGTGATAAAGTCACTGCCATTAAAAAAAAAACATTGAGATTAGATTACAGTAGAGTAGATTATACGGACAGACTGACTAATATGGATGCTGTTTGAAAACAGGTAATACACCATGCCACCACTGTGCAATAGCCTGCATTGTAAAAGCTAACTTTTAACACAGCTGTGACTCACGTTGTCATGTTGGGCCCAAATTTTACTTCAAGGAATTTCAGAATGAAATCACTCTCACTTACAGGTATAAGTTTCTGTGAATGAAAAACAGGGGTGATTAACCAACAGTTATCATAGAATACATAACTAAGGGAGACAGCTGATCCATGTTCTTGTCCTTGATTATACCTTGACCAGATAACTGAAGGTGATCCCAGTGGTGAAGACGAGGTAGAAGTGGAGGAAGAGCTTCATGACTCTGGCCACAAGAGGTCCCATCTTCATCTTTTGCTGCATTAGGAATACAGGAAACAGTAACAGATGGTGTTATTCTACGTTCAAAAATCATTCATTTTTTAATGATAAAATACAGAAAGAAATGAAAATTGTCACATTAAAGCAGGTGCAACAAGGAAATATTACTGTTTTACTGTATAATCTAGTTTAAATGATGAATCAGTTATCACTGATGATTATCTGTTAACCAATGACGTAAATAATCGTGTAGGCAGTAAAGCTCACTCATCTTGGATTCTATGCAAGTTCAAACAAACGCCTGTGATGTGGAATTCCACTGAGCTCTGACGTGAGGGAGCAGCTAACTCTACCTGGAAGTACCTCGCGAGCACTGAGCCAATCAGGAGGCTGAGCAGAGGCGAGCCGAGCAGGGCCGGGTTCTGAAACTGGAACAAGTAGGCCAGGAACAGAGCGCCGAGGTAAGCTTTGTGAATGTCGGCATTCTTAACATCCCAGAGGGAAGTACGATGGAGAGAAAGAGAGACGGCAAGAGAGAAGAGAGGAAAAAAAAGGAAAAGGTACAATGTCAGGATCTCAACATATTGAACATACAGGTGTATTTCACAGTTACATTTGGGAACACGTTTGTTCTTGAAGAATATTTAAGCTCATTATAACTAAACAACAACAACAACAACAACAGCATTTTGTTCTTTTTCCACATTTATAAAACACTGGCCAAACGAGTAGTTTGACATTTTGGGAAACAGTTATTCTGACACTGTCTGAAGGAAACACAATTGAGCACCTCTAAAGCTCAGTAATTAACACATTATCTCTCAGTTGTTTCCTCACACAAAAAGCAGAGTGTAAAAAATGACTAAGTGTGGTTTCATGTGCAACACTATTATTGTTGATTAGGTGCGATGACGGAGCCTCACCTTACGCGGTGGCACCAGGTCAAAAGAGTCCAGTAAGAGAAGACAGAGGCCTTGGATGAAGAGCACATAGTGGCTGTGCTCCCAGACCAGGAGGAAGATGAAGGTGGTCGCACTCAGGGTGAGGTAGCAGCACATCTACGGAGGAATGCAGTTCATCAGTGTTGTGCAAACGCTAACTTGGAAACAATGTAGGGTTATATATAAAACTTGTTTCATGAGAGGCTCACCTCGGTGGCAGAGCTGATGTTATTACTCAGGAATCCAGTCAAAGCTGCAACCTGGCAAGAGAAGTAAGGCAGAGCCCAGTTGTCCCGCAGAGGAATAGCGTAGTCCACTTTGGTTGTATCCGGTCTGAGGAAGAAATGACATGAGGAGAGTGGAGTGGACAAGTCCCCATAAAACTGAAAGAAAACAAGTGAAACAGGAGAGTACTATAATGGTTCACCGCTTAAATTTGTATTTGTCTTAACAGCGGCGAGTGTCCCATTTTTAAGTCTGTTCTGTGACCAGAAAGTCAGAGCAACAGGGAGAAAAACGGACAGAAAGGATGATCTGATAAAGTCCACAAGAGGGCGGCAACTTTACCGCGCGGACTGACTTTGACGGCAGGGTTCCTCTCACCTGTTGATCACATACCAGGACACGGTCAACATGCCGGCCACCCAGGTGCCGCTCATCACCCAGCTACACACAAACAGGGCGGTGACATAGATGGCCTGCAGTCCGAAAACCGCTCCGACGTAGAAGTAGATCGGCTCCACAAAATCCTGAAGGGAGAGACAGAAACAGAAAGCTTCCACCACAGACGAGGCCAAAATCATATGAGCAAGAAGATATACAAACTATGTGTACTGTTTGCTTTAAATGGCTGTAGAGGGACTATGCCAATGCCAGAAATCGTGTACCTAATGACTGCCTGATTATTAGGTGACCAGCCCTAGGAGGCATTTTACATGATAAACCACTGAATCTGACAAAAGATACATATGCAAACTTCAAAAATGAAAATTTAACTGACTTTGGCAGTACCACAGTACAAACTGATGCAAAGCAGCTAACGGTCAACTGTTTTCTGTCTCACTATGCAACAAATCTCTGGCTGAAAGGCCTTCGGGCCTATGACATCAGTCTGCCAGTGTTTATCTGCTTTGATACAGGGCATTGTACTGGTTTAGCACCTTTGTTCTTGGAAAGAAAATACTCATGCACGCTTCCATTGTATGTATTATCTGATAAAAATACGACACAAATATGTTGTAACATGGTCAAAACTGACAATGGCTTTATTTAATGTAATTTAAAGGAGCTATATATGACATTCAGAACATAAATATACTGTAGCTGAAAACAGCTATTTGCTATGTAAAGATATAGTGGAGTAATGGCGTCCTGAGCAGAAACAAAGATGACTGTCGGCCCTCCTCTTTCCTCCCTCCATTCGTGTCCCACTGGCAAGCTAATCCCCACCACGCCTACATTTAGTTGATAGCCTCTTTAGCTTCATAATCAGACGCTCACCTGGCTGCCTGTGACTCTGTATATGAAGCTTGTGATGAGCTCTGGATACAGTGACAAACGCTCCACTGCGTTGATGGTCTGACCCGAAACGGTCCGGTTATCTAGCATCAGCTCATAAAACCCTGGGAAACCCAAACCACATCAGCACAGACTTGATTGACAAGGATAGAGTGATATTATTAGCCTCTAAAGTTAAGTTAGTGTTCGTTTCAAAGTTGTATTTAGTTAAACATTTTCTTTCTTTAATAAGAAGCTCAAAGGACACTCGTACCTCTCTCAAAGGACGGTGCCGTCAGCATGTGCTTGTAGTAGTAATAGTAGAGCCCGCTGCCTCCCTGGAAGGTGATTTCTCGCTCAACCTCCTGAGAGACACGTAAGAGAATTTTAGAATTGATATGTTAATGGCAGCCACGTGTCAGCAGACTCATGACAAACACGGTGTCACCCACCTGTCTGATGGAAAACCAGAACTTCCTGTCATGATACAAAGACATATACGTGGCATAAAGCACACCACAGGCAACTGCTGCCAGGCATCCAAAGAACAGCCTCGCAAGGCGCTGCAGTAAACCCGCTGAGGAGCAGAAGTATGACAATGAACATCACATATCACAACAATACTTTAGTAAGCTATAATGTTAAGTGTGTATTTAAAAAGGAAAAAATATTAATATCCTGCTACGCCGCCATCATCAAAGGTGTATCAAGTCAGTGAAGAAACTAGTGTCCGTTTTTGTTTTAAATTACTATTATCTCCGGCAGGAGAATCATGCGATCAGTCGCATGTGTGCGTGCGTCCGTCCGGTTCGTGAGTGTGCACCTCTGTGTCTGTAAGTACTTGATCATTTTGATTCTGTGGCTTATTGATGTAAGAAGACTTTTTATATAAGCCCTGCAAAAACAATCAAGCATAGGGAGTAGAAATAACAGTGGACTGACACCGATAGTTGACATTGAGCAGTGCTTACAGTGTAAAGAGAGCGTAGATCAGTGTAGGGGACATGGACTTACATGCAGAAGAGCACTTGGATCTTTTGACAGAGGCCTCGGGTCTGTTTGATTCGTCCTGTTTCTGCTGAGCATCCTCTTCTTTCACTTCACCCTCATCTTTCTGCTGCTCGTCATCTCCACCGACGGACGCGCTCCCATCATCCACTGCGTTCAGCGTCTCTCTAGCCTCTGGTCAGGTGTAAACACAGATAATGGTTTAACTTTTAGCTTTGTGATAGCATATTACAGGTCAGACGTGTTTCTGTGGGCAAATTAACTGATGTTAATGCATGTTTTTTTGCACAGGAAGCGACCGTGTGTTTGGTTAGCAAACCGCTAAATTAGCTTAACTTACGTGTAGTCTCCAACTCGAGCTCATTTTGGCCCTCGTCCTCTTCTTCTTCTCCCTCCGAAGAGTCTGTTTTTCGACATCGTAACTCGGTCATGACGAGATTAAATTAGAGGAGTCGTCTGATGTGTGGAGACAGCAGCATGCTAGCTAACAAGCGGCTAGCTCTCAACCCAATATTCCGCTTTGAGGTGAACTAGGCAGGTGACAAGCCGAACTATTCGCTTCCCTCTTTTAGCGCAACTTCCCTTGTTTCAAGTTGGAAACTAGCGGTTGAAGTTTCGGTGTTTGCGGTGTCAACTGTGTGCAGCGCTGCAGCTGCTGGGATGTGACATAGCGGAAGTTCCGGGTGCGGAAAGGTACAGAAAGCAACGAAGAAGAGGGAAGACCAAACTTCACTGCAGAAGAAAACTGTCAAATTTTCTTATGTTTTATGTGAATTAAGGAACTGTTTTGAACATGATTATTAATTTAGCTTAATGAGGAAGAAAATATATAAGTAAATAATTGTAAATTTAACATATTTGGGGAAAACAACCGAATTGGCCCCTAAAGGTTGTGACATATTTAGTATTTTTTAAGATTAAATTATTTGTTGATTAATCGGGAAAAATCATTTACATTGATTAACAATAAAAAATAATTGCAAGTTTCAACTCTTTTTTTAGTAACGTTAAATATTAAATCTTAACATGATAACCGACTTGCCTGTAAAGTACAATCAAATCCTAACTGGAGAAAGTGTGCAACTGATGTCCGGTTGTTTCAAATTGAGAGCTGATAATCCAGAGTAAAAATGAAGAATAAAAGAAAGTTTAGATTAATAAAATACCCTGATTCACAGCTGAAGAGCTACGGAAAGGCCTCCTGAGACAGTAATACAAGTGACTTAACATCCAATCTCACTAGACTGAAAATGACCAGACAAGAATAAAGAAAACGTGTGGGTGCGTGGCAAATAGAGACCGATTTATCTGTTATGAATGTCACAGTGAAAGCAGTTTAATCCAACACAACAGTATGTCCCTGCGGCATGCTAAGAGTACAATTCATATGAAAGCAGAGATGTAAGTTAATATCAATGAGCGGTAAATTATTTTCTTTTTTAAAAAACATTAAAGCCAGAGGAGACGGGCAATGCAAACGATATGCACAAAAAGTGAAATAACATCAAAGACTGTGCATAAAATCTTTTGGGAAACTACAAAAACGGGTCCCAAACTTAAAAACGAGAGTAAAAATATCAACACCTTAAATTAATATGTATGCACTGTATATAAAAGACACTTAACATGAACACTAAGTGTAATTTTTTTTTTTTCAAGAGGCGCCTCTCCGAGGGATTTACTCTTTAGGAAGTCCTTTAAACTTTTAACTACTAAGTGCTTTGAACTTGGCCGTCCAGCTGAAAGGTTGCTGCCTATTCTTCTTCTGGTGATTCCTCAGACTCCTCCCTCGACGTCTTCTTGTCAATCTGTGTTTCTGTGTCGGAGTGTAAGAGCTATGTTACTCTTTATTTATAGGCTCTGTTACAGCAGCAATAATGACTCGGTTATGTGTTCAGTACCTTTCCTGGTTTTGTTCAGGCTCCCTGCGTCCCCAGCTTCTTCACCATCACACCTCTCTAGTATAATGTTCAGGATTTTGGTCACTTGTGGGTGTTTAGCTGCCTTGGTTGAAGTTTCATCGTCTGAACTGTTCCTTGAAGACTCTGAAAAATGATTCATGAAACACAAATACATGATAGAGAGTAAGCAAATGCTTTGAATATTTGTTTGTCCGGTGAAGGGTTTTGTATCTGATCTACCACAGTTGCTTTTCCTTTCTGTCACCTACACAACACTGGCTGGGCCGGATTCCTTACCTGACTCAGACGTCTTTCTTGGCTTTTTGGGAGTTGTGTTTTTCTTCTTCTTCTTCGGAGGTGAAGCCTTCGGAGGTGAAGCCTTCGGTTTATTTTGCGATCGTTTGTCTGTGCGTTTCTTTTTCACCATATTAATCAAGGGTTCGTCATCTGAACTTTCATCGGAGAGTCCTGCAAAACAACAGTGACAGGAGCAAGGACTTGAAAAAAATCCTCTTCAAAATGATAGGTTTTGTTCATCGTCATGATTGCTGCTACGGTACCTCGTCTCTTTCTTGACGCAGTTGCTTTCTTTGTGTTTTTCTTCTCTGGCTTCTTCTTCTTGGCAACGAGCTTCACCAAGGGCACGTCCTTGTAGTCTTCGTCGTCGTCGTCGTCATCATCATCATCTGAGCAGCTGTCTGAGGATGAAGGGTCTTTCAAAACATAAGTGGTTAGTACTAAAATGAGATCATTCTCTCTAGTCGGTGTGATAAAAGTGCTGCCTACCTTTTCGTGATTTGTCTTTAGGTTTAGTTTTCTTGCTGTTTGCTGCATTTCTTTGCTCTTTAGGAGCCTGCGTCTTCTTCCTCGTCACTGCTGCCAGCGGTACATCATCCGAGCTGTCACTGGAAGGCTCTGCATATTTAACTAGAACAAAACATGGATTTTATATATAAGTGCTATGAGAAAAATATCATTTCAAATGACTTTTGATTATCACATTGGAACACCTACCCTTTACCCTCCCTGCGTTCCTTTTGGATTTTATCACCGGCGGAGTGCCAGAGGCCTTTCGCTTCGGGTAAATTTTCTTGCGGAGTTCAGTCAAAGGCTCATCGTCCGAGCTATTATCGCCATCCAGCGATTCTGCGTCAGAAATGGAAGTCAAGAAAATAAGCATCTGCTGCAGAGCACAGCAACTTTCCGTTATCCAAGGAGATGAAATCCTCTCACCTTTCTTCTTTGAATTGACAGTTTTTTTTGGACGCCCTCGGGAAGTCTTCTTTGCAGCTTTAGAGGACTTTTTGGCAATTTTTACGAGTGGCTCATCATCGGAGCTATCTTCTGAGTTCATATCTGAAGTTGCATATATCAAAAGATTTAAAGCCATGCATCACAGACAAAACAAAAAACACAGCTGAAATATGGTTGATGATGTGGTAATATAACCACCTGTTTTCTTGTCATTTGTGCCATTAGACCTGATTGACTTGTTGCCTTTTTTCTCTGTTTTTTTAGCTGGTGCAGTTTTCTTTTTTATTAAAGGCTCGTCATCTGAAGAGTCACCCGAAGCTACAACAGGAGAAGATGTAAACAAACAAAATTCAGTGCCTTTTGCTTTTGATTGTCACAAATATTGTTTCTGTTTGATTTGTTGTCCTCACCACTTTTGTCCTTTGCTGAGTTAGTGCTGGATCTGTGCCCGTTTCCACGTGACTGTTTCCCCTCCCTGAGTGGCTTCTTCAGGAGCTTTGAGAGAGGCACTTCATCATCAGAGCAGGAGCCGCTGTTTCCTAATCAGAGACAGGATGGGATGAATACCATGAATTACATCTCAAGTTTGGCCTGCTAAAATGATCATTAAAGTTCGACAGTACATTCAGACCCATTAAACTTCCCATTTTCTAGTTTGCATATCCTGATTTTACTTTGCTTTACTTTAAGTATTTTCCAGTACCTGAAGCCGACTCATCAGTTGTCTCAGCAATGTTAAACAATTGTAGTTAACTACACTTTTAACAGATAATGAATGATCGAAAACTTGGCATGCAAAGTTTTTTTTTTCTTTGGCAAATCAAGTAAATCATGTAAAATTGTTTCCCCAGTGTTATTGTCCATCTACAGAGGAATTAAGTCATTTTTTTCTTCATACTTAAAAACTGGACGTCTATAAAGGCCAGGCACATTTGTGAATGTTAGAGATTATGTTTATGATGTGATTACTTTTATGGCATTTGCATCAACATTATAGATTGATAGGAAATATGTGGTTTAAGTAATTAGAATTACAAACTTCAAGGTTCATGGGTGGAGTCAAACCAGTTATGTCACATGTACACAGGATGGGTCTTTAGACCAATAAACCATTTAGGCATCCATATATGTGAACAATGTTCTCCACTAGTTACTAACTTCAACAGTAAAGACTGAAGTTGATCTACTAGCAAGTTTATTAGCATTAGTTAAAAACCAGTAAACAGTCTATGAGGGGCAGCTCCAATAACTCCAAAATGTATCTGCTTTTTAAATAATAATACTTTTAATAAAAGCGTACACAGTATGTAGAATAGAACTTTAACTGCATTAAGAACAGAGCAGCATTTCTATGTTGGAGCTGGTTGACTTTTAGCTACTTTTATATACTGTGGGATGTTTAATCTATATGTAGCATATTTTAGAAGCTCGTTATGTGTTTTTCTTTTTACGTGAAATTAGTCATTTCAGATGAATGTGGTGGGTCATAGTATGTAAATATTCAAGAATATAAAAGTAAGTAAGTAATGATTTGATCAATATAACATCCCCCATTTTAGCTGTTCTGACAGATGTTAGCAGCACGGGTGTCAATGCTTTGTGTCCAAGTTGTAAATAAGCTAACTTGGCTACAACGCAGCCCTATAACATGTCTGCCTTTTCAGTTCTAATTAAAAACAACATTGTTACTCTAACTACCTGGGGAGTCGTGTGCCACATCAGCTGTGCTGCAGTCCATCTTGTTGTTAAGTATAAGTTAGCTAACGCTCTTCATCAAAATCGCGCCAAGATGGTCTACCGTGGTTAGCTTCTTCTTTCAGCTAGCGCTAAGTTCGCAGTTTGTTGGTTGTTGTTGTCACCAACTATTAAGCGTGCTGGTGCGCGAACGTTACACTCCCTGTGTCCCAGAGGGTGATAAAACAAGTTTTCTAGAAACCAGTTTCTCCAGTCATAACTGTAAATATGTCACGTTTAGTTTGTTTTCTTCCGTATCTGTTTTGGAAAGAAGCGCAAAGGGCGAGTGTTGATGACGTTTCTTCTTCTTTGAATTGTATGGTGGCCTGAAACCGTAAGTTATGAAGCTGCATACCGCCGCCTACTGTATCGGAGTGTTTAGTATGACATATCCCAGCAAAAAAAACTTGGATATAAAGTATTGTACTAAAGTATTTAATGTACTTGTACTCCACTTGAGTATTTCAATTTTATGCAAATGTCCACTAGGTTACACCTCGGAGGCTTTTTAATCAACTACATTTGTCTAACAGCTTAAGTCACTTTTCAGTTTGCAATGTTTCATACGTTTCCTGCCCGGTGAAAAGCATGTATCACCAGGTGATTTTGACGGATGAAGTGTTCCTTTATGGGTTGAGAAAAAAATACATCTTCCTATTTAAAAAAAATGTTTTAACTGTGTTTATGGAGTTTTAGACTGAACAAGAACAGGAACATACATAAACCAAAACGGGTCTAAGAGGTGGAGTTCAACATCACTTATACATTGGTTATAAGATTGCAAAGTGTTAAGTATTTTGAAGTACATTTAGCTGATTATACTTTTTACTTGAGTAATGTTTTCAATGCAGGACTTTTATTTGCAGTGGAATATTTTCACAGTATAGTAATAGTACATTTAATTGGCCTTAGTAGGTAGGCCTAAATGATCTGAAAAAAGTACATATATCAGTCACAACACAACACCAGTGTCATGGTCCTATGGTTTTTATTGAGTCTCTGTGCTCCACTTGTCTTTTATCAATAAGCTTTTGTTGTCACATTGAGTTTAATGTACCAAAAATGTGCCCTCTGTTACTGCCTTATTTTGGGACACTTGCTACGTTTTTACTTATTGGTGCACTGATGGTTCGGTTAATAAGCACCACCTGCAGATATCCAACAGTTGTGTCCTTTTCATTCTGAAATGTTACAGTTGCAAAAACACAGGTGTAAATAATAACATTAACGATGCCTGATTTCCATTTTGAAAAGACCTGTTGATATGAAACTATCTTTGTCATAGGCCAGCAACTATCAGAGTGGATGATTATGTTTGCTTTTCAACAGCCATTCAAAAGTGATAGATTAATTTAAACCCTATAGGGTTAATTTAATTTAATTTAAACCCTATAGGGTGAGGGTTTAAATTAACGTGAAAAGTGGATTTTAGCTCTTTAAATTTAATTCATGTGACTAACTGGTTGAAAAGGATTGCGTTCATGTTCATTTTGTACCCTTTGATGATCATTGAAAAAAGTTTGTAAAGAAAACTTTTTTTTGATCTTTTCTGAACTTCTGAAGCCCCGGTGTTAGGTCAAAGTCTGTTCCCCCATCAAACTGTGTTTCCCTCCTGTTAAAATGAGAAACCCACCCACCCACGGTGGTTAGGGTTAGTTGGTTCAGGTTTTCTTAGGTGGAAACAAATGTCGACGGGGATACAGTATTCGACACAACACAGGCACCGATAATGAAAATATTAAACACGCTCAAAATATAAATATGCGCAGACACGGCGCACTGTGTGTCTCCCTAACAACGAAGCGGAACCGGAAATCTGGCGGCGAGTTGTCAAAGCGCAGAATGAATAATGTGAGAGTCAAACTGTTCGTGTAGCTGGTCCAGCCTTTAATTTTGAGATTTTTTTTGTGTACATTTAGCTCAAATATCTTCTACCTGTTCATTTTGGCCTGTTAAGGTAAGCTAGCCGGTCCCTCTCAGTCCAGGCCGGGTTGTAGAATATAGCTAGTTAGCTTAGAATATCAGCCCAAAACAACGGTAGCTCTGCAAGCAACAGAGAATGGGTGGAAGGGATGCGCTTGGTTTAAACATACTTGCACCTTCGAGCCACATTGGTTCAGTCATGTTCCCACTCATCTTGTGGACAATTTGAAAACTCCGCCCTCTCGGGACTAAACGTTAATCAGACTAAACCTCCCCTGGCCACTACGTAAAATGTAACTTATCATTGATTAGTAGCTAACTAGCTGCTTTCACCATCCTAACATCAGTAGCTACCTAGCTGTGTTTCATAGCGTTAGTGTCTGTGGGAGGTCGTTTCTGTAAACACTTATATATTTATATATTTATATATATATATATATATATATATTTTTATATATATATTTTTATATATTTATATTTATTTATATATTTTTATTTATATATATTTTTATATATATATATATTTTTATATATATATATATTTTTATATATATATATATTTTTATATATATATATATTTATATATATACTTACTGAATCTGGCCATGTATTTTCAATAAGGAAACGTTTTTTCTTTTTACAAATCAAATGTGCCTCACCTTAATGTAAATATGTATACCCCATTACAAGAAATATTAGCAGCAAAATGTAATTTTTTTTTATTAAGCTATGAAAAGTCACCCTGATCATAATCATAATCAGGGTTATGGCCAAGCAGGTTTTCAAATACACAAGATGAGATTAATCTTTATCCAGAGGGAAATTATTGTGTAGCAGTTGAAGTACGTAGTATATACTAATATATAGGCCTGGAGTACAATTTAGAAATAAACGTAGTGTCATAAATGGATCTCGTTGACAGTAAGGTGCAAATTCATAATACACATGCCAAAAAGATACCAGTTTTACGGTGAGGATCATGAATAATCAGGTCGATGATAAGGTGCAAGTGAACAGAGCTGAACAGGACAGAACTGAAAAATGGAGCCTCCTCAGCACCTCGTGTCTTAGCTGTACAACTGTCTGCGGCCGTTGGGTAGATTAAGATGAATAATCTTCAGTGTTTTGGTGGCTAACGGTCACAATAAGCAATAAATATAGTTATGGAAAATGAAAATAAAACATACTTCCAGTTTAGAATCTTAAATATATAAAATAATGTATATTACAAATATGTAAAATACATATTCACTGTCATTTTCTCAGACTTGATGACAGCATTACTGTTTACGTTACAGTTAGCTGCTTTTAGAAGCTCAGTATTACTCCCCCTGATGAGTAAACTGATCCTGCAAGATAACATGATAACTATCCTTTTCTTCACTACATGTCACTGTATGTTTTGCTGCCATACAACTCTAATATAGTCAGGCAAATTTCTTATAACTCTTACTACGGGTCACTGTGATGCCTCAAAAGATATAAACAAATGTTCAAATCCTCCTCACTGTTCACCAGGGGAGGATGAGTTCGGAGACGGTGGACCGGGTGGGGGCCGTGGTCGGCAGTCGGCCCAGCACGCCTCTGCAGACGTCCTGGTTTGAGTTCCTCCTGGACAGCAGCCTGCTGGAGAAACACCTGCAGAAGTCCAACTCAGGTCACTAGCAGTTATGCGATGTCTCGTGGTGGATTTGTCGTGGTCTCTTCATCAATTAAACCCAGAGCCAACAAAATGTCAAGGATAGCTCAGTGAATACTGATTCTCGTTCAAGATTGTTTTGTCATAATTTGGTGTTCATGGCCTAAAGATGCTTTGTTGTATCCCATATCCTTTGCTTATTATGACTATGTAATAAATTATCTCCCGAAAAGAGATTCTGATGAGGCAATTTAATGAAAAGTGGGTTCACTATAAAAAGATAAATCACAACAAATAATTGCTAAATAGTTTCTGGCATGTAGTACATTTCTAAAAGGAACAAAAAGCATTGAAAGGTTGGATATATTTGTCCGGTCAGTGTCTCGAGCGGACACCTTAAATGGACTGTGTTCTCATTGATGCATTGATGTGTCTCCACAGACCCGGCACCGGTGCAGCTGATCGTCCAGTTCCTAGAGCAGGCGTCCAAGCCCTCCGTGAACGAGCAGAACCAAGTGCAGCCTCCGCCGGACAACCGCAGGAACCGCACCCTGAAGCTGCTGGCACTGGAAGTAGCCGCCCACATGAAGTGGGATCTGGATGCTCTCGAGAAAGGGTGAGTGTGTGTTTGTGGGAAAGGCTCTTTAAACTTACAATGCGGCCGACACCAGGGGAACTTTAAAACTTGTCCACCTTGCATTTATGGAAGAGGTTTCAGGGTTGCAGAGATGTGTGTTGGTGCAATCCTTCACTTTAGTGAAAGTCTGTCGTGTCGACCTCTAGTGATGATTCATCCTTCTTCCCGACCCAGCTTGACCATTCCCGTATTAAATATGCTACTGAACGAGCTCCTGTGTGTGAGCAAAGTGCCACCAGGGGTGAAACATGTGGACCTGGAGCTGTCCACTCTGCCTCCGACCACGGCCATGGCTGTCATCATATACAACCGCTGGTGAGTGAGATCCACAAGGAAAACACTCACAGACGCACTGGCTGAAATGATTATATTAGTCACAGTATTAAATGTTGATTGACAAGAAGAAACTGCTCGAATACAAAGAATTTGAACAAGTCTTTGTGTCAATTTCTTCTTGTGTCGTTCAAAGGGCCATCAGAACCATCGTGCTGAGCAGCTTTCCAGAGAAACAGACCAAACCGGGACCTCACCAGATGAACATGTAAGTTCTGCTCCTTCCGTACTGTTAACACACTCTGGGTCTTTCTCATTTTTCAGATTTTGTGTGAAATACTGATGTATCCTTTCCAGGAGGGAACACAAAAACAAATAAAAGAGGCGTGACACACAGCTATAATGATCTAGAACCACGGCTGGACTCTACAAATGTAACAGTTCCGTTTTGTATTCATAAATTGTATTTATGTAAGATGATCAGATGCACGATCAAACGTCACAGTTTGTGTAGCTCCTCATAAGTCTCTGTTCTAACCACATTTCTGAACAACATACACCTGATGTTTATGTTTTCATACTGAATGTAGGCTACGTCCAATGCGACTGCTTTGACCCTGACATGTTGTTTACAGGTGCAAACAGCTGCGGACGTCAAATTATTATGTCATCAAGAACGTTCTCTTAAATTCAGCACTAATTTGCTGTATTTCATGTCGTCGTATAGACAGACAGGACTGTGTTTGTGTGTGTATATGATCAGTCATATATCATATGTCATTTGTATAGTACTTTTAATACAAACATCTGTAGTGCTTCACACGATGGAACATATGAAGTCTTTATTACATATAGCCCATGTGTGTGTTAAATATAAAATGCGTGACATCCGATCGTTGTTGTCACATTATCCCACGTTGTGAGTTGAATTAACAGTGAATATATTAGTTAGGAACACCTGCATGCTCATCTGACAGGGATCATGAAATACAGCGGCATAACTGAACGATGGACTCAGCTGTCTCATTTGTTAAATGCCTGTTGCCTCCCATCTCCCATGGGCGGGATTAAGACGCAAGGCGAGGGAAGGAATCGAGGAGGCACAGAATGGGGAAGTGAGAAAGATGTCTGATTTGGGTCCAGCTAAAGATGTTTACAGAACAAGTAAAGTGAAACATCCAGGCCCCGTTTCACATAGTTTAAAAAGTAGAAATCTAGCTTTTAATGGCATCAAAAGAGTGAGTTCTTGTCTTGTGGCCTCTCGTAGGTTAAGCATTGTGCAGCAGGAGAAAGAGATGACTGACAACATCCTTACTGTGGTGAGTACGAAGTGGAAATCCTTGAAAACGCTGATGTATATATAATCATGCACATTTCCATATGCCTGATAGTTTGTGGTTTTGTTAAGTCTGTCTAAGGAATTGTCTTTCTTCTCGTATCACGTCACACCCTCAGCTGAAGGAGCAGGCGACCGACTCCATCAGTGTCCTGGAAGGAGCTGTGCAGCTGAAGAAAGACTTCTACGTCCACACCCTGAGGACTCTGGATCTGCTGGCCGCCGACGCCGCTGCCAACGGAGAGACGGAGTCCTCGACCGCAGGGCTTCGCATCAGCGCGGATGAGCTGCACTGTCAGGTCAGTGGACGGCACAGTGTTTGTTTTGGATTTAGAGCATAATTCATTCCGATTACATACAATACGATGCACTTTATTGGTTTCTCCAGGGAGCAACTAGAGACAAAAAACAGCATACTTTCATATTGAATCTATGAGAAAACATGGAAATGAAGGTTGTAACTCCAACTGTAGTTTCAGTCAAACGTAACGAATCCTAAATTGGTCTTTTGGTGTTTCAGGTGCATTATGATTTGGGAGGTATTTTCTTCCAGCAAGGCTGCACAGACCAGACGGCCTACAAGAAGGCCCGGGATCACTTCAGACAGACAAAGGAACTGTTGACAAAGGTAGATTTACTTGTTTATTACTCAACCATGTCCAGATTCTTCTTCTTTTGGTTCTGTAATGATCTCAGTCGTTCCTTTTTTTACAGCTGGACTCGACCGTCCATGTGCACCTGGATGAGAAACGTCTGGCGGGCTACTGGAACGCCTGTAGAGCTTTGACCGAAGACTGCGACCCCTCCGACTCCCAGAACACGCCCTACAATCAGATCAACAGCCTGATCCGGGCGCAAAGCTACCAGGTCAGAGCCGACGCTGCAGGGACTAGTAGGAGACGTGTCATGCTCATTTTCACGTCCATACTTGTATTTTGGGTCTCACACCTGGGACTACTGAATGCGTAATGTGGCATGTAGTAAGCTGAAGGTACATGAGAGATGTTTGACTGAGTGGTGAGTATTCAGTGCTGTACATCATGCGTCGTGCTTTATATGTGTTCCTCTCTCCAACAGGCTGTCATCGAACTCTTCGTCAAAGACAATGTGTGCCGCAGTTTGCCAAACAACTTCAGGCGGTCTGTCCTGAGGGAGTTCCTGTACAAAGTCCAACAAGGGTGAGAGTGTGATAAAACCTATAGATAGATATCATATGCATTGAAAACGTTTTCTTTACTTAGTTTATAGTGCAGTTCTTTTTATCTGCATATCTAACAACCCCTTTGTGACAGGGAATCGAGCCTGGATGAGGTTTGCTACAAGCTGTGCGTTTGCAACGCCGTCCGAGACGCTTTGGAAGGGGAAGTCCTCAGTGTGCGTTTCCAGCAGCTGCTCCTCAAGCCCAGCAAAAGGATGGTGGACTTCATTTTAGAGGTGCTGCTCTCTCACTCTATTGTGTCTCAAATAGTTGGGTGTCATTTGAGTGAGTAATGCGAGTGGTATAAGCTGTGCCGAGGTTTGAGGAGTACGACATGTATCTGGGACGAGCCTGAATTCTTCTCACCATGAATAAATACAACTGAAAGCTGCTGCACATTTGTTACCAAAACTCTTTGTCCTGCAGGTGTGCACGCTTTCTGTGGAGAAGGACCGTCTGTCTGAGACATCCAGAAGAAACATGGCCACTTTCATGAAGTGAGAGAGAGCAGAGTTAAAATTATTACACACTGATGTATGAGCTGAAGTGACTTCAACTTGTATTTAGTCTGAAGACGTAGCAGAACCTACAGCTGGTAGGCTCTGTTAACATACCCTCATCTTTTAAATGAGAGCGTTCTTCTCTTGCAGGACTCTGTGTGAAACCCTGGAGGAGCTGCCGCTGCTGTTCGTGGTGTCCTCTCACAAGCTCTTCATGGAGCTGTTGAAAGAGGACGAGAGGAAGGTCCTGGTGGAGCAGCTGAGGAAGAGATCGACCACGATCAACCTCAGCGCCAAGCCTCTGCCTTCTTTCTATGACATTCCAGGTACAGCACTGGGATTTTTAAAAATTTGTTTGTACATGACATCCAGATTATCCGTTTGTTTGTTGTGTGTTAAACTTCCTCCCTCCACAGCGTCAGCGAGTGTGAACATCGGGCAGCTGGAGCAGCAGCTCATCCTTCTGCTGGAGCCGCGCAGGATCCGACAGATCCTCCTCGAGCTCCACGGCATGGCCGAAAGACCTTTCTGGAGGGTCAACAGAAAGGTCAGAGGTCATTTATGTGATAGATTTCTATAATAAGACCTCTATTAACAGTAATAAACACGATAAACACATTGCTTACTTACTGTGGAAAACATTATTCATTGTCAGCTATAGTGAAATATGAACTGAAATAATTCAAATACCGCTTTCTGTTTGTGTGCACAGTGGGAAGTTCCTCCGGACTACGTCAACGTGATCCTCAGCATTAAAGACAACCTGACAAAGGACCTAGTTTACATCCTCATGGCCAAAGGACTCCACTGCATATCAATAAAGGTGTGCTTACACCATCGGGGATCACTTACTTTTCTGGGTTCATAATTATGTGTCAAAATGGAAAAAGTAAATATATTCGGTGAAGAATATTGGAATAAGCTTTACTGACAGTATTAAGAATCCCAAATGGCTTGCCACGAATATATAATTTACCCTGGTATAAGGATGTCAGCAGGTTGTACATCAGCTCTGTCACAGTAATGTTTCTGAGCAGTGAGAATCTGCTAGAAGTATAAATGTTGAATACCCGTTTCCTGTCGTTTCAGGACTTCGCCCACGCTCGGCAGCTTTTCTCAGCCTGCCTGGAGCTCGTCACCGAGTTCTCCCCGAAGCTGAGGCAGGTGATGCTGAACGAGATGCTGCTGCTGGAGGTCCGCGCGCACGAGGCGATGGCGGCCGAGGGCAGCAAGGAGCGACCGCCCCCCGACCTGGTCAGCAGGGTCAGAGGGTACCTGGAGATGAGGATCCACGGTGAGGATATGGAAGTACTCCGGGGAGTTGTTCATCCACCTGTAGTTTGTTTTTAAATGTTCAGATGTGTGGTAAAGCAGCATCACAACCTGCTCTTCTGTAGATTAATACCGCTGTGGAATAAGAGATCATTTATGAAGTTTGGACATTTTAGAAAATAAATTATAAAATAATAATATTGATTGTACAGTAGACTGTGCAAAACCCAAACCCTATTTCTAATGTTTTAACGCTTCTCTCACTGCAAACAGCATCAGCAGACACTTTTCAGATGCACTTAAGTCACGTTTTCTTGCCTCCAGATCTGCCGCTGCGTCAGGTGGTAGGAGAGGAGTGTGTCGCCTTCCTGTTGAACTGGAGGGAGAACGATTACCTGACTCTTCAGGTGCCACCATCTCTGGTCATGAACAACCCGTACATCAAGGTAAAGAAAAGTCTCACTGCCTCATTGTAGCAGGTAGATGGACGCTGTCATTGTCTCTTACACTTGATGTCTTCTGCGATTTTGATGCTATTGTATTAATGTTTCCTCTAACTTTCCTGTGCTACCGTAAAGGCTCTGTATGCTCTTTAATGGTACAAGTGGTGTGCTCCCTGAATTTATTAACATCCTAAAATTTTCAATAAAGTTCATTATTCAGTTGCAATTTAGCCAGTTGCAATAATAGCCGAGATAGTGTCTAAACTACCATGAATTTGCACATGCAGGCAGATATACATATACATCTTGAATTAAAAATGTTGACGTTGAAACTGTCAGTTAAATTGACCCTCCCCTCCCTCCTCCGTGTCCGACAGCTCGGTCAGCTCCTGGCGTCAACGTGCAAAGAGCTCCCGGGTCCTAAAGAGTGTCGGCGCACGGCCAAGGAGCTGTGGGAAATAGTGGTGCAGATCTGCAGCGTGTCCATCCAGCACAAGAGGAACAACGACGGCAGAGTGGGCCTCATCAAACACAGAGAGTCCTCCATGGGCATCCTGTACCGGTACGCCAACAAACATCCCTCCTACTTCAGAGTTTAGAATAATGCAGAGCAGTTATACGCTGTATACAAACACACACACACACACACACACACACAGGCGAAAGAATCATGCTCATCCTGGTGTGTTTTCATTTTCTAACCCATATAGGAGCAAATTCATCACTTTCATCAAGAAACTCAGAGTAAGTATTCAATAAACTAAACCTAATCCCATAGTGGATGTATGACATTTACAGTGGATGTATGAGATATACATTGGATGAGGTGCTATTGATGCAAAAGTAACGAGCTTCATGTTGCGTCTCACAGGAGCCGTTGGTGCTGACGACCCTCATCTCACTGTTCGTGAGGCTCAACAGCATAGTGCGGGTAGGTCTTTAATTTGAGCCGTTACATTGTTGAATTTTGCACACTGATGGCACACTGTAGAGTCTCAACTAGGCTGTGTGGTGGGAGGAATAACCCACAGCACAACCAGGGGGAGAAATGGCTTTAATGTTGCTAAAAGTGCACACATACCATAGCTTGATTGTAGGTTTTGCTGCCGTTTCAGTCGGTACACGTAAAGTAGTTCTCTGCTTCTGCTTCTCACAATCTGCTTGTCTCACTCGCTCTCTCTTTAGGACGATATCGTAAATGAAGTGACGGCAGAACATCTCACCATCTGGCCGTCTACTCTTCCAACGTAAGAAACATTTTGGTTAAAAGATTTCTCAAACAAAGCCAGTAAATGTGACGATGGTGTGTGTGTGTGTGTGTGTGTGTGTGTGTGTGTGACAGCATACAGGCCGTAGACGTTGAAGCTGTGGCTGTGACGGTCAAAGAGCTGGTGTCCTACGCCCTCACCCTGAATCCTAACAACCAGTCGTGGCTCATCACACAGGCAGATATCTACTTTGGTGAAAAACGCTCCAGCAACCTTTTGCTTTTCTTCAGTGACATCTGCTGCAGAACTTAATTGAAGTTCCTGTTCCTTAAATGCTCACCAGTGGATTTAAGCTAAAAAAGCAGTAAAGCTAAACTGGCTACGACAATGAATGCAAAGTATGAACCCAGAGTTTCCCAGATGTCTGTTGGACTGAAGCCTTCTTGTTCCTCTCTTTGTTTTTTTTTGCAGTGACCAATCAATACTCCGCTGCACTGAACCTTTACCTCCAGGCCGGAGCCGTGTGCTCGGACTTCTTCACCAAAGCCGTCCCCCCTGACGTCTACAGCGACCAGGTAGATCACACGGGAAACACTGCACCTGCTTTCTCCCCCACAAGCTTTGATCAAATCCAGAGCAATTAAAGAGTCGAATAATTACAAAAATAATACAACACAACGCATACTCTATGAGCGAATTACAATGATGTAAAAAGATAGAAACTTAACATGTGTTAGTCTCTGTGAATTTTAGTTTCAGTCCACTGTAGAATGAATCAATCGTCTCAT
Organism: Anarrhichthys ocellatus; assembly: GCF_004355925.1. Taxonomy (NCBI): domain Eukaryota; kingdom Metazoa; phylum Chordata; class Actinopteri; order Perciformes; family Anarhichadidae; genus Anarrhichthys; species Anarrhichthys ocellatus. The sequence goes on from NW_022280114.1 coordinate 331,960, forward strand.
AACACTGACTGTTGTCTGCAGGTCCTGAAGAGGATGATCAAGTGCTGTTCAATGATGAACTGCCACACACAGGTCAGAGGTCCATGCAGTCCCGACAGTAAAGTCATTTAATTGGTTAACAGTTTGATTCCTGCAGCTGTGCCTCTGAAAATGTCAAAGTAACCTAAAGAAATCCCTCTCAGACTTTATTACACTTTCATGTCAAATGTTTATTTTCACACGCTGCAGTCACAGAATCAGAACATTGTACGTTGTGTTAGCGCACCGATTTCTTTTTCCGTATTCAACTAGTTTGTCTGTCGTCCTCATTAGGTTGCCGTTCTCTGTCAGTTCCTCCGAGAGGTGGACTACATGACGGCGTTTAAAGCTCTTCAAGAACAGAACAGGTACGTCATGTCACAGTCTAACCAGCAGCACCACTCTGAACATCTCTTACATCTTTTTCTTCTTCCACCACAGTCACGATGCCATGGACTCGTTCTACGACTACATCTGGGACGTCACCATCCTGGAATATCTCACACGTATCCTTTCTTTTAGTTGATGGAGACAAACACAGACCGTCAGAGAACTGGCTTGTATTGTAACTGGGTGTGACTTATACTCGAGCTCTTAGAAGAAACCCACCATTAACATCAACATCTGTGTCCTTCCTTGACTGGGCTTTTAGATATTCACCACAAACGGGGAGAGACAGAGAAGAGACAAATAGCGGTAAGCAGAGGAAACCTGCTGATTTGCATCTCTGTCTATCTGAAAAATGTCTTTTCATCATTGTGTGATGCATTTCAGATTGTCCACTGGGTTTAAGTGCTGTGTGTCATGTTTCCAGCTCTTTTAAAACACATTTTGTCCTTCAAATTATCTGAAAAATGTAAAAAAAAATTCACCAAATGTGTTTTTAGTATTCACTAGACGGAGCGTTCATTTGGCGAGGTTACACACTTCGGGGTTAAACTGGATCTAAAATGGAGTTTTAGATGGAGACGGTAGTTTTGTGACCATAATTCAACATAGTCTGCTTACAACTGAGTAGTTTAAAATGCTGTTGGAGGATTTATGTGCACCAGACATAAATCTCAAAATCTAACCTTTATATCTTCTAAGTCTACCCTTACAGAGAGGCTGCTTTAACTTCCCGACTCTTTCCCCAGATAAAAGCGATCGGACAGACGGAGCTGAACACCAGTAACCCAGAGGAAGTGCTGCAGCTGGCTGCTCAGAAGAGGAAGAAGAGATTCCTGCAGGCGATGGCCAAACTCTATTTCTAGGAGACATGTGGACCGCTGTCAAGACTTTTGGGGGGGGAATGTATATTTTATTTTGTGGTATAAAATAAATACAGTTGCTCAAATGTACATTTGTAATCATTAAAAAAAAAAAGAAACGCATCACTGACTATCCACAGCCCTGAGTTACACAACAAATAGCTCGGTAAAGATTACTGAGAAACACTGAAGAGTATGCCCTTTATTAAGCCGGGGCTTTCTGCCGCATGGCTTTCATCATGGGTCATACTCGTTCACACATTAGCTGACAGGTGAAATGGAGGCCTAAGCAGCATTTCAACTGACCCTGAAGCAGTGTTTCAAAGGTTTTAATCGGTTGACTAGGACCATATTTAATATGCTACAGGAGTAAACGATTGCACATCACTTTCAGTAATATCACATTTCCTAGAAATGACATTTGACACTTTTTAGAAACATTTTTTCTCCTTTTCTTAAAAACATTTTTTCTCCTTTTCTTAAAAGCACCCAGTTGCTAAAAACAGCTAAAAAAAAAAAAAAAAAAAAAAGCTTTGGCCGAGATTTAAAAGTCTCTTAAATATTATTTTGAATAATGCAGTCAGCGAAAAAATGTCACATCAGCAGGCGTGAACTAAACTCCCATCCAGACTCAGTGTTCCAGTAAAAGTCTTCTTTTCTTCCCTGTTTCCAGTTCACAAGGCTCGGCGTCCGTGGGACCTTCACTTCCTGTGTCTTTGCTCACACCAGAGTCTTCCTCTTGTGGTTCAGCGTGTGCACGTCTTCTCTGTGCTGTTGGGAGGAGTGAGGAACTGGCTGTTATCCTCCTTTTGACTGACATCCTAAAAGAAAAGACACAGGTTGAAAATCAGAAACCAATGAGATAGCATTGATTCATATTTAATGAAGTATATATTATGGCAGTTTTCTTTGGGTCTTGAGCTTCGACGTTAAATGATTCAGCTCAATAACTAAATTGCTCCTAAATCTGTTTCAGTTTCCTTTCTCCAGCCTCGTGTGTATGAAGCGTAAACCGCACAATGAGAGCAGATCACAACATCTTTAAACTGTGTTTGGTTTTACACTTTAATACGTGCAATTATAATCCATTTTACACTAAAGGTTTTCATATTGGTGAGTAAAATGTAACCAAATAAGGACCAGGGCTGGAACAATAGTGGAACATATCCATCCTAGTTTAACTGAGCCAAAGGTCTCGTCTTGTAAAGTCTGACCAACAGACTAAAACCAGTCCTCACTTTACGATCATTTAAACCAGGAAATCATCTGAAAACTAGTTTTTGTTCCATTTGCTTGAACAATGACTTAACAGAATCAGTTTTAGCTTTTCCGGCAACTATGTTGATCAACCGATCAAAATTAAACTGTTATTGTTACTGACTTATTCAATCAAGAGCAGGGACTACCGTTTTAAGGACGTATTTTTTCACAATTTTTAAACATTTTAGATGAATTTGAAATGAGGGATGCGCTCACACTTGCTGATAACATTTAGCTCTAGTCCCAAAGAGGGTCGAATACACTTAGCAACATCCCAACAAGAAAAACAATACCAACCAGCATGGTCATGTACTGCGTGTGCGTCTGGATGTCGTGTCTGTCTTCTTCCTTTATTCCCGCAAAATCCTTCAGCGGCGCTCTGCCGAACCAGTTCGCCGACTCCACAAAGGGGGCCATCCAGTCGACACACAGCTGGACGGCGTCTCCCGACAGACCTGAGCGCAGAAAGTCACACTGCGGTTAAGGCCGTGATGTATTTGATAAGGGGTCAGCCAGCGTGTCGACGTTACGGATACAACGAAGTGACGTTGACTGAAATATTTTCCGGATTACTTCTCACAGTGCCAGAAACAAATCGCGACTCAGCTCTTTCTGATCCAATTTTCCTCCTGCTATCAGGCTCCAAAACTTTCCCATTTACATTTCTATAAACGTAAAAATCCCAAATCTTACCTGACACTTTCTCAGCCGTTTCCCTTTGAATGAAATGGCTCAGGACGGCGGCAGCCAACACTCTATACTCAAAGTCCAGAGAGTTTATGTTGAGGATACACAGGTCTAAAAGCTGGACAAGGAAAGAATGGAAATAGAAAAAGATGAGAAAGAGCTCTGATGCCACTGAGGTCATGACAGCATGTTCTTACAACAGAATGAAACCCAATAGCCCAGCCCGACAGAAAAGGGTTTGTGAGACGTTACATTTTGACCATTTTTAAGTCGCTCAGAGACGGAGGTTTGCGTCGAACAACGTGAAATCCAAACACCTACCCGTGTCATCTGTACGTAAGCGTCCTGTGGAAACTGCGGCTCCAGCAGGTCAGAGTCGCTGCTCATCGACGCCACCTGGAAGTAAAGCTTCAGCCAAGAGACGGCCGTTTCGGGACAAAGGTTCCATCTCAATGCCTGCGTAACAAGCACAGAGTTAATAGAATTATGCAGAAAATCAAAGCAGGTTATTAAAAAGAAGATTAACGAGACAAAACGTGGTCCTGCTTGTAATTGCATTACCTTCAAAATGATTAACTCCATCTGAAGGATCTCCTCTTCGTAGTAGGTCCCTGCAGTCACGTAGGCCATCTGTGAGAGCTTCGGAGGACAGGCTTCCTACAAGGCAACAAAAGAGCAGCCATACCCATCAGAAATGTGTGCACTGCTGTCATCAGACTCATTAAATACCTCAGGGTCAACGGGCCTGTTTACCCCATTATAAATAACGGCTTCTCAACTGGCTGCTGGCTGTTTTGCACCAAACAGGCAAAATGTGGAACGTCTACATGCAATCTGATTTTGGGTTCTCCTCACAGTGCTGTGGTTAAATTTAGTTTGAAGGATTTGTGGGAAAGGAAACCCGATTGTGTTCCTTACCTCCATCTTTGATGCTATGAAGAGACACGTTATCCCAATGAGCTGCAGCATGCCCTTTTCAATGCTGTCCTGCGTCAGCATGAAGCGGTCAAAGTAGTCCTGAGCCAGGTAGAACGTCTGCCGGTGGAGAGTGTAGGCCTCGCTCACCTGGCGAAACGACAATGTAAAGAAATGTTGGTAAATCTGTTCTGATGGGGGATCTAAATACAAGTTATGATTTTTGCAGTTTTCCGTTGATTTGATAAAAGAATAAAAAATATTTAGTTGGCCTGATGTTTAAAGTGAATTTAGTGTTATTATAATAAACAAGGCTTGTCCCAAATACCCAAAACATGGCGGATGAATAAAGGTCAAACTCACTTACTTGGTTAGAGTTTTGTACATTGCCATTTTAAGCATTTACAACATTGCGACTCTAAAAATAAAAATTAGGGTTTCACACAAAGTTGGACCATCATGGACAAATACCCAGAAATGAGAGAAGCAAAGATAAATGTTTAACTCGAACAGGTATGCGTTTGTTTATCGAGATTCATTTACTCCAGTTGAAGCACGTTGGCAGCATAAATCTGAGATGCAGTTGATGACGCACCTCAATTAACCAGTCGAGGAGTATTGATCTCATCGTGGGTTGTATTGACGGGTGTTCCTGCATTAAGCTCTTGCTGTGTCTGTAATTGTGCTCCCGGCCAACCATCTTCACCCACACATCTTCAGGAGATCCCCATCTGTAACACGCACACAAATAGAGCCGCAACAATCAGTCACATGAAAAAACATCCGCAACTATTTGGATCATTATTAAAAGTACAAACGACAAATATTTGATTGTCCCAGCTTCTGAAATGTGAGAATTCTGGTGTTTTGTTTCATCTTACGTTGCAGTAAATTGTACATATTTGGGTTCTGGATGACTACATCATTAAACGGTCAGGGAGAGGATACCAGATAACTGTGAGTCACACCACGGCTGAATGATAAATACCCAAGATGAGGCAGAGGCGACGGCCGCACTAAAGAATCTGTGGAAGTGGGAGCTTCATCACAGTCGGCCCCGACTCTCTTCTCAGCAGTCTTGATGAGGACGGACGGCTTGGCGACACCTTTAAGTACCAGCTGGTTCTGAAACGGAGAGAAAGCCGAATGCATGTATAAACAAAGAGCGATGGACAGCACAGGATAGGGACTTGGTTTTTTTAAACGTTTTGGGGAGAGGGTGAGGGGCTCTTTGTTTTACTGCAAGAACACTGCACACGTTTATTAAGTGATACATTGTGTGCCTTTAATACAAAACTTAGCCAACACTGCACATACACTCACTGCTTGCTCTATATGCACTCTCACATGCCCATACATAACACTGTCCGTACTGTATTCATAGTCCTTCCACTGTCACAGCGTATACACCGTACTCATACATTACCCCCCAGCTGTTTATTCTCTATATAATAGTCGTACTTACTATGTTCCTACTGTTTACCTTAGCATATTTATACACACTGTTAATACTGTATATATATCTAAGTGTATTCATAAACCTTACTGTTTAATCCACGTCCTATGTTGTATTCTGTTCACTACAGCATGTTGTTGTCAGTACCTGTGCAGTGACAGTAAAGTTGAATCTAATCTAATTAGATCAGGCATGTCCAAAGTCCGGCCCGCAGGCCAATCACGGCCCGAGGTCAGATTTTATATAGCCCGCACCTTCTGTCTTAAAATGCATTATTTATGGCCCGCCAGCACAGTCAAAACGGAATGAATAAATCATACAAATTCAACATGCAATTCCTCTTTTTACCTCATGGTGGCAGCACCACTCTGTAACTGTCTGGCTGTTTGAAATGGGCTCTGACCCTTGACCTGTCATGTTACGGCAAGTAAAAAAAGGACAGTCGATAACGAGGGCCGCCGCTTCCAGGAGAGGTGGAGACCGCAATATTGTTTTTCACCGAAAACCGAAACAACTGTGTCTGCCTAATTAGTCATGAGACTGTTGCCTTGTTTAAGGAATATAATGTAAAGAGACACTACGAGACCAAACATGCTAATGCTACAACAAGCTATCAGAGCGACCGAGCTAGAAAAGTGAAGCAACTCCAAGATAACTTGGCCACACAGCAGCGGTCCTTTTCACATGAAAACATCATCAAAGTAAGCTACCAAGTGGCCATGCTAACTGCTAAACATGACAAACCTTTTACGGAAGGTGAGTTTATCAAAGACTGTTATGAAAATAGCAGAAAACATAATTGCCCCGAGAAGAAGACCGAGTTTGCTAATGTTTGCCGGGCTCGTAGCACTGAAGAGCTATCATCAGATACTAAGAGACAACTTGATGTATTTCGTTAGCCTGTTTCATGTGTGTTGAACTTAAATGTGAGACAACTTTTCATTACCCTCACCAAGTCATATTTAAGATTGTCTTGAGGTGAGAACATTGATCGGTTTCTATGTAATTAGCTTTTAGATGGCTTGTTCTTTGTGTTATCTGACTTTCAAGATGTGAAAGAAAGGCAGAATAGTTGTTGAGATGTGTTCACACATGAATGCTTACATTTGGTTACATTGCTATTTGCTGTCATTGAAAATAAAATGATTAAATAACAATGTATGTATAGGCTACTTGTATTGTTTAAAATAATGTCAGCAGGGACTGTTGACCCTTGGGCATTTTCACATTATCAAATCTGGCCCTCTTTGAAAGAAGTTTGGACACCCCTGCATTAGATCAATAAAAGAGGGACTTACCTTCTCACACTGCAGCTTTGACAGGGGCTGGACCTTTTTTCTGTTGCCTTGCTGAAGAAAAAGAAGAAAGGTATGTCAGACCCTGTATAATATGATTGTCTGTGTAATGACTTATTAAAGCTGTATGCTCTTCAGTGAACGGTTCCTTACCTTGGTTACTCTGCCTCTCTGCCCTGGAGCATTTTCACATCTTCTCTGCAGGCGAACGCTGCAAAGACACCGAAGTCAAGTCAACACGGAGTCTAGAGATTTGACAATCTCTAGATTCAATCAAGATTCAAACAACAAGTCACAGGGCAGGACAAAGAGGTCATTACCTTCGTCTAGACATGTTTGCTGCAGTTTCTGTCTGTAAAAAACAGAGAAACAAAGTCAGTGTTTGCTAACAACATAACCAGGAAGTTATAGCCCTCAGATGGAAAGGGTAGCAGCCAGCTGCAGCTATCTTTCACACAACATACTTTCATTACAAACCACGCCCGATGAAAACACAAAAAAACCCACATTGTTTCAGGGATTAGACCTCATCATACGCGCCAACATTATTAATGAGCGCGTAATATGAACGCTCAGCCACCACGCGCGAAACAAAAGGTTGCTGCTGAAACTTCAATCTAAGACACTTTATGTCAACTCTAGGTATCTTCCTGTATATTTATCAGGATCCTGCAGTTGTTTGAGATAAAACGACCGTGAACAGCACAAAGAGACATGCAGCAAAAGCCTCCCAAAAAGCTTCAGCTGCTCCCTTCATGCAACAGCACAAAGGCCCAGGGAGGACATCTTGTGCATAGTTCCACGAATAAAATGATATGAATTCAACACTAACCGAAGACCAGACTACAGTCATTTTTTAAACAATTTATCCGTTGTTTCTTTTGTCATTGCTGTGTAACGAAGTAGTTTAATCGTGATTCGGGTAATCATGCAACTTTACCGACAGAAACCAGGAACAGACTGCAAAGAAGTCGGAAAGTAGTTTCTAATACTTGGGTCTCAGATAGGAAGCTATTACCAGGATAAAGTTAGCAATCTTTGAAGCTAGCTTGCTAAACGCAACCACTCGGACTACAAGCTCGACAACGACAGACTTAACAAACATATATCAGCAAAATAACAAACACACCGCTGCGCTGCTGTGACTGAATAATACGGTTACACACCTGCAAACAAACCAGCTACTTGAGAATGATTCAGAACTGTAGAGGTGAAACTACGGAGATAAAGAGACTAGCTAAATCTACAGGAGCACTACCGTGATCAGCTTACCCTCCTCGGTTCCGAGATCAAATTAAAATGATGTCCAGTTGGCGCTGGCGCCAACAAATGAGCGTTTGCGACACATTGCGCATGTGTACAAATACTCCCGACCCAAAACCATTCAACCGGAGGTTTAAAGAGGTTCACCTTCAATTTAAAGGCGAGTATAGTTAAGTGTTTGTGTTATTTTCTTTTATCGTCTCTTCGCTTTAGTCTCAACGTCGTTAACGCATCGAGTAGAGTTTGTTCTTAAACCGTAACACTTACTAAACCAGCAACTAACGCAACGTAAAGAAACCGTCCTTTCTTTAAGCCGACTGCTCATTACCAAATCAGATGTTTGGTTTTAGTATTATTAAGTCTTAAATTCAATAGCAAAGTTATAGAAAAACAACATCTTACATTCACTTCGTCCTTTTCTTTTTGTTTCTGTCATTTGTATTTTCCGGTCGGATGTGACGGGCGGAGCTACATAACAGCACAGCCAATAGGAGAGCGAGTTGACTTGAGCGCGTGCGCCCGTACCAGGATGTAAACAAAGCAGGCAGCTGTCAGAGCTGTCAGTTAGGGAAGTCGAAACAGAGCTGCTCTCCTCAGTTACACAGCTTTTAAAACTGAATCATGTTTTTTCAAATGTCACAACATAAACTTTATATACCTTACATCTCCTCTGCAGAAATATATACAATATATATTCATTTTTATTTAAAGATATGCATATAGATGCAAATATGTTTATGCAGATACATGTTTTTTTCCAGAAAAATTTACTATATTTTGTCATTTAAATTCAACAAGAAATATAAACCCGTCTGTTGACAGACTAATCAGTTTTACCATGAGATGGTACTCAACATTTTGGCAATAAATGTGCACCACCGCAGAATGGAGGTTTTGTCGCCCCCCTCTGGTGAAATGCAGATATATAAAATAAGATTCAACTTTATTCATCCCGTGGGAAATTGCTGTCCAGCAGGTGCAATACAAAGTTGGAAGACTGCAAATATAAAGAGTGCAAATATAAAAAGTGGAAGATAACAATATTGTGCAAATAACGTGCAAATCCGAAATGTATACAATATAATGCCATATATTATATACTTCATCAGAATCAGAATCAGCTTTATTGGCCATGTATGCTTACACATACATGGAATTTGACTCCAGTTTCCACTCCGCTCTCAATGTACAAACACAATTTACAATAAACAACAAAAAAATATATATAAAGAATAAAAAAGGGCAGCAAAAAAAAAGTAGAACAGATGTAGGTATAAACATTTAACAGCTATATACAATATAAGTATAAATATACTGTATATATACATATATATATATATACATATATATACATATACATATATATATATATACATATATATATACATATATATATACATATATATATATATATATATATATACATATACATATATATATATACATATACACATATATACATATATATATATATACATATACATATATACATACATACATATACATATACATACATACATATACATATACACATATACACATATATACACACATATACACATATATATATACATATATATACACATATATACACCCCTATACACATACATACATATATATATATATACATATACATATATACATACATACATATACATATACATACATACATATACATATACACATATACACACATATACACATATATATATATACATATATATACACATATATATACATATACACATATACATATATACATACATATACATATACATATACATACATACATATACATATACACATATACACATATATACACACATATACACATATATATATACATATATATACACATATATATACATATACACATATATACACATATATATATATACATATACATATATACATACATACATATACATATACATATACATACATACATACATATACATATACACATATACACATATATACACACA
>NW_022280114.1:347088-392828 GCF_004355925.1 Anarrhichthys ocellatus
GCTATATACAATATAAGTATAAATATATATCCAAATGAAAAAGTGTACATATATATACACACACATGTGAGCATAAACCTATAAACAATGGCAATGGAATTGAGGTGATAGTGCAAGTGGTGGTAACAGTGCAAACAGAGGTAGTGCAGTATGACTTATTTATTGTTCATGAGAGTGACGGCCAGTGGAAAGAAGCTGTTCCTGTGTCTGGTGGTTTTGGCGTACAGAGCCCTGTAGCGCCTACCAGAGGGGAGGAGTTGGAACAGCTTGTGTCCAGGGTGTGAAGGGTCTGCAGTGAATTTTCCAGCCCGTTTCCTGACTCTAGAGGTGTACAAGTCCAGGATGGAGGGCAGGCTGGAACCAATGATCCTCTCTGCAGACCTGACAATCCGTTGTAGTCTGTTTCTGGCCTGTTTGGTGGCCGATCCAAACCACACAGTGATAGAGGAGCAGAGAACAGACTGGATGAAACATGTGAAACATTTTGTAGCTCAAATTATTTTCTTTATAACCTAGTACTGTAGTATGATTCCCTGACTGTTTACATGACATCACGTATTATGCTGATAGTATAATTTAGTTATATATTCATCATCAAACATACAAGAGAATATTTAGCATCATTAAAATGATTAATACCTACAAAAACATGTGTACACATAAGTAATTTCAATATAACTATAACTATATAAATACTACCCTCTGATCCCTCTCAAGATAAATTATCAGCACAATGTGCTTCTTGTGTAATAGGCTTCAGCATCATAAATGTGGTTGAGTCCTGATAATTTAGCAGTGACAAAGCCACGGGCTTCACTTCCTGTGATGATGCACTGTGGTAAATGGGAAGTTCTGTCTGTCAAATACAGAGGGAACACGAGAGCAAACCGCACTTAATGTCAACAGGCTCGGCATAAAAGAGACAGTAGAAGCTGTTTCCCTCTCTCTGTCGACAACATGAAGCTGGTTTTAATTGTGCAACTGAGCTGTCTGTGTCAAGGTATTGTATACAGTTTTATACATTCATAAACTCGATATGTAAAAATGATTCACAAACTGTTAGTTCTGCTCTGAGGTATGGAGTGAAACCGTCTGTAACAGAGACGTTTGATTTATTTTGGGTATATAAAATTATATTTATATTTAATATGATTTTTCCGAATGTGTTAACACTAGCAGCGCATAAACGATGTTACAATTTAAATGGGAGTCATAAACAATTGAAATATGTGGAATTATTGTTGTCAGTGACGGAAAATCGCAGAGGCTGGTATTGTCTCTTTTTAAAAACTTTTTTTCTGATTTGTATCACGAGTTGCACTATACATTTGACATGGACAAAAAACACACTGCAAACTACACAAAACAAAGGTATTGTGAAGTTGGCTTTTCCTTATTCAGTGTATTTCAGAAGAAAAGCAGTAGCTTCTGTACATATCTTTGGTTCATTTATATTTGCTCTTATTTTTGTAGGTTTGAATTCTACGAAAGCCTTAGAACATGTTTTGAAGTAAAATAAGAGACGGTTAAAATTATTCAAAAAAAGATTAAAACAGAAACAGAGTTATTCACATATTTTTTACATTGATTTAGAATTTTATTTTTCATATTTCACTTGTTAAATCCTAATTTTCAACCCTTTTTTATGATAGCCTTAGGAGCATGCTAAATTGTATTTCACTACACATACAGTTTATTTTGAAAAACTAAAACTAGGGCCCTCTTTTTGTCAAAACTCTACACACAAAAACAGACATACAAAACAAAAACATCTTGCATCTCTTGGAAACACTTCACTCAAAACTATGTAAACACACAAAACACCAAAAAAATTGTTTTTTCCCCACATGCCAACTGCACACTTATGTGCTAAATATAAAATAAAATCATCCAGAGTCTTTGGCATTTTCATTTGTAGCACGCTGCAAATAAAAATGATGAACACAAATGCAATGTGGTTTTTTTATTCTCATATACTCTTAACAGTGTCTGACACAATTACTAACTGAAGATACTGTACACTACATACAGTATATTGGAATTGCATTCCTCTAACTCTTCTATTGATGTGCACAACAAAGAGCCAACCCTGTATCTTATGTATAGTGTTTTATACCTCTCATTTCAAAGTGATCTAATTTTACAGATGTGCATTCTGGGTGCAGGTGATTGATAACTGAGTGTTGTATTTCAGTGGCATGTGTATGACAAATAAACCTTTGAATCATTTTAACCTATTCATGCTTCAGATTCAGTCACAGGGAGTGGAAAACATAAAGTTAAGTGTTGAAAGAAGAAGAAGATAAATGTGGAAGATCCCACACACCGGAGATCATATATTGGTGATGTGGTCTCGGACCTCTTACCATATTGCACTCCATCCACTTGCTGAAAGACAAAAGTGAGACATTTGGTCAAGCGGTTATTCATCAAACATCCTGTGGTAAACACATGTGGTGTGTAGCTAGTAAAGGCTTGATGCTCACATTGATACTGACAGTGAAAGTTAATGAGTCTTTTCCCATCTTCATTTCAGCGTTGCAAAACTCATCCACTCAAACAGACCCTACTGATGTCGGGGTGACAGCAGAGGGAGATAATACAAGAGGGAGAACACAAGAGGAAAACAACAGTAAGCTACATTTTTCTGTCTCTCTCTATCTCTGACACAAACAAACAAACACATTTATAAAATAATTGTTTGTACCACTGTTTTTGTCCAGAACCAAAATAAACACTTAATGCAGAGAGAATATGAATATTCTTGCTCTTATTGCCACAGGATGTGGGTTAACCTGCTTGTGAAACGCATCATCTCGGTGAACTTTGCAGATGGAAATCAAACTTGGGGGTATAGCAAAGCAGTCTCTCTCCCACGCAGACAACTCTGCAAGCTAGCTTTGCTGCTGGTGGTTGCTGTACAGCTACACACCACCAGTCACACATTTTTGTGGCAGAAACATTTCAGTCCAATACACTTTACATTCAGAGTCCAGAACAACACAGAGTCCCTGTATGCTAATTCGAGTTCTCTGTTGAAGTAGCCGGGCAGGCCGCGCGTGCTTTACGCGCATGGTAGTTAGTGCATGCCCCTACCCCCACTGGCTAGTTTCGGGGCGGCCACTTTGCACTGGTCTCACACGGCGGTTACAGATGATAAAGAAGCGATAAAGCCGTCCCAACCGGCTCCGACGGCGTCGTCGCGGAAGCATAGCAGCCACCCTCCGGTTCCCCCTCAAGTAAAACACTGTTAGCTCTGCCAGCACTTTGCCCTTCTTTGCCCTTCTTTGCACTGTTAGCAACGTTAGCCGGTTAGCCACCTGCTCAGCCCTTGCCATATTTAGAGCCATTGACAGATTTAAAGATTACAATAAATATGAAGGTAAGTGTGACAGTAAAAATGAAAAAATAAACACAATACTATTTTTTGGGCATTTTCATTTCATTCATATTGTATAGTTGACAGTATAATTGTGTGGGGGAGAGAGGGGGCTGTGTAAGCTAGGTTCTGGCTAGAATCACACCAGCGCCATTGTTGGTGAGGCCTGTGTGTCAACCACTAAGCCACCAGAAAATAATATGAAATGTTGTAAATGTATTACAACTGAGAATCACATTTGGAAAATCTCACTCACAAATTGTTGCTAAATGAATGCAGATATTATTAAACAGTATGTTTGAATTAGCCAGGTTCATTACAACCTTACACCATTAAGTAAATGGGCCAAAAGTACTCAGGCACATAGACAATATTACATTTTCAAATTGTGAATAGTTTATAGAAGATTTAGATGCTTCATTACTGTCAGTAAAAGGAAATGGTAGAAATGTAGCTATTTATCTATAAGCAATTAACATAATACATTTTACACGGAAAAATAAACTGCTACTGAGATTATTTTATATTCAAAAACCCTAGCAACAGTATTGTAGATTTGGCAATGTGTTTCAAAGGAAATACTTCAGCTTATTTAGGTAAAGCTGAAGATCCAGTCGTCTTTGATTTGAAGTTTTAATGTGTATAATTTTCATTGGGAAAACGCTTTTTTCCTTACCTTCAAGTGTTACATACACATACTATGTTGCGGAAGTTAAAACTAATTTGAAAGATTAGAATGTAGAGAATTAGACGTTGTGGGCTCAGGATGTGGTTTCCTTTCACCCACACTGCTCTGATCCACGAGAATAAACTCGAAATAATTGACATTTGGTCAAATGGTTGCTCTTTAAACGAGAAACTTCTCGATCAGTACATGTGGTTTGATGTGTTTAATGTGGTGTGTTGGGTGGCCTGTGTAGAGGTCACTGCCAGTGAAAGTAACTACCCGGCCAATCCTGCATACACCATCCTGGTGCTGGAGTAACAAGAACACCAAACGTGTATTAATCCGCAGTTGAAAACAGTCCTCAACAAATGCATTATTTCCTCCTGTTTGAGTAAAGTTTCCTAAAAAACTACAGTGCCCAGCTGTTTTGGGAAATAACAGCTTTTAAAGAAACAAAACTATACATTTGTGACACATTGTTAAAGATTTTACGTCTGTAGAAGACAGACAGAGGAGGGAAGTCTGAAAGTATTGAGAAACTGACCACAATAAGAGAACAATAATTTATACTTTTGAGTTTTACTGGAATAATCACCACATAAGTCATTTTGTGTTTCTGCTTCTGTGTGTCCTCAGGTGACCCTCACATTCACAAACTTGCTGGTAAATGCCGCTTCACGCTGAGGATGCGTGGAAACAGAAGCAGTGATGTGGCGGCATTGCCAGCGGACTCCACAGATGTGCTCGTTGAACAGATGTGTCAGGATCTGGACTGCGGCAGCGTCTATCATGTGACCAAAACCAAATCACCTTCCAATGCCACCTGCTTTGACGACTGTTTGTACCGAGACGGTCGTTTGCAGAACTGTTCACAGAGTGTAGGCGGTAACTGCATCCTGATTGCTGAAGCAATTTGTGGTAAGGTTTTTGTAATTTCTATTTTTAATTTAATAGTATATCTTATGCAGATTATAAGATTGTGATCAAAATAAATCTTGATTTTTATTTTCCACTATAAAAAAATATCATTACATTTACTTGTGAATTCAGCTATGTAGGCCTATTTATTTTTTAATTTTTTAAGTTCTTTAGTCCACTATACTTCTATTAATGTATGTTTCATATTTTTGGCAAACATAACCACCTGTTATACATTACTTTACTTTTATACTCCACTATATTTTGGAAGCCAATATTCTACTTTTTACTTCACTACATTTATTTAATACAAATTAATACAAAATATAAATCAACTAATAAATGATGATGTAATATTTTGTATTACACTACACAACAGCAGTGTTGTAGTCAAGCCCACCCAACCCGAGATCAAGTCAAGACCAAGACCAGACCAGTGCGAGTCCCACACAATATATAGCATAATACTGTATATAATTTAAATAATTGGACCGTTCTGCATAGTGATTGCTTTTACTTTTGGTATAGCGTATGTACATTCACTTAAGAAAGATTTTGAATAGATGACTTTTACTTGTATTACTACAGCATTTTTTATACTGTACTTTTACTTTACTTTTACTGCTAAGAAAAAGATCTGACACTACTTCTTTCACCACTGCAAAAGAGTATGTACTTATGTGTGCATATAGGGATAAGACCCCCTAGACATAATAACATAAATAGGCTAAATAAATAAAGCCTCTCTAGGTTATCAGTCCAGTCAGATACTATTCTAATGCAAGTAGTGAATCAATCTATTTTTTATTGATTCCTGCATTGATTAGGCTACTAATCTTTAATATGCACTGATAAAAGATAGATAAATGTACTTATTTGCAAGAATTTTAATTCAGTCTCTCTTCTTTTGTTCAATTGCTTTAAATCTTGTCAAATAAACTGCCATAAAAGTATTTCCCAGGCTTCCTCAGCCCTTCATCATAAACAGTGGCAGAAGTTGACAGCATGATCTTGTCCTCCTTTAGGCCACCAGGCTGTGCGGCTGGCAGGAGGGGAAGACCGCTGTGCTGGGCGGGTGGAGCTGTGGAGAGACAGGAGGTGGGGCACCGTGTGCGATGACCAGTGGGACCTGCGAGACGCTGACGTGGTGTGCGGCCAGCTCGGCTGCGGTTACGCCCTCAGTGTGACGGGACAGGGCGGCTCCTTCCCCCCGGGCAGAGGACCGGTCCACCTGGACGAGCTGAACTGTACCGGTAGAGAGGAGAACCTGTGGGCCTGTCCGGCCGCACAGGACGACCCCGACTGCGGACACAAAGAGGACGCTGGGGTCGTATGCTCAGGTCCAGTTAAAAAATCATTCTCATACAGAAAAATAGAATTATAATGAGAAAGTTACTAGCTTCCTGTGGTTGAATGCTTCAAGGTTGACCTTGGATGGAAACTTAAAAAGTCCATGCACAACAGAACCAAGAGTGCACAGCCATGCTAGCAGCTCTGTGAGGCTGTACTTGGGCATAGAGGTGCTTTGAGCTAATGGCCAACACCAGCGTTTAGCAAGCAACGCTATAGCTAACACTGTTTACCATGTTCAAGATCTTAGTGTAAGGTAAGCATCCAAACATTTGCTAATCAGCACTGACCACAAAGAACACGTGAGACTAATAGTTTGTGTCTCTGCAGAGATGAGAGCAGTCAGACTGACGGGAGGTCTGGACCATTGTTCTGGTAAAGTGGAGGTCCACCGCAATGGCAGCTGGGGTACTGTGTGTGATAACTGCTGGAACAAGAACATGGCCTCCATGGTGTGCTCCATGCTGCGGTGCGGTGCCGAGCCGCAGAAGTACTCCCGATTTCTTCCTTCTCTCGCCCTCAACGACGGGGCGCTGTGGTACTATCAATGCGACCCAAACACGCAGAGTCTGTGGCAGTGCGCGGAGTTCGTCAACCAAACGCACCTGTGCCAGACCTCAAAGGCATCCGGGGTGATCTGTAATGGTGAGGGATGCAGTGTTTGTTCATGAAGTATGTTTTCTCCAACATCAACAATAATACAGGTTTTGTTGAATCGGCTTCGTATAAGGCAGCAAGACCTGATGTCTTGGCTTAGACACAGTAATACACAAGGAACGGCAGATGTGAAAGTGACATTACATTTATCATTTACTTTTCTGCTTGTACAGGAATCAAAAGCAGCTGTAAACATGTATTTTATTAATTTAATACAAATTATTTACTTTTGTAACCAGACAATTTTGAGCTCTTGTATAAAATGATATTCTCATTTCAATATTTGACTTTTTTGTCACTCAATAAATAGCTGGTGATTTACAGATGCCTCTTAAATTATGTTTTCATCAAAGCTAAATACCAAGATTGACACATTTATGGTGTAAAATCCAAAATAATTATTAAAGTTTAATTTCGTCAGTACCCCTGTAGGTTCAGTATTCACAGAATCATATTCTAATAGAACTATGTAAATTCATGTTGAGCTCGTTCTGCGTATATGTAAATAAAACAGGTGAATCATTTCTTCTCTTAATTTGTCAGCTCACATCCAGATTGTGTTGAACTTAAAATATAATGTTGTTGTCCTGCAGGTTCCCTCGGGTTTCCTGCAGCCACCACAGCCACCACAGCCACCACAACTAATGCGACTGTATTGACCAGATGGACTGGTAAATATTTTATCGTTTTATCTTATTTAAAATAGACAGATGTCACATGATGTTAATAAATGTTACTTAAAATATCCTTTCACCTATTTAGGAGGGTAAGTAGGACAACGCAATATGTCTCAGTGTGACGTTCAGACAAACACTTATTACAACCAACCATGTGACTCTTACATAAACCACCAGAAAAACAAGAATGATGTGTCTTCTTTTTCTTTGTGTTCATGCCAAAAGGAGCAACCTCAGTCGTTGGTGCTGAAGGCTTCCACTTGCGGTTTCCAGAGCTCATCAGCACCATCGCTCTGGCTCTTCTTCTCCTCGTGGTTCTCATCACAAACTCGGTGCTGTGCTGCCATTACAGAAGACGACACGGTTGGTTCTCCTTCCTTCAGCCTGCGCTACAGTGATACTACTCTTTACTACAGTCACGTTGTGATTTTTTATTTCTCTGCACGTGATTTACAATCATTCCTAGAATGTCAAGGATAAGTTGTGAACTAAATCAGTGAAATCATATATTGGTTTTGATTATTATGTGGCCTCAGTTCCAGATATCTTGTTGTCTTCATGAGATTGAAGTAAATGAAAAATAGGTTGCACAACGTTTCTTCAGTATACATTCTAATGCTTTTTTCTTTTTTAAATTCAATTCTGAATGTCTTTATATTTTCTTCAATCTTTTTTTTATTTGTATTTGTATACATATATATATATATATATATATATATATATATATATATATATATATACGTATATATATATTATATATACAACTTTATATAAACAACATGACCAGTTTATTGGCTTTTCTGCAGGAAAAAAACACAGATTCAGACGCAGACTATTATTCAAAGAAGAGTATTTTTTTTTCTTAAAAAAAGTCTTAGAGGATCCTAAATCTCCACGACAAACAACAACAGACAGTATTCAAGTCTCTCAAAGCACAGCACATCTAATTTGACCCCATCTCTTCAGTATTCTTCTGACCCGACAGCACGAGTTAGATAAGCCAATACTTATCTTCATCCTTGGTTACTGTGTCCACAGCTATCTTGCTCCGGCAGACTCGCAACAGCTCACGACCGACCTCCGAACATCATCATTACCAAGGCGCCGTCGACCTCGTTAAGGTCACTCCCAACCCACTGCATACAGAAGGTCAGTGGCTGAACATTTGATAAATATGACCAATAAAAAGACTATCCCTTGGATACTAACACAACTTAGACTTTTCTTTCTTAATACCGTACACATATATATGTATTAATATAGATGCATCGTAGTGAGAAAGTTGCAGAATTGTGCAGCGTTTACAAAGAATGAAGTCATTTCACCAAGTCGTGTTTTTTTTTTGTGTTTGTCTCAAAAAGTCCCCTCCAATCCCAGGTATTTTTGGACCCAGCTTAGTAGCGTTGACAGCACGTCAGTAGATACAGACTATGAGCAGTATGAGCCAAGCAATGAGCCGTCTGTCCCTTTATCAACCTTTCGGAGTGAGATACTATCTTTTATTTCCTTTTGTATTCATCCCTGTGTTTCTCTGTCTTTGCCTCTGTTAAGATCTTCTCTCGCTGTGTTGCTGCATTTTGCAGTTGAAGCTGCTCTGCCCTGCGTGTGTGTGTGTGTGTGTGTGTGTGTGTGTGTGTGTGTGTGTGTGCGTGTGTGTGCAGTCTTTGCAGATCAATGTTTGCTGTTTGCACTGTTTGTTTGCAGGATGGCTTGTGATTAAAACGTGTGCATCGTTTGGTATCCAGATTCTCAGCGGTACAGAGTTGACGTGAACCCTTTGATGAGGCCCTCAGGTCTCGACAGCCTCTGCGAGGAACGTGAGTCACTGTTCGTCTGCAAGGATGCCACAGAAACACAGCAACACTTTGCAGATCTCAAATACACACAGTCATAGTGATCATCGGTAGGGAAGAGGATGGCTCAAACATTTAGACACGGAGAGGGAGTTTTATAATGACTATATACCCATTATTAGTGTTTTTTTATTTTGATGCATTATGTACATCATTTACATTTCACATAGTCCTTTATTTACATGTTTCCTATATTTCTTTATGCTTGTATATGATAGTAATAGTAACCAACTTTCCCCTGAGGATAAATAAATTGTTTATGAATCTGATTTTAGTTAAATTGAACCTTTTATTTAACAGGAAATCTAAGAAATATTTTGAGTTGATATTGGTTTGTTTTGGTTTTTATAACACACACCAAATATTCACAAACACAAACACAAAGAAAAGAAGTGACAATTGAATGATGCCACACAGATTTAACTATAGCAAATACAGTAGTACTTATTATACAAAAGTTAGATTTTTACTAAAATAATTAGTAAATGAATCCACCTCTCTTTCAAATAAAAAGTATTCATACCTGTTTTCAAAAGTTGTAATAGGTCCTAACTTTGTCTCACATTATCTGGGGAGCTGTTTCAACTGTGCCTTAATATACCTATTTTATACTTATGGACTCCAATAAGCTTAAACTCCTGTTAATATGTCAGTGTCGGACAATGTAAGAAACTTTTTGTTTCTGTTTTAGTCAGAAAAAATTAAACCTCTGGGCATTTTTTTAACCATAGAGCTAAATTATCCCTTTCAATCATTTAATTTTTAATTTTTTAAATTATTATTATTAGTGTTATATTCTCATTTTTATTTTCCAGCTCCTGAACCCACAGAGGAAGCGATGGGAGTCTTTACAGGCTGCAATGGCAGCCCCGCAGAGGCTCCATATGCCAGAGTGTCAAAGATCTCAGTGGACTCATTCGGCACCTCCAGCACCTCCTCCGGGGAATGCTACGAAAACACAGACAACGGCTACGCCCTGGTCACCCCAGGTCAGTCCCATTCATGCTTCCCTTCAACTAAGTTACCATAAAAAAACAACTAAGGGACTGTGTTCAACATTGTGAATAGTGGCTGAATATTCACACCTTTATTATGTCTGCCATTAATGTCACACTTCCACTTCATATGTGTGTATTGGCAGCTGTTTATGATATAATATTAAAGGAGTAGTGGCTTTGAGTGGCATTGAGATGAGAAGATCAATACCACCCTCATGTCTGTATGCTAAATATGAAGCTACAGCTAGCAGGTGTATTTTGTTAACTATGGACAGAACCAGGCCAGCTGTTTCCCCCTGTTTACAGATACAGCATATGTATATATATATATATATATTACTATACGCTATGCTACATGCTAAGCTGAGCTAACTGGCAGCTAACTGTTGCTTCATATTTGCCAAACATGACATGAGGTCCGTGCCAATCATCTCTTGTAACTCTTCACTAGAAAGTTAATTAACTGAACTATTCCTTCAAGATTTACATTATTACTAGTATTTTGTATTGATACCAATTTAGCTGTTTAAATATAAGATTAATCTTTGTACAGTCCCTACCTAAACTAAATCTGTGGGTGTTTGCAGCGTAGAGTCAAGAAAACCACACCCATGACTTAGAGGTGGGACGTGAAAGTAGAAAGCCAACATGAAACTGTCTCAAAAGCTTTCACAAGATAGATGTCATGAGACAGAAGATTTATCCCTTGTGCTCTCACAAATGACAGATTCAGGACCTGCCCAGTCATCTGTCGTCAACGATGCCTTTGACCCTTCAAAGCTCGTCTACAGCAAAGATCAGCTTTACCCGGCGAAAACGACCAACCTGCAGAGTTCAAGTAAATGTCACCAAACAGATATTACGCTTGTGTAAAAATGAGATCTGTAACATTTGCTGATTGCTGTCATTGTGTAATCATTAGGTGACGAAGACGACGGCCCCGTCTACTCTCCCGTGAGCCCCGACCAAGACTCTCCATCTGAGGACGACTACGACGACGTCGGCACGGCTCAGTAACCAGAGGAGGTAACTCAAGAGACTAGAGAGTGCGGGACTGGAACTGACAACTGCACAGAGAGGAAACGTGTACTGTAAGCACCTGTTTTGAGGAAGGAAACCCAATGACTAACTACGGTTTCCTGTGAACCGCATTAATACGTTTAATGTGCAGCTGTTGAGACTCGACGTGTGATTGATCCACTGCAGGTATCACAAAAACATATTGGTGCCCTTTTTGCCAAGCAAATTTGGATGTTGTGAAAAGGATGATGTGCGATTTGCTTTGAAAAGTTCTTGCTTTCAGATGCATTGCCATGCAAATATTATTTAACAAAAACAAATTCAACAAAATGTTCACTGTGACGCAGCAATGACTACCAGGACGGTAGGAAATCAAACTGAGAAGTTAAGGCATATTTAGCTATTCTGTGAATGTAGTGGCAACTGTAACATATGTATGGTTTTTATTTGTAATATTTAACTAATGTGTTGTGTATGTAATAACTAGTATGTGTTCAATCAATGTGCTAATGTTTGCTTTGTATTTTCCTGCAGAGATCAGTACATTCAAACTATAGAGTTCCTACGTGATCTCTAGAACTGTGACATGCACTACATGGCCAAAAGTATGCGGACATCCGAACATTACACCCATATGTGATTGTTGATTCTAAAACTATGAGCTTTATTCTGCTGCTGCAACAGCCTCCACTCTTCTAGGGAGGTTTACTACAAGATTTTAGAACCTGGCTGCAGGAATTTGATCCCATTCAGCACCCAGCACCAAGAGCGTTCATGTTGAAAAAGGTAGAAAGTCGTCTTCAAAAGCACAAGAATATACAACTGTTTGCAGTCGTATTAACGTTTCCCAACAACTACAATAAATGACCCCAGACCAAATGCACACAACAGTAAGTGTCCTTACACTTTTGGCCATGTAGTGTGTTCAAATAATGTTTGCAACACATCATTCGGGTAAAAGTGTGATCAAGCTATTGAGTCCTACCACAAGGTGGCATTATGAGCTTGTAGTTTTTGGGGGTTTTTTTCTGACTGGAGTAAAGCCCTTTCATATAAACTACAAACACAAACAAACTTGTAATGCCATCAAATATTTGCCAAATAAATGTTATCCAGGCTGTAACACTTTTATTCAAATACATATGCGTGCTAAGCGAGGGAGAAGTTGAAAACAACGCTCTGTGAAAACGTTTCTGAAGGGGAACTCTGGATCCTGATCAGGGGCCAACATAAACCGTCAGTGCGGTTTGAAACCAGACCTGGCACGGCTCTTCTCGGTCCATTACGTCTGCAGCAGCTGCAGAGCATCAACGCTTCCCCCTGATCCAAAGTGATGCCTTGAATCAAAGTGATGTCTTGTTTTGTCGAAGGAAATATGACAAACTGCTCTCGAAAGCACCTGTGAAACTTTTAGTAGGGGGCGGGGGCGATGAATGCAACAGATGAGCATGGATTAGCTCGGCTAACGTGAGAATCAGGGAGTGATGATGCATTAGGCTGATAACCCAGCAGAATTGGGTGTTTTTTGACTGGAAGGTATTTGGCACAGGACGACGAGTGTGTGTCGGGGTGTGCGGAGGGGGAGGATGGGGGGAGAAAAGGAGGAGGTGGACGGAGAAGTCGGCAGAGATAACGCGTGTCTGAGAGAACCGTATATTGCACTCAAATTTAGTCCAGAGCTCTGCGTCGAGATAAACAGGCGAATTAACGACCAGATCTCCTTATGAAACTCAATCTCTTTCACATGCCGGAGAATCCAGCACACACACATACACACACACACCAACCCACACCCACTTAACAGAGATTCCATCTAAAACTATGCAACCTGATATATTACAGATCCTCCTCCAACAGTTTGCTTTTGTTTTATTCTGCTCTGAGAGATCAATGAATCAAAATCTTAAAATCTGCGGATTTACAGGCCTGATTAACATCAAGGGGAAAGAAATGTAGCACACCAGTATTTCAAGTAGCTTGTAGTATTTGAGGGATTAGAAGATCAACCCTCTGTTTTTACTTTGTTCATTAAATCAGTTACACACAACGGATTACGGCTCCATAAGTCCGTAAGTTGCTTAAAGTGTCCCGACAACAGATCCTGCACGAGTTTAAACTTTTGAACTCTGTTTGGTGCTGGAGGCCTGGAGACGACAGTACCTGCCTGCAGTATATGTGGCACAAGCTGGAATCACAGCTGCAGCAGCTTCTAGTTAGGACTCTTTTTGAGACAAAATGAAAAATATAATAATTAAAAAATAATATAAAGAGTATTACAACAACAAGAGTTTGGCCAACTAGTTTTTGGGCTTTTTAGCACAGGAAGTTAGTTGATAATCACGTGTTACACTCTGTTAGAGCTGTTAAACGGACCGCTTACCCCAAAATCATAAATACTGTACATATTATCCTCCTTGTTGACTATGTTTTGAGCTGTTTCATGTAGGAACTATTTCTTTCAACCATAGTTCCTACACAAAACTGCTCACAACAAGTGATCTGTGTATCTGTGCATTATCTTCAGTAACCCGGTCAGGATTTCTGGAGTTTTTTTCAAATGTATTTTCTTTGCACTTTGAGCAGATCGATAAACAGCACTACAGATAAGAGGAAAAAGTATTTCTGATTTTGAGTTGAACTGTCCTCTTAAAGTTCCTATCAATGTTCAATACCTGGCTTTGTATCTCATTTCTTGAATCAATGTTTTGACTGTATTTCATTTCCTTCAGTGATTTTTATGACCTCATTATGGATAACAGGCGCTTGTGTATGGGCAACAATATTTGCCTGAAAGCTCCAGAAGCAAATTAGTGAACCTTAAATTAGGAATATTTTATGACAATATGCAGTCCCCGGGTCAACAATGACCCTCCATGCTCAAATAATATTACAGTGTGAATCAAATCACTATGATGTAAAAAGGGTCATGAACCCACAGAGAACAGGTAATTGTTTTGGTTCCATGACTGGTTCAGTCTCACCGCTCTCATCAACCTGGTTTCAAGCCGGAGCAAGCCGCAGTTTCCTGCAAACAACCTTTCAAAATTCCCACTGTACACCACCTGCCCAGCACCAACAGCCGACTAATATAAAGAGTAGCTGGTGAACATAGTGGAGCATGTAGCAGCTAAAGAGACCGATATTTCCCTCAGGAGTTGGTGGAGACCAAAAACAGAATTAAAAAGAGAGAGAATATTGGATTTATGTTAATGGCTCCAAATGAATGATTATGTCGCTCTGTTACTGCTGAATGTATAAATAAGCAGCTGTTTGCTAACAAGTTCATCATATATCATCTTGAAACGTGAATATGTCACTGCTGTGGGTTTGTCAACTTTCTTTTCTGCCCCCTAGTGACCCCAAAAAAATCCTGATTCCTGCAGCTTCTGGAGATTTTCTTAAACTATCAAGTGGTCATTTTATGGCTTTATTGTTATCTGGTTCAAAGCCCACTGGTCTCATCTTTTTATGTTGAGTTTGCTGGTCTTGAAAACTGCAAAAACGGACTTGACTGTGACCTTGTTTGTTTTGCTCCTGACTTGGCTTTTGTATTGGCACTGCTCTTTGATTGCCAGGGACATGTTGCAGGATGGACTGCAGCCAGTGAAATTCAGTGAGGTCATTAGTTTAGGTAGAGCCCCAGATGGTTAGAGACCCGGGCGAAAAATCCACTTCAGCTTATTAATCAAAGCTTTTCCCCTCGGCCTAGAAATGGCAACGATTTATACTACTGCCATTAAATTCACTATTATTCCTTTTCTCCTGATTAGTCACTCTCACAGTGAATCAGTCTGTAGCTTGGCTGTAAACGACATTACAGCCTGCTGGGCAGAAGGTTGGGTGCGCTTGCGAGCCCCAGTAATAGTGTTGATTACTCCTCACTCATTAGGTTGCTTTCACTGCCGCCGCTAAGCCCTCATCAGGAGGTTTTTGGCTGAGCGGCCGGGCAGGGGCCCTGATCCAATTCACCTTTAAAGTTCAGTGGACCTGTCTGGGTTGCCACGGGTCAGTGCATCGCTCTCCATGCTGTGCACTCCCAGAGAGGCCCTCATTACCTCATTTCCTGTTACTACTGTACCAGACAAGCATTTGAATCCCATGGTTTGGTTGTGTAAAGTTCGCAATATTTTGTCACAGACGGTATTTTAAAATTCTGGAATAAAACCTTTGGAAAAGAATGAAGGTAATAATTGGTCATGATTATCAGTCCTACGGTGGCCCTGTGGTGAAAAAACACATTAATAACAAAATAGAAAGCACAACTAGAATTCACAGAGTACGACTTTACAGAAAACACAACTAATCAGAAAGTGCAACATTTTAGAAAACATTAACAAAAAGTAAATTTTGTTTATGATGGACAGAAAAAATGAAAAGTTAATTCTAGGGCTGCACCTAACAATTATTTTTATTGTCAATTTATCTGGGGTACTTCCCTGATTAACTGATTCATTATTTGAAGTACCAGTGATGACATCATTAATAACAAAATAGAAAGCACAACAACAATTCAGAGAACACACATCAACAAATTAGAAAGTGCAACATTTTAGAAAACAAAATTAAAAAACAAACAAATCAGAAATAATAAATCAGAAAACACAATATTAAAAAATGTGTATATATATATATATATATATATATATATATATATATATATATATATTTGAATATATTTGCATATCAAAAGATCCAACAACATTCTAGAAAATAAATGAACAAAAAGCTATTTTTGTATGAATATACCAGATAAGAATCGAAAACCAACCCTGTTTAAGAAGAGCTAGAGTAGATTTGAACAGTTTGCAACAATTGCAACCATGCCATATTTGAATGTCGAATGTCGGTAAATAATCTAACAATTATCCAACCATGGGTACAGGGTAAAATTAACACATTATTATGTTGTTGCCAAACTGCCCCGATGATCTTTAGATCTGAGAAAATCTAAGAATTTCTTTGTGTTTTCTATTTCGCTAATGTGTTCCATCCAATGTTGTGTTTTGCACCTCAGGGCCACCGTACAGTTCTCACAAGACACATTTATTAGTCTGTATAAAGAAACGAATCCCAACTTGAAAGCTGGCCGTGGCAGTGCAGCGTTTAGCTCATTAACCTTTTTTTTCTTCGTCTTCTTCTTCTTAGCACCTCGCTGCAGTTAACAGTCTGTGGCCTCTTCCCCACCAAGACACATTCATGTAGCTGCCAATCAGGTCAATGCTGCAATTAAGCTGCTTTAAACTTATTCAGTGGTGCCTGGAGGCCGTAAACTTCCGTTTGAGTGTCAATGGAAGCCTGCGGTGGTCAACGCTGCATTCATGGGAGCCTACAATGTGTCTAGTTAGTGTAAGTAGTCTGGTCAGCGGGTCAAAAGGGCAACATGACTGACTGATACGAGGACGTGCGGCAGTTTCCAGCTGTTCGAGACATGATTCACAGTGGTCGTCTGTTTTCTTCTTCACTTTGCCCGACGCTCAAATTTTTTCTCAAGCAAGTTAAGAATTTATGGACACATTTCCTTGTTTGTCTCCGACCAGATGGACGGAGGTTTATGAGTGTGCGGTGCATGTCGGACGGCGGCATCTTGCTCTGAGCACCGGGTCAGTCAGGACAGGCGTCATCAATCTTAGTCTCCAGTGAATGGCAGATTGGCTGCCATAAACCGGGCCTGATTGCTGTGTGCCGTTCCCTTCGGAAGAGCTTTCAGGCCGAGGGAGGCATGGAAACAAAACCCCGCAGATACAAACACTGTATGTGTGGGACACCGAGGACTGTGCCACATTGCAGGATGGTTTACTATATGCATATTGGACAAGCTTCATCTATTTATTATCCTTGTCGATCAAATGACGATCCTGTAAACATTTGTGAAGCAACAACAGGTTTCAGATGGATGGTTAATAACGAGAGAGTAATGAAAAACAACGCAATATATACAAATGAAGTACTCTCTGAACCAGGGCTGTAGCCAGGATTTAGCCACGGCCAGAGTAACCCTTTCGGTGACTAAACACAGCCTTTGATTAAAGGCAAGGCCGTAACACCAGGTCATCATTTTACAACACTGAGCATTACCACATTAGGCCCTTTTCACAGCAGACACAGCAAGAAAAGCACAGGTGTAAATAATCACGTTAAAAATGGCTCCATTCTATTAAATGTCCCAGCAAAGCCTCGGCAGTGAGTGAGCACGCAGGATACCAGAGCCCTGGAACTGGCTCACCTATATGGAATGCAGCCGTCATTTATGTTATTTATTCCACCTGTGCTTCTCCTGCTTATACTGTGAAAAGTGTTTGTCCTTAATTAACTGATGTGCAGAAATGTACTTTGGTGGTCTGCAACAGTCTGCCAGAACCAAATGGAAGTTGGGTCCCCACTCCCCACATTGGAGCAATAGGTAATCTTGCAGAGGACTGGTGTTAGTGGGAAGGTGTACGTGTGTACAGAGTGGATGATGAAGATGGATGAGGAGCAGGTGTGCCGGCAGGTGGTGATCGGGTGACTTGGGAATGGTGGGAAGTGATAATCATGGGATGTGTGTTGCGAAAACTTGATCTCTGTCTTTAATGAACACAAGTAAAGCTAAAATTAGTTTTTGCAACTTGTCTTGACTGAATTATTTTGACAGATATGGAACATTGGCGCCCAATGACTTATGGTAAACCCTGAATTTTAATTTTGTCCAATATTTTGGTTTATTCGTCGATACCCGCTAAACTGATGACATTCCCAATAGCCTCGGCTGTTCTTTGTGATATCACAAGTGCAGATTAGATCAGCTAAACTATGATGTACCTGCTAGATATCAGCAGTGTGTGCAGCCATCGATATTTTGACTTGATATGATTTTATGTTTTATCAACATTATATTCCGTTAAAAGATGAAAAGGGCAAATTTCTAATCACCAAATGCCATTTTAGAAGATGGATTATTCTTCAAAGCTAATGGTTAATTATTGTTGATAAATGCGCACTGTCTCCAGTGATTATAAGAATAATAGTATATTTATAATAATTCATTACGCCCAAGCTAGAATTCCTCCCACTATACGAGAACCGACCAACACCACTCTGGTTCAGTGTGGGTTACTGCTGCTGTAACATTAACACACACAGAGAAAAAAGTTTGGCGCAGACAGCACATCAGGCCAGGTGAGGGGCCTCACTGTGGGTATGAGTCATCTGTGTTGTCATGGCTACGCAGCATCGTCATTTGTTTGTGCACTCCAGGCGAGGTCATTAATTACAGAGTCAATGTGGGACAGCCTTAGCAAATCATGTTCCGTAAACGTGAATGGCAGACGTTCGAGCCAACAGAGTTCTCATTCACAGGACCTCAGGCCCTTCGTGCAGAGGTGGAAGATTTCCCCTCAGCTGCAACGGAGGAAGAGGAGCAGTGCAAAGAGGAGGAGTAGGAGGTGTACAGAAGCAAAGAAAGGCAGCAGACGTTTTAGTCTTTACAGGTAACTGTATAGCTGATGATGAAATTAGACCTCGGACACTTGGACTTTCTATCTGCATTTGTACGCCTGACTTTTTCTTAACTTGAAATCTTGAAATTACTTTCTGTGGATGTCAAAGAGGGAAATTTGAACCACATAAATAAGATTTAGAGGCATTTTATTGCCACCGTAAAAAAATCAATTTTGGTTACATTTCACAATAAAATATTTAGTTGCAAATATAAATATTATGTATGTTATATTTATATGTACAGAATGTATGTTTTAGTCATATCTTTTATTTTTCCATAGTTATTATCGTTTTTAAACTCACTGAAGACAATGTACTTTTTAATAATATATTTACTTTTATTTATAATATTATTATTGGCCCCGGAGGGGGGGGGGCAGGCAGGCAATGTATAATTTTTATAACTTTCTGACAATATAACAATTCTGTTTATCTTTTTATTTATTTTTATTATCATTATATTTAGGACAATGTGGAAAAAAAATCAATTACACAGGTCTGCAATGAACTGTTGTTTTCATTATTGGTTAATTTGCAGATTCTTTTTTTATATTTAATTTGCTATATGATAAAACCAAGTTGTATTTTTAACTTTTGCTCAAATCCGTTATTAAAAAAGTTACCAATTAATTTTCTTTTTAACGTCAAATCTGTTAATCAGCTCTAGTATTGAATTACTCGTAAAATTGTAAATATTATGGCGTTTCTTTGCTTCCATAGAGGTGATCAGTTTATTCTTTATCACATGATCACAGTTCTAGGACGTGCGTTGTTTTTCAGATTTGAATGAGGTCACTGCAAGATTGATAGCATGGCATGGTAGGTGATGGTGAGTGAGCTCGGCTAGTTTAGAGTCGAGGAAATGTGTGTGTGTGTGTGTGTGTGTGTGTGTGTGTGTGTGTGTGTGTGTGTGTCTGGTCAGCCACTCCATGCCACTAGCTTAACCTCTGGATTCTCCACATTCCAGCCCAAAGTCAGGCACAAGTCTCGCCGCTGGTCCGTTTAAGGTGATTGACGTTATTTGCTACCATTAGGCACTACTATGTAATTGACCTTTGACCCCTCACAAGCGACCTGTTGAAACAGCTTTAAACCAGATCGTCTAATCTCCATGGGAAAAGCCCTCAATCGAGACTTAGGACTCTAAAAGCAATCAACACCTAAAGGTGAAAGAGGGGAGCCGGGGTCACTGCTACCAGATCGCTCTGATCCAGTCGAGGGGGCTATAATGATCATTTTGTTCTGACTCACCGAGCCGCACACAAACACACTTTATCAGAAAAACAACTCGGGGCTTCACCTCCACAATGCACCATGTCTAAAATATCCCTTACCTATTGTTGTTATTTAGTAGACAGTCCATACTGTAAGAGCGGGATCAAGGACTACAGCTGTACACTTTGTGAGTACCATAATGTACTCACATTTAAGAAGTTGCCATTAATAAGGAGTAACAAATTGACAAAGTCAAATAAAATAATAAAAATAAATATTGCCACGTTTGAACTAAACTTCACTAGAAGATATAAACTAAATGTAACTTGTTACATTTACTTACATTTTACTACATTTTTTTAGAGTAACTACATCTAAATACATTGTATTTAGATGTATTTAGGATACACTTGTATTTAATACAAGTGTATCCTTCCCAAATTAATTTACAGGAATTTCAATACTAACGCCACACAACAACTAAATCAAAAGTTTTGCAGTGAGGTGATCCTTTTATTTCACCTTTAAGATACAAAATAAGACACCAAACTTCTGAAAAAGGGGCTCCTTTCCATACAAAAACCCTACAAAATATAAGTAAATTATTTTGAACTCAAAGTGGGCAACTTTAAATCCTGATGACCCGCCCTACGTGTGCAACTTGCTGCGTAAAAGCGGACCTTTCTCTGGATGTTCTGGTAAATCTGTGAGGTGTACTCTATTCTCAGATTTATAAAGTGAAAAAATAACAGGCGGACCTATAATCTTATTTTCTAATCCCCAACAAAAAACAACTGCCTTCAGAAGGACAAAGTTTCATTCTTCGCGGTGGCACGGTAACGAGAATATTTCAGAACACCTCGACACGTTGCATTTTTGTCCGCAGAGCCTCAGCGTGTGACTCCGGGCCGCTTCTAAAATCCACTTTGGTCAAGTTCTTACCCGCTGGACGTGATGCAGTCTGACAGTTTGGGGGGGATTACCGGAGGTTTTGACGGCAAGACATTGTTTCGAATGATATTGATCAAAGTTCACTTTAATCCTGTTAATTAAAGCAAAGAATAACACTGAGCAAATCCACGACTTAAAAGAGAGGCTGGATGAAAGGCTTGATGGGAGATTTTGATTTTGTAATTCTCCGTTAATGCTTCGAGTTTGTGACTCGGCCTCAGAAAATTGCCGCTGCTGCTTCCAGGCTACAGAAATGTACGATTGACCACCTTAACAAGGCCTGAAGAGCGAAGGAGCGGGAGTGAACCTGCTTTATTAGATGAATGCACACGTGGTGGGAGGTCCATCTGACTTGTTGTTAATGCCCATAAACGCTGACCTCTACCATGCCATGTGCTTCCCAAATCCAGATATGAAAAGTGGCTTATGGATCAAAACAGGCTTTCATCACCACGCTCACACCGATGGAGAGAGAGCGAGGACGAACAATACTACAGTTCAGTAGGATCACTGTGCAGTGTTATTCATTACACATATGGAGGAAATAAATGGCTGCAATGTCAGAGAAAAAGTAAAATAAAACACAATGTGCATATAAAATAAATAAATCAATGTGCACTTTAATCAATCAGCAAGTTTACCGCACAAGAACTCACTTATTTAGGTGGAAACTTCTCCACACAGTTCTGCAGTATTTAATGCATGATAAGGAAATGATACTATAAGTAAATGTAAATGTTGAACAGATCAACAAAGTATTTGTTAAAGTTGGCCTCAAACTAACAGCTATCTTCATTGTCACTTCATCTGGAGATTCATTTCCTGATTCAATAACGAATCAAAAGTATTGGCGACATCAACGTCTTATTGTTTTGTCTCACCAACAGTCCAAAAAGATATTTATTTTGCGATCGTGTAAAACAGATCAAATCCTCACATTTGAGAAGTTGGAACCAGATTTGCTTGAAAAAATGAGCTGCGCCGGTGTAATCACTGATTCCTCTTCACGGGTCGAAGATACTCACAGCTATTGCACAACAGATCGCCCCAAAAACGATAGTATTTCTGTATTCTGCTTCATTACAATAGAATAGTCGATCCCACCAGACAGCATCTTCTGAAATAGCCTTAAATAAATAGTTTCTCTGTAATTTGTGTTAATTGTGTAGATATTCATCATCTATGCATTCAGTAAATCTGTGTATTTCCTTAATATTGCACATTTATTTTAGCTTTGACCTTTGACCTCTGCACTGCTTTCTTACTGCTGCAGCTACTCTACCTCACTTCGGGGCATTTCTGCTGAATACATGAACTTTTGAGGTGAAAATGTTCATTTGAACACATCTGTGCTTCTGTTCTGCTCCTCCACATTCACCCCGTCTTCCTTTTCACTGCTGCGTTTTCCTTTTCTGTGTGCAGATAAAACCCAGAGCCAGCAGTTTACACAAGGTACAATGCTCCTCTATCACGGCCGTGACATGTCAGATATTTCCTCTTGAAGTTACCACACGTTTCCTCAAACTGCTTAAGAGCCATAATTGGAAACAGACAGCTTGTGTACCTCTGAGTCACAGTAGCCTGAAATATGTTTAAATCTTTATTATTTTCTTTCATTCCGGGCGACTGACGGTCGTTTTTAGTCTTTAATCAAACTGCTCTGGGGAACGTTGCACCGGAGCAGTTTGGTAAATGTTGATTGGATGGATCTTTCACCCCTCAATCATGCTTCAAGCTTCAGTTTAAACCAAATGTTTGTGTATGTTGTCCTTAAAGTATGCATGGGAAAGTGGCCCCGCGGCCGGCTCCGAGTGAACGCTCCCTGTGAATAAATGCATGAATTTATGACTCTGTGTGTGTGTGTGTGTGTGTGGCATAGCAGCGGGGCTTTTCCGTCTTGTCAATGGAAAACATTAGTGTCATGCCCCCACAAACCCCCCCGCCCACCCCCCCTCCCTTGTTTAATTCAGTCCATCAACACTTCCTCCTTCACCCTGTTAGTGTCACACTGCATTTCCTCTCCGGCCTCAACTCGGAGCGACTCGCCACAATCGGCCCCGGTTCAGGTTTCCCTCAAACGGCAAAGGGCTTCAAAGTCAATAACTGCTTTTTTGATTTTTATTGACCCAAAGACTCGGCTCCCTCCTTCTCTGTCTGCCCCGAACGCCACTCGCCCCCGCATGTCTTTAAAGGGGAATAAATTACAGTAAGGAGGCCGATTGTGTCGAGGTCTGAGAGTGCCGTTGTCTCACTGATTGCACCTGCAACTCATTTAACAAGGTGTTCAGAAAAAATGTCCGGCGCTCAGCAACTTCAGAGCATCGCTGGATGTCTGAAGAAGGGCCAGACTGAGGAGGGGAATTTCTCACCTATAACACTGATGCTTTTAGTTTATTTAAGTCAAAACTGATTAAAAAAGGCTTAAACTTTTGAACTAAGTGATTAGGACATTAACTGTAGGTTTCCTCTACTACGCTACATGTTGGAGGAAAATATTGTCAAGTTTAAAGGTTCATTCTTGATGTTGGAGATAGAAAAAAAAAACATTTATCACATAATCCACTTACCTGTTTTTTTCAGTTTGCTCAGTTGTCATAGAGATGGTTTCATACCACATGACCTGGGTATGAAATATTTTTTTACTACATTTATCTGATGGCACTTTGCAGATTAAGATTTTACACTCAGCGTAACAAGGGCTCATCAAATATACCACTTTTGTCTTGTAAAAGTCTTTCGTCTCAAAAAGGTCACCTTTCCAGGAACTCTGTAAAAGTTTGTGTTTGATGACTTTCAGACATTTTCTAAAGAGTCAATCCTTGGAAAACTCAATCTTTCTGTCTTTCTTTCTTTCGTTCCTTCTTCCCTTCTCACCGTACCTCTTCAGCTGAATCTTCGCTTTTCTTCACTTTAAGTTTTACTTTTGATATTTGAGTTTGTTTTATTGCCAATTTGCTTCAACACAAGCAAGAATATAGTGAGAATGTATTTGTCGGGAGTCTTTGAGTAAGTTGATGACAGTATTATTCAGACTCACACAAATGAACTTCTGATGTTTGAAGGTTTGAACTTCAAAATGAATGTGATTCCTTGAACCACTGCCAATCTAGTCGTGTTTGACTGTTTTGTTTTTTTTAAATCAGTTGAGCTGCTATCTTTGTATGCAATGGCCTGTAGAAAGACAGTGATTTGTATTACTGTGTGAGTTGATATATATATTTAAATTGTAAATTTAATGAAATGGATCCAAGAACCTCACAGCCAAGAAATAATCTGACACAATCCCTCGCAAAAGAGAAATTATGCTAAGCTAAGCTAACTGGCTGTATAGCTTCATATTTACTGCACAGGCGAAAGGTACCGGTCGCTCCGCCAGACAACAAATGAGCGTATTTCCCACAATGTCAAACTTTTGCTTTAAGAGAATCTTGGGAAATGAAGTGATTTCCTTTATCCTGTAATTACTACCTGTGGCCACAGAGGCCGCTGTTTGACCAAAGTTATGAACTCTGGCTATAATTGGCATGCAAACAAAAATTAAAATATGTGATATTTGGGAATACATCAGATCACATCATTGTGCCATTTAAATTCCCCTCTGTGGAGCTTTAGCAGGATTAAAACAAAAAAGCTTCAGCGTGTCTAGTGTGGAAAGGTGAAGAAAGAACGGACAATCTGTAGGTAATCAACCGCCAAATGGCTGCCTGTGATCTTTTTGGGGAAATCGACTCACTAATGGCTCCCCCTGTGTCTTGTGTCATTTCCTTTTGATGTGATCGGCCAGTGATGATCAGTGATCTGGCTGCATGTAGTAAAGAGCTCTCAGCAGGCACTTTTAATTACCGGGGGGACTGATTTTGGCTGTGGAGCCCACCCCGTCTGGTTTTTATTTCCAACTGCAGACTGACTGTAAAACAACACTACCAGCGCTGTCACCCAAAACCAAAGCTGCTCATGTACAAAAGCAGCCGGGGCCCTGATTATCATTCTGTGTCGGGCATGTGAGTGACAGTTGCTCTGTTTTTACTTACAACCCCTTCCCTCCCTCCCGCTTTCCCTCCCTTCCTCTTCCTCTTCTTTCTTTCCTTTAAGTATCTTTCTGCACACATAAAAAAAAAAGGCTGATGTCAAGTGCACACGCTACCATGCTCTATCTCAGACAAATCAGAGCCAGGTGCGTCCGTATGAGAGAGTTCATATTAGAGAGATATTGCAAACATCTGCATGTTCTGCATGTCTTCATCATTTAGATCCCTGTGTGACAGTAAAAGGCTGCAGAGAGGAGAAGAGGGGAACACCCACTAGAAAGCAACTCTGCCCGGTTTGTTCTGCAGCCAAAAGGCCTGACTGATGGGGCACACATACACACACACACACACACATTCCTGTTTCCATCACTTTAGAGGACATTTCATTGACTTGCATTCGTTTCCAGTAGACTTACCTAACCATAACTACTACTAATCCTAACCTTGAACTAGGTCTTCAATCTGAAATGTTACCATTTACGTTATGGGGACTTGCATTTTGTCCCCAAAAGGAAGGTGACTGTGTCAACAGATTTAAGTCCCCACACACATATCCCTACCCCTGTTTTTCCCCCAATTTCATGGATTTTCTCTCACTTTCTTTCTCTCAAATTTTCGCCATTGGTATCACTTTCATTACAGAGTTATTTTATCCCATATAGGATGGCCCCAAGTTAGAAAAGGAAAGGCAAAACTGCCCTCTTGGGTGCTCCCATGGTAGATAAAATATGATAAAGTGCCCTGTAGGGTGCCCACCCAGTGGAGAAAACGCGATGCCATACAGGCCGCCCTATATGCTAGAAAACTTGGCCCCCACATGCAGCTGGAGCCCTTTTTAAAAAGAAATGATCTCCTGACCCCCAGACAACAGCAACAGTCCACCACTATGTCAGGATTAGAGTGGCTCCACCTACAATGTTTGATGGATGCTATTGGCTGCATCATGGGAAAAGTAGGATCCAGTGTTTTTAGAACCTCACATATAGTAGGGACTAAGAGTCAGGATGTCTCGGACATTGCAGCTTTGGTTTTCACTGTTCTTTTTTAGCTCTATGGATGGCAATGTTGGTACGACAGTCGGTTCCACCACATTGGTCCGAACTGAAATATCTCAACTACTATTGGATGCATGTACAGGCATTCATTGTCCCTAGAGGATGAATCATCGGGACTTTTGATGATCTTATGACTTTTTCTCCAAAGCCCCACGACTCATTAGCAACAAACAACTATTGGAATGATTGTCATGCAGTTTGCTACAAACATTTAGGATGAATGGTTACAATTTTGCAATCCCTTACTTTTTCCATTTCGTCGAACACTTTGGTTTATGACCAAATACCTGCAAACTATAGTGACAATTTACTTTGTGTTAAGGGCTAAATAGCAAATGTTAGCATGCTAAAACGCTAAACTAAGATAGTGATCATGGCAAACATTATACCTGCTAAATTGCCATTGTGAGCATGCTAGCATGCGGGCGTTAGTATTTAGCTCAAGGCACTTGCACTTTTGCAATTTTCTTTCTCTTTCACCTCTTTTACTCTTCCTGTCTTTCTGTCATTTCTCTCCTTGCGTTTATCTCTCTTTCATGAGCACACACACACACACACACACACACATAAAACCTTATGCTGGCCCTTGTTCTCTTCAACTATAGTGCATCAGAGAAGAAGGAGTGGTATCAGGACTTTTTCCAATCTCTATAAAACTTTACCATTACGAGGTGTTGTGAATAACGTGCATCTTTAAGATGTCAGAAAAATGTGGATCTGCCTCAGCTGGCCTCTCATGAAACCCTCACCCCAGGCCTCAATCTGTAAGAGACCAGAGAGAGATCAAGCATGGGAACGAAACCAGAGGATCTTGTTTAAAGTGCAGAAACATAACATGTGTTACAGAGTACATGTGTTCAGATAGAGATAGAGAGGTTACCGGTATGAGGCTTCACATGGGTTAACTTGAGTTTCAACAAGTAAAATCTAATTCCTGTCTTTGAACTTTAAGAGGAAAAAAAGTGCCGGTATTACTGGCCAAACGCTTGATACACATAATCAACATGCTGCGGAGGATGATAAAGTTGCTGATAAACTTTAGTTGAGACAACAATTCTCCCTGAAAATGAATGCTAACACTATGTGACTAAGATATCTTAAGTTACTCTAAAGACCACCTGTTGAACATTAGAACATGTTGCCCGACAACTATAAAGTATTGCAGGGTTTGTAATTCATGCAAATGAGCCTGAGCAACAAAGGTAGCTCACCATGTACATTTACATGGTTACATATACATTGATAAATTGATCAGTTTCTATCCTCGCATCAGGTTTAAGTTGGTTTGTGGATCAGGTTGTTGTAGGCATCAGCTTTCAACATATTCAGGTTTAAAGAACATTTAATTAGTGTTATTGAGATGGATTTCTTTGTCAAACGGTTTGCTTCAATTATTGCTAAACTCCAGGGAAGTGGTATGGCAAGTAGTGTTGTTTCTACAGTTGTTAGTGATTTGGAAGAACTTGCTATTGGACTGCACTCCCAAGTTAAGCATGAAATACTGATTGGAAATAAACAAACCAGTACTTTGTATCTGCTTGGGGATCAAAAACCAAATCAAAAGACAGATATGAGGACATTTGCGACAGAAGTTATTTTAAAACACATTCATTGACTCACTTCCATTCAGAATCTGTGTCAAGTAAGAAACACCCCTTTGCTTTTTGGTGACATTGTGCCAGCAGGAAACCCGAACTGGACTTTGCTGCTGCTTTAACTGCAGATAATCAACATCACATTTTCTCCAATGGTTACACAGGCTTGTGTGATTTGTCTGGGTTTTACAGAATAAAAACGATATCTCTAGTCGACAGTGTTATCTACGTAAACTTTCTTGTAATTCATAAGCTCTTTGACATACAAAGGTGCATTTGTAGTTAAGTTGTGTTCACACTGCTTGGATTTTTAGTTCAGAGTGAATAGAAAGATAAAATGCTAGTTTGTTTTAATGATTGATTATACTTGTTCGGTGTTAAGTCTGGTGGGCCAACACATTTAAACTTATGTAAACACAGATAGTAAAGAGATTACAGTGTTCTTTCAGGTGAATGTGGAAGCAGTTTCAGTACTGGTGAAACATTCATGGCAGAGTTGCAGTGCATACATTAGTATGTGGTAAACACTTCAACATAATGTAATAAAACAACACTCTGAATGTTAGTAATTCAAGGGATTCAGTTAATCCACAACCCGGGTCATAGAAAGGACAAGCAGGAGGACAACACGCATGGCTTTTCACTGAAGATGAATTGAAAAACATTGAAAAATGAACAAAATGTTCATTGGGGTTTAAAGTATGGATGAGGGGGAAAATATTGCGTTGGGATAGACAACAACTCTAACTCAAACTGAACCAAACAGAAGGAGGCGACCTAAAGACTCCTGTTTATGTAGGTGAGGAGCAGCACAGGTGTCCGTCATCCTGCTGATGGAGGAGGAGGAGGAGGAGGTGGTGGTGGGAGGTGGGTTGTAGTTTCTACTGATTGAAGTGGAGAAGTGTCACCAGTCAAATCCAAACTGCACACACTGCAAACTAACTGTTTGTAATGAATTGATTAAATACACTTACACATGACAACATGTAGGCTAAAATCATTTGATGAGTTCCAAAAATGCTGCAATGGCAGACATTGGGAAACTCAGCTGATACAGATTACAACAGATCAGGAGCAGCGGTGCAACCAGTTGCAGGGACATCTTGGAAAACACTTGTCACGTTTACATTGGCAGTGAATTCGGCATCACGCTTTAATTGATGTCCATTCGGTACATTGTGTGTAAAGTATTTGTACACAATGCGAGGGGCACAGTGACAGATCTGTACGTGTCACTCATCTGTGATGTTATAGAGTGTCACCACGACAAAGACACAAAGCCAAACCCTGAGAGGACTTCTGTTGTTCCAAGTGACTTTCAAGAAGCCGCTGTTTGTCAGCAGCAGTGACCCAAAGAGAGGACTCCCCTGTCTGACCTCCTCCTCCTCCTCCAGCACTTTGCTCTCTCACTCAACTGTGTAATCCCTCTTCTATTCTGAGTCCACATCAGTCAGCACACAGGCAGAGGGATCTCCGAACATCTCTTAAATTTCAACCAGGTCTGAGTGAAATGTCGAGAAAATCTAAGCGCTAGAGTAAAGTGCAGCTCAGTTACAATAGCCCCATTTACTTTATTATGTGTAAAGAATATATAGAGCCCAAAGTTTTCACTGCTGAAGTCAGCAAATGGCCTGTTATGCTCTGTACCTGTAGGGTCCAGTATTACATGAATACTAGATGTCAGTGCATACATTTTATGTTTAATTGTCGTTGTTTTTGCCCAAATTTGGACAAAGCGTGGTTGAATTTACACTGTCTTCTCAATCCCAGGCTACTTTTACAGTTTACACAGGCGTTTCTATTATTTTGTCCACCCTATTCATTTGAAGCAGGGTTGAATGAATAACAGAAACTCCTCTCTGTTTAACAGCACCAAAAGATACATCCTCCAAATAATCCTAATGTTGTCTTCTTAATAAAGGTCACATTCCTTACAGGACTTTTGTATTAGACTGCATTAGCTTTAGCTCGGTGGACCTAACAAACTAGCATGTGACTTTATGATTTACTCTCATTGTCCAGACTGCAGATCCCACAAAGACCCCTACAAAGACTTAATAAGTTGCATCTAAAACAACCGAGGTGATGAATAGTAAATAAAATGTCCTGCAGCATTTCCGTCACTATATTTCAACATTTATTTATTGCTTGAGATTTGGTCGTTTTAATGCTGTCGAAACATTGACCAACGTCTAAAAAGCGTGTTAAATCCCATTTAGCCCAGTTTTAAACTAGACATCTAAAAAAAAATCAAAGCATACTGAAAATCACAGACAGCTGAACCCTGCAGCAAAGAAAACAAATACGAAGTCCCTAAAGTTTTCTTAACAAACAGAGCGAGTTAACAAGCCACTTCCCTCGTATGTCAGTCAGAGGGCTTTGAGCCACTCTAGAGGATTTCCACTCTGCGTTTACCAGAGCAAACACAGAGGTCAAGATGACAACACATCACTTTTGCCAGCGACTAAAAGCAAACAAAGGAGACGCGTGTTGGAATTACATGGAGTAAATACTTCAGAGGAAGGCTTTCTCTCTGTCTGCTGTGGCTGTCTTGATATTTCTTGGACACACATCACATGTTGTAAACTATCTTGTTCCAGATCTCGGCCTCTGAGCTCACTCCTGATCCTTTCTTTTCCTCTTGACTGCACTCTGGACATGTGTGAAACATTTAACATCACAGAAAAACTCAGCTAGAAAGCAGAAAAACATGAGCTCCCAGTCAGCACACCCCCCCCCCCCCCTCTCTCTCTGATGACTGTTGAATCCTGCACCCAATTTACACCCCGCTTTGTTTCCCCTGCAAAAAAATGTTTCTCCATCTAGCAGCAAATCTGCCACAGTGCAGAAACGCCTCCGTGCGCCGCCATAGAGACGGAACATTCCGGTCTTTTGTCCTCCGCTGGCTGTTCAGAGCAGCTGCTTCAAACCGGCCGCCCCTCTTTTATATCTCACCTTGTTGTTTGGGGGGGAATGACAGCGCGGCCCTCAGAGGGCATCACACGCATTCCTTCCCCCTCCCGTCCTGATTGCCGCCCTTTTCTAAGGGGACGTGCACGTTGTTTAATGTCCACAGCCCACGGAGACAATGCCCCACTTGACCTTTGACCCCAGTGAAGAAAAGGCAGGCTTAATCTGATGTTGAGATCCTCGACCGCCATTGTCTGTGGGGCAGGGGACCCAGTATGGCTCTAGACTGGAGGGGGGAGGATCAGTCACTACATCTGCACACCAATTTGTTTGTCACATATTGCCCCCCCCCCGACCTCCAACACACACAGAACCACAGCCCACCCAGGGAAGATGGCACTCTTGTCTGCTGACCCTGTTTTCACCCTGCAAACTGTCACTCACCCCGCTATTCACTTTAACACCAGAGACGACAACTAATGAGTCTGTAAGCTCCTGACCGCTTGTTTGTATTGATCAATAGCCGGTCTAGGTGCACTGTACCTTTAACAACAAAAGGTCAACGACAGTCCTCACTTTCAGCATTATAAGATGTCTGGCAAATGGCACGGATAAGAGATACTTTCCACCTTTTTATAGGGATGGTTTGACATTTTGGGAAATATGCTTAGTCATGTTTTTGCTGAGAGAGCAGTTGGTCAGTTAGATTAGCTTAGCATAAAGACTGAAGTTGAACACGTGATATTTGTCCACTAAGAGTAAAAACAACGATAGATGCTGCACAGTTGTTCTTTTTTAAAACTGGGAGCATGAACTTCACTGGTGAGCACACTTTTTGTATGAATGAACCAAATGAGATGTATAACGTGTTAGTTAGTGAACTTTAGAGCTGCTGGCGGTTTCCACCTGTTCCAGCCTTTGTACCAAGCTACATCGCTTCGTATTTAATATACTTCGTATTTATTGAATAGAAATGAGATGATGCATGAGTTTGTTTTGATGTGTTTTTTTTTCATGCTACAGACCAAATTTCAAGCAGGAATAAACTTAGATAATTTAAAGGTACAGTCCACCTAATATTCAGATTCATTTGACATTATAGAAACTATTGTCTTGATTGATCTGCAATTTGGACTAAAAAGAGTCAAATTAAGAGTATGACTTTGTGACACAATAAGATTTAAAACAAGCACCATAGCTAATATTAGTGTTAGCAGTGATAAATTGCACAAAATGATGAAAAACTTATTAGTAAATTCTACAACAAGATTTTAAGTTCAGGACATTTTAATGTGCCTGTTACTCTACACATCTTACACAGTTTATAAGAATAGATTAATTTGGTTAAACAATTTTACTGATAATTTTACTGTGTAAAAATACATTATCAACAAATGTTCTGCTTTAATAAGGTTGGATGCAGGAGAGCAAAGAGATGACACTGAATTATCCATTCATCTTACTGACAGTCATTATCAATCAGTATAATATATTACTTTCAGATTCCAGTAAATAATGCAAAACAAAATATAAGAGGCTAAAATGTGCTACTAATGTTTTAAACAACAGTATAGCCTAAACAAGAGAGTTCAACAAACAAATACAATTATTTTGTTTGGTGAATAATTATTTCTTATGTATATATACAACAACAACACTGATAATACCACAGTACTTCACAGTCTGTGACCAGAACATAGCTGTCACGTTCCGTTGCCAAAACATTACCCATACGTGTTTGTTTGAACCTGAACATCCAGATGTGTGACTCATGCCGTCTGGAAGTTGTATTGGAACAAAGTGAACAATAAAAAAAGAAATGAAATAACTTATTCATAAAACGTAAATTCTTTTTTCCAAATATTTACACATGGTACCTCTGAACATCAGTGCATTGCAGACAAAGTTATGTATCTCCTCAACAAAAAAAAGTAAACTGGCGAGAAACCCTGCGCTATTTTTTTTTGGTGAAATGTACTGTCGGTGGTTTAATGTGATTCAAAAAAAAAAAAAGAAAAAAAGGGAGTTCACATTCTCTCCAGCACTCGAGGAAGTTCCCTGAGTCGTAGGCCATGTCAAGTGCTGAAAATCTGCTTTTTAATCCTGGCAAAGATGTCACTTAATACATCCATTATAGGAAAAATGTTTACCTGAACTTTGTCTTTCAGTTTCTATGATAGTAGAAGAAGAGACGGGCTAAAAAAGTCTTAGATTAAAACAGATTGACTGTTTTTGATCATAAGAATCTTGGAATAAATTTGGACACAAAGTTATCAAGGAAGATCACATTGTTGGGCTGCTT
This sequence comes from Anarrhichthys ocellatus, assembly GCF_004355925.1. Taxonomy (NCBI): domain Eukaryota; kingdom Metazoa; phylum Chordata; class Actinopteri; order Perciformes; family Anarhichadidae; genus Anarrhichthys; species Anarrhichthys ocellatus. The sequence continues at coordinate 380,140 of NW_022280114.1, forward strand.
TGACAGTCGGGGGACTTCATATTTTTAAGGTTTAAGTTGTGTACTCTGGTGTACATTGTACCAGGATTATTTTTACTACTTTTGAAAATGAACTTCAGTCTGAATCTAACATCACATATATTAAATGTTCCTATTTACATGTATGTAACTCTTCATAAGTTTTTTTTTACTAGCAGTCCATACAAGTTAATCATAGTGCCTGTGTCCCAAGGGTCAAACAGTTGGGGGTAAAATGATTAAAAAAGTGACATAAATTTTTTCATAATTTCACAAGAGTAAAATATGAACTTTCCTTGAATGGGGGGTATTTAATGTGTCTCTTTTTAAAGAAATGGTTCAACATTTTTGGAAATGATTTGCTTTCTTGCTGAGAGTGAGAAGAGAAGATCGATATCACTGTTGTGTCTGGGCTGTGACTAAGAAGCTGCAGCCTGGAGGCGGTTATCTTAGCTTAGCATAAAGAGTGGAAACAGGGGGAAACGGCTAGCCTGGGTCTGTCCAATGGGAACTCAATCCACCTATCAGCAACTCTAAATCCCATTAATGAACATGTTATATCTTGTTTGTTTAATCAGTAAAACGGAAGTTTAAAAATGACTTTTGTCAAAACAAATGGTTTTGTGCAAGATTTTATGCTAAGCTAACCAGCTGCTGCCTGTAGCTTCATATTTAGCATACAGACAGGTGAGTGGTATCAATCTTCTCATCTACATGAAAGGGAATAAGTGAATTCGCCAAAATGTTGAACTCTTGTTTTTAACTTTTTCTTGATTTGGTGACAGAAACAATATAGAGTTTCCAACATGTTTATCTTATTGTATATTCATGAATATGCAGTCACTGTAGTGATTTCGTGGCAAGAACGTACAGAAAAAATAAGAGAACAAACGTCTGAGGTATTAAACTTGACCTTGTTGGGTGCATGGTTGGGAAAAGCATCGCTAAGTTTTCCTTATTTCAGGTGCAGCCTCGTCACCACACGGACTGTAATGCTGTTCGATTCCCACTAACCAGAGACCCTGACCGAACAAGGAAGCGGTCAAGGTGAAGCACTACTACCTACAGCCACAAGACTCGACCACCATGTCCTCGTACTGTTTGTAGACCACATTGTTTCCTGAGTCGATGTAGAGGATGCTGATGGGGCTGAGCTTGGACGGGGCGCAGCAGCTGGGCGGCATGTTGCTGGGGTTCATTGAATTCATCAGAGTCTGGATGATGGCGTGGTTGGTGGGCTCCAGGTGGGAGCGCAGGGGGAAGTCGCACACCCCCTCGCAGTGGTACGCTTCATAATCCAGGGGGGCGATGATCCAGTCATCCCAGCCCAGGTCTCTAAAGTTAACATGCAACGGCTTCTTGCTGCACCGGGATTTGGACTTCTTGCCGTGTCTCTTCCCGTGGCGGGTCTTGGACGTGGCCGTCCTCCTTCTCCTGCTGGCTTTGGCACCAGGGCCCCTTTCTTTGGCCTTCCTCTCCAGACCCAGCAACACTCTCCCCTCTCTCCTCTCACTGAAGAGGGTCTGCCTCTTCTTAGACCTGGTGAACACCACCAAGATGGCCTTCTTCTGCTGGGGCCTGCCGTACCTGTGCAAACCCAGATGGTGCAGGTCCAGCTCTCTCTCCGGGTTGTCCAGCATGACCCTGAGCTCCAGGCAGAAGTGCTTGCCCTGTCTCAGGTGCCGCTGCTCTTTGAATATTTCCCACACGTCCAACACTTCCCACTTCGGCCTCTGGGAGTCCTGCAAGTTCAGTGTTTTGGAGTCGAGCAGCTGCCGGTCGTGGCAGGAGAGGAGCTGGACGTCGACGGGCTCTGTTTCAGATATCCTGAAATTCCCAGACACTTTGGTGTATATCCTGAGCTCAGCTCCCAGCACCTCCGCCTTTTTGGACAGTGTTGAGACGTCGAACAGATACTGCTGTCTCCTCAGAGGGAGGAGTGGGAGGTCATCTGTGGAAAGCATTAAAGCAAGCGGGGTCAGACGCATTCTCACGGGGACGATGTGCATACCACAGAGATGTGGAATCTGACAGGAAAAATCCCACTATTGTCTGCACCGAATTAATGTGGGAGACAAAGTTGGCTATGAGTCATGGGTGTTCAATCAATCCTACCTGCACGCACGCAATCACACTCACACACACACACACACACACACACACACACACACACACACTTGTGTTTCCATCACTTTGGAGTACATTACATTGACTTCCATTCATTTTCTGGAGATTTATCCTAACCACCACTTTCCTAATCCTAACCCGAACCTAAACTAATCCTAACCTTAAACCAAATCTTCACCCTAAAATGTAAGGATTTACGTAAAGCCTCCACATACCTTGTCCACTGTCCACAAAACTCGCAATGGTGTTCGCAGCTTTGGAGGAGCGGAAGAAGCTGGCGTTGAGTCCCAGTCTCTCCGCCGTGGAAAAGGTCTTGTAAATAGACAGCATGTAGTCGTGCGGCTCAACGGAGTCTTTAGAAGTGACTTTATTGTTTCTGTCGACGGACGGCGGCGCGTAAAACTCCTTGAAATATTTAGAGGCTTCTTGTCCATCAAAGATCCTCGACACCTTGCTGCTCTTCGGGGCCGCTGGAGGGGAAATAGCGAGAGCGTGAGAGACGGGGGTTTCCCAAACAAACAGCAGAGCCCCGCAGAGGGAAGCGACGTGATAGAGATCCATCCTCTGGTCTCGTCCCGAATCAAAGCCGGAGCCTGAGCTGTGGCCGGGGAGGGGCGTGGGGGACCACGGGCAAAGCCGGAGCTGAACTCTGCATCCACTCCGCAGCAAGTGGCTGCTGCGCAAAAGTGCGCACAGCTCCGGAGGACAGGCGGTGCAAAAGTAAAAAAAAAATTTAAAATAAGGGGGGGGGGGGGACACGCCCACATTGTGCTGTTACCGTTAAATGGAGGGCGCAAATTAAGGCTGTAAAACTATTTGTTCCTCCGTCGGCCGTCACCTCCCTCCCCGGGAGGCAGGTGTGCGCTGAAAAGGACGCTCTTCAACTTCTGCTGCATTTGCGGACGCTCACAAAACCTGTTTAAAAAAACCAAAATGGCTCTTTTCTTTGGTCTCAGTTTTAGAAGTTTTTCTCTGTTCAAGCAGGACTCGTTATGCCACTGCAACTGTGCCTCAGTTGAGGATGAATTTAGGATATACCACAGGGTCTCCCGCCCTCTAGTGAGACGCAGACATATCGACCTGCAGCTGCCGCACAGGTGGAACCGCTCAGCCAATCAGCTCCCTTCAGCACCATGGACAGAGTCTTCACTCGGCATTAGAAAAAGGACCGGATTAATAAAGAAAAACACGGATGCAATGAAGATGTGTAATCAATGACAAATAGAATTTATTGAAAAGAGAATATAGTTTTTTTTAAAGCAGCAAAAAACAATGCAAACTTCTTATCTCCATGTTGTTACAGAGTGGAGTTAAGCACCTATTGCACATGTTTTACAACAGAAAATCTATATCTGGATCCTACACCCAGAGAATAACCATATCAAACAGACATTTAGATATAATACAACAAAGGAAAGAAACAGAAACACAGTCTTTGCAGAGGGGAGGGGTGTGTGCTTTGGCTTTTTACCTTGGTTAACTGAGTTTTGAAAAACCATAACCCTATCCGTATACTATTGTTTAATTGTAAGTGAAAATTTTGCCCGGAAAAAGAAAAGCCAGCTATGTGCACGATATATTTATATATATATCTTTTTATTCAGCAGACTTGTTTGTACCAAGGTGTTGCGGTATCCTTCATAAAAACCCTCTCAGCCTCACAGAACTATCTAGCAAATGGGGACGCAGTCCGAGCAGCAGGCCACAGCGTAGATGATGCTGACCAGACACAGACTGCCGGCAGACACGGCGGTGCTAGAGCTGCTCTGGGTGGTCAGATTTTTGACGGAGAAGGTGCGAGACTTGGTGCCCCACTGCTTCAGGGTGAAGACCATGGTCAGGTTCTCACCTGCAGGGAGAGGACGAGTCATTATTGTGGTGATTCGTGTTGCATGCTTTTTTTTAAATGGCTGCTCGCTCGGCGAGGATGCACCACAGTGAATATTAATGATGTGTCATAATGTAACAGTCCATAACACAAAGATAGTCAGTTTACAATCACATAAAACGAAGAGATGCAAATCCTCATGTTTGAGAAACTAGAATCAGAGAATATTTTTGCTTGAAAAACAACCAAACGATTATTTCTCTGTCAATTGAGTAATCATTTTAGCTCTATATGCTGAAAAGCTTGACTTCCTCTCAGGGGAGAAGACAGTTAATAAAGCTAAAATTTAAATGAGGAACAAAAACCATCAAGAATCTAGCGATTTTTGTAGGACTGATTTTTTAAAGTTTGACGCAGACGTACCGCTGTTCTGAATGGACAGGTCGGTGAAGTTTGCCCAGCAGGTGCTGAACAGGATGGTGGTGTTTCCTTCCAGTCCGCCTACGCTGCTCCCACTGGCGTCCTTCAGGCTGACTGTGACAGCGAGAGTCGTCACTCCCACAGAGACACAGTTACCCTGCGGACAACGGCACAAAAGAAGCGTCTACTTTAACACGGTGTTGACTCTTCTTGGTGTGCGTCTCCTTCACTTTTCCAGAGATTAGTCTGCCATCCTATAATGTTTTATTTCTGGTGTCAGCTCAAACCTGATCCCAATAAAATGGTGAGTGAGAATCGTATTCTGTGTACATTTAATTAATCTAGTTTTTCCAATAAAGGGAATATGGTTTCCTATAGGCCAAGAAGGCCTTGTAAGCACCTTCTGAGATGGCTCTAGCTGAGGAAAATTCAGATTCAGCAGCAGCTGTGCGGTGCCTCACCTGCTCGTCCACAGCCATCAGACTGGGCTGCTGGTGCAGAGGACCCACAAACTCCCCGGCTATCGGCTCCTCGATCAGCAGCAGTTTGCTCACGCTGGACACGTAGTTCACCGTCGGCTCTTCCCTCGTCACTTCTTCCATGGCCTCCTGAGATTTCAAAGCAGAAACCACAAACCAGTGAGCACTCGCGTAAAGATATTGTTTGTGTAGTTTTTACTATGCAGATGTTGTCAAGGGGAAGTCTTGACATTCACCTTATTCCAGCTGGGGTCAGATGACGGAGGAGGAGGAGGGATGACGCCCATCGAGGAGACGTTGAAGCCGATGGACTGACTGAGGTTTCCGGAAACGGCTGCCTGACCCAGATCATCAGCGAAGTTCTTCAACTGCACGAAGTCCTCCTCATCTGAGAAGACGAAAGGGAACAGAGAGCTGTGACAAAACATCCTGGATTTCTCGGCCAGTGTTCTCATATTAGACATTGAAACAGTCTATAAAAACAAATATCAACACGGAAATGAGACTTCTTCTCCCACCAACCGTTGGTAGTGTTGGTGGTTTGCTGGACCGGAGGTTTCTTGATCTCCACCTCCACCCTCAAGCCCGTGGATCTCTTCCTGCGCCGCGCGCCTCCATCCTCCCGGATGATGTTGGTGATTCGGATCATGTTTGGGGGAACTTTGAGGAACGCAGCGAGGTTCTGAATCAGGCGGTCTCCGAAGAACTCTTCCTCGGTCACGGCGGGCAGCTCGAAGGAGAGGAAGAGAACCGGGGCGGTTCGGATCTCCACCGGTTGGGAGCCTTTCACCACGACCCTCAGCATCTTGTAATCCTGGTCGAAGTAGTTGGTGCCCAGAGTGGCGTTCAGCTGGGGGTCGTACTGACCTAGAGGAATAAAAGACAGATGAACAGATTGCTGAATGAAATAAGATTTTGTCAAATTCAAAGGCCCATGATCTAGTCTCCTCCACATATGTGATTACGCCTACAGCAAAAAGACACTGGACATGGCTACCCTGCTTGTGTAAAGCAGGAGTACCTGGATAGATGGGCTTCTTCAGGGTGTAGTCGGTGTTAGCAGAGTTCCACAGGACGTTAGTTGGAGCAACCAGATTGTTGTCAACGTACACGTCCAACCGCTGCGGCTTTGAGTAGAAGACTGACACTATGATGCTCTGCACAAATCAAAAAGCAACTGTTGTCTTAGTGAAAAGTTTAAAAGAAAAAGGACCACAAGACTTCTTTTTAAATTCAAGAGCTCAGTTGAACGAATTCTGCAACGGAAAATGTAGCTATTGACGAATATGTAGTAGTCTGACCTCAGATGGATCAGCGTTGAGCATCATGAGGCGAAGTTTCTGAGGGCTGACGCTGGTGAAGAAGACGTCGAAGGAGTGACCGGTGGCCACGATGCTGTGGAAGAGAGACACTCTCTTCTGGCAGGTGTAACCCGAGCACCAACCGTGATCCTGAGGACCTGGATGCAAAGACACACAACCGAATCTCAGACTTTCTCTTGTTTTTTTTTAAACTGATTTTTGAGAGACCATTGTGATTCTTTTGGGTTTTAATGATTTCAGAACTAGAGGACGCAACCCACCGTTGATCAGATCCAAAAAGCCGTCTCCGAGCACAGCGACGGGGGACAGACGCCTGGTCTCTGTGTCAGAGTCCAGACTCTCAATCGCCAGCATCCTGTAGTTCAGCCCGAAGCACTTGTAGCTCTGCCAGGAACTCATGTACGTGCAGCCTTCCCTGATCACACCTGAGGAACGAAGCAACACAACATTTTGTAAAACAAGTTTTATTTTATGATGCACCTGTCAGCAGAAGCGTCACACAGGACAGTAAAGGAACCATTTTATTGTACTTTTCCTCATCTTTCACAATAAAAGTTGTGACGCTCTGCAGAATGTTCACCGAGCTTGAAACCAATAAGCGAATGTAGTCATTTGAGTTTGGAGTGCTAATACTGAACCTTGAATTTAAAGAAAATTAGTTTGTGGAATAAGGCACATTATGAGACTGAATGCATGAATGGATGATTACTTAATTCCTTTGCCTATAGTTCCCAGTTCAGTTGTATTTGAAAGTTGGGAATTAAAAAAGCAAATAAGCAAAGATTTATTAAAAGATGCTCATAAATACGTGGAGCGACCACGCCTGTTTCACTTGTTCGCTGGAACTTGTATTGGCACGTTACCATTGAAGGTAAAACTCTTGTTTTTTTTAATGGAGCCGGTAATATTTTGAGAAAAAACTGTGATATTCTGATGAAGTCATAAATTTGCAAGAAAAAACTAAATCTCGGAGAACTTCTGAGATAAAACATGGAAACCACAGATGCCACCGTTAAGCGCTGCGGTAACGTGAGCCGCTGAGTGCAATGTACATTATGTATCTACGTATCTTGCAGGACCTTTAGGTGTAACAACATTCAGACTCAATTCTGCTAAATGTGTCCCTTTATTGTCAGAGAATATTCAAGTCTTTTCCTCATAATGTTTTTGATGGTAAATTTACGACTTTTTATCTCGGAATATCACCCTCCTCTCCCAGGTCCGTGATTTGTTTATTTCTACCTCCGATGGTCCTAATACGCCGTCATAGCCAGCTACTATTTAGTCTTTAAATGTTTGTACTGAAGTACTTTTCCCTCCATTAATCGAGTCACCTTTGTGTGGAGCGATCTGGTTCACAGGGATGCGGCTGCCATTGGGGAAAGTGAGCATGACTTTGGGGATGCGGTAGTCGCCCAGCCCTCTCCTGGGATCACCCCCCCACTCGTACTCGGACTGAGGCACCACAGCTCCCACTGCGCCCAGGAACGAACCGTCCAAGTCCTTCAGCAGGCTCTTCTTCTTCGCATCGCAGTCCATGTCCACGCAGTCAGCTGGGTTCGCTTTTCTGAGGCACAAAAACATCTAGTTATCCATTTCATGTGATCATGTGCAAAACAGCAGAAAGTTAAAATCAAAATCCTACACCAACTGTTTAGTGTTCAAAAACATTGTTTTTTTCAGTTTAAATCCTCAATTCAAGCAGCAGAACTTAATCCATTTGACGTAGATGAGCTGCCAAGTGACAGAAGACTTACTCAGAAGAGTAAAAGGAAGCGGGAAAATAAAAACATCTGAATGTCAACATATCATTTTTACAACTTCGAAGACATTGTTCGATTATTGTTTATGCCTGGTGTCTGTTGATGTGCAATGATTTACCCAACGTCAGGCCTGTGGATGAAGACTTTGGCCTCCTCTGTGCTGTCTATCAGCGTTATGCCTGAAACCTGCACAGGGTGCTGCAGGTCCTCGTTGATCGGGTTGGTGATAAACATGAAGTTCGTCTCGCTAGAGCAGACCGTTTTGAAACCGACGAACGTCGTGTCTGGGAAGGTAGGAAGAGAAAAGAGGAATATGCTCTTCTGTAAATCGTTGTGAAGATTGTTTTTGATGGCAAACATCACTACTAGAGCCTGAACTCACCTGTGACTTTCATCAGTCCTTTGATGGCGTTGTAGTTCATGTTCATATGATGGACCTTCTTTGGAGCAGTGTTGTGGCTAGAAGCAAAAGTCGGCCAACAGATTCCAGATCTGCCACCTGTACAGAGAGGAAGGAGTCACAAACCCTGGATTCTCTTAAGTTAAAGCAGCCTGCGTTTATAACACATTTTTAATGATGTTCAAATTCTTGATTGGTTAAATTAAATGGTCAAAACGACAAAAGTAGAACCTCTTTTTTAATTCATTCAAGATCTTTAAGTCGAGGTTTCAATTTTTCTAAGTCTAAATCTTTGAGTTATCAGCAAAAATGTGAGTTTGGCAGCATCAGCTGTACCTGTGAGAGGTCTTGGGGCTCGGTGGGCGTCGCTGTTGACCAGGTTAAAGTCACCGCTGGGCAGAGTGGCTGAACAGTTGAAGCTCGGGCTGCTGCCAACAATCAAGGCATTCTGGGGAAAAAGACGAGCAGGAGGAATATGAGATCTGTCAACTAAGTGATATGTGATAAATATGAGAGGAAAGGGGCAACAAACAATGAGTGAATCACCTGAACGTGTACGGTTTTATCGGCGTACGTGTGGGAGAGAGAAGGGGGAGCGTAGACGAGAGGCATGACGCCCATCCCGTTGTCCACCAGGGTCACGTTGGAAACGATAACACTCATGATGGTCTGTCAGGGCGAGAGGAAGAGGGAGATGAGGACGGTGATAATTTCTTGTCAATCATCCATCCAGATTGAGCTTTTAATCGTTTCCTCATGATCCCTCAACTCAAATTAAAGCAAATTAAGCACATGGATGAAGGTGTCAGAAGGAGCAGAAGTTCTAAAGTATTGTAACCTGAAAGTAGACGCCGTAGTCGAAGCTCCTCCAGACGAAGAAGCCCTGGATGAGGCTGCAGTCGGGCAGACCGTCTTTGTTCAGATAGACTCCGAACAGTCCGCCGTGAGCCTCGTTGTGGATCCACTTCTCATTCTCGTTCAAGTAACCTGCAGAAATCCCGGTGGAGAACAAAAAAAGCTTTAAGGATATCGGTTCTGGATCTTTCTCCACAGTCTAAGTAAATGTCGAGCCGGCTTTGATTTCGATCGTTTCCGTTACCTGGACACGGTTCACCGTCGATGCGATAAGCGACTCTCTCGTAACCTGCCACAATGTTATGCTGCAGCACCACATTTGTCCCCTCATTGACCTGAAAACAAAGAAACAGTACAGTACAGAAATGCAGCGACATAAGCTGTTTTTGTTGTACTCTTGAGAGTTCGGACCTCGATGGCAGCGTTCCAGGCGTAGTTGAAGGGCTCCTCTCTGTCCTGATACGAGCCAGGCCACAGCGTCATCATCACCAGGTTCCTCCTCACTGTTATCTTGTCGCCCCAAATCCTGATACCTGCACACAGGGTCGCATCTCAAGACTTTAGTGCTGGGGAAAATCCTTTCGCTGTTAAACTTGAATTCAGTTTGGACAATCGGGTGTCGATTGCAAAGCGTTAATAAATCATTTTGACTGCGTATTGACATCAACGTGTTTACCTTCCCCCACAGTGCGGTGGACGACGTTATCGTCAACGTTCAGACCCTCTGTTCCGAAGACTCCGATGGCTGGGGAGAAGCCGTCATGGAAAGCGCAACCCTGAATGTACGAGTCTTCTTCTGAAACCTTTCAACACAGAACAATTGAATAGATAGTTTTTACTGTTGCAGTAAACTACAACAAGGGTAAGCAGCATCTATTGGTCATGTGAACCTCTGCTGAATGTTACAGGAGATCAAATATATGTTCAGCTCTGTTATGCAGTTAGACGATGTAGAAGAAGAAATACGAGTTATTATTTCTGGACACATTTTTTAAAATTTAAAAAAAACATTTTTATTTTTATTCTGCTGTATTTAAATTGGACTAAATATGACTACTACAAGATCTATTTCTCCAACATGCTGGAATCTACTGCTCAATATGTGATAAAATCTAAAAGTATTTTATTGGAAATGTGTGATGGACATGACTAAAATCTAGATTTATTAATTAGTTAATTTTCAGGTTTTAACATCCAATTAAGAGGACTCTTCAAAGCACCTTGAGCGAACACATTTTTAAGTGTATGTGTCCTCCAGTTTAAAGTTTAATTTAATTTAATATGCAAGTAGTCCTGTAGTCCTAAAGCTTTAGTGTGTGTGCGTGCGTGTGCGTGTGTGCGTGCGTGTGCGCGCTGCTGTACCTCTCCCAGGTTGAGGAAGGCCACAGAGTAACGAGGGTCGGTGTAGTCGGTCCAGCCTTCCTGACCAGAGCGGAAGAACTCCACGTTCCTGATCTGAGCCTTGCCTGTAAAACATCAAACAACGAGGTGGTGAATGTGTTTGAATGTAAACTAGAAAGGGGTTCTTCATGGATCACAGATCAGGTACACAATGGATCTGCAGATCCTCCGGCTCAAAATGAGACCAAACTTCTCTACTGTCTATCTCTCTATACATCTATGCGCTTCATCATGTTGACACAAGGAATAAAAAAACACTATCAAATAATAAATAACTTAAATATAATCAGTGAGAATATGGCTGATGATTTACGGCTCCTAGATGCGTCTTATATAAAACAATAAATGAGTTTTAGCAGATAAAACTGGTAGTGGGTTTGATTCAACATTTTTTGACGTCAAAATATCTAATTAATAATAAGATCCTCGGTTTGTGCTGGGTTACAGATGCAAAGACGTTTCAAGGTTTCAAAAAAAGAAAATGGCAAAAGACATTAAGCCCATTCCATCATCAGTGTTCCTTCCAAACAGAAAACAACAGCTCAAAATCGAACTACAGATTGACCGGTTGAATCTACCAGGAAATGAACCGCTTTATATCACCCTGAGAGGCACAAAGGTCTGAACGCTAGTTTAGTGATGATGTTAAAGCTGATTAACACATCCAGTCTGTCAGAATATAAACCCCGTCATATACTCTACTTACCTTTGTAGTCGACTCCAGCCCAGGAGTAGCTGCCCACTAAAAGTCTGGCTCCGAACGACTCCGACATCATCTCCGGATACTCCTCACCGATGATCTTAATGTTCCTGGTCACGAGGCCGACATCAGCCGCCAGAGTGTAGGAGAGCGACGTACCTGATACGGAGTGAGTCTCACCTGAAGACGGAGAGAGAGACTGAGGTCAGTATAGTCCATCTGACACACTCCGGAAAGTGCTATGAAAACCATTTAAGGGGATTTAAGTAACACATAAAAAAAGCACACCACAATATTATACACATATAATATCTGGAAACAAAAGTTCAAATTAGATCTATCACATCAACTTTTATTCAATGGCAAATGTAACAACTTGTATAAGGTGACAACAAGCTGAATATCTAGTGAGACACATTAACAACATGGATATTAAATCAAATATTAATGTCACAAGTTATTGCAGTGGATTTAACACCATTTTGCAGCTCTGGAGACATTTGCTGTGTCTACAGAGACGCTGAACTGACCGATGTGAGTGTGGGTCAACGGCTGGTTCAGGGTCAGGACGCGGCCGTCTGTTGACACGGCGGTGATCTGGACCTTTTCTGTCTCCCACGCGTTGTAGCTGGTGGTGGAGATGACGACCTCGTCTCCAACCTGCACACAAGCCGACATGTCGACAGGTGGCTGAATACTAGCTTTCGCAGTAGTTGTACTAGGTTCTAAAATTAGTACAGACAGTTTGGATTTATTTTTGAAGTGGGGTTGTGTGAGGTACTTATCCATAGTCAGTGATGGCAGTCGGCACGCGCCCAGTTTGGAGAAACAGACTGGAGTACCGGCACAGGACTTTAGTGTTTTAAAGGGTTGATTCGGATTCACCAAAGTCAAACAATAACACTAACTAACTAACCGAAAAGGGGTCTGGTGACTGTGAAGAGAGCTTAGATAATGGCATCTGTTCCCCGTCAGAAAGGTCTGTCTGATGGCAAGCTAAAGCGGTAAAAATATTCTAGACATGGCGACTTAAACTGATATTGATTTTTTTTTTTTAGGTGTCCCGTGCTGGTACTCCTGTCTGTTTCTCCAAACTCCATCTACTGTAGGTAATACTCTTAAAATGGATAAATATCTCATACAAGAACACTTCAAAATCATCCGAACGATCCTTTTTGTCTCACAAACACAAAGGGAAACGTAAAAAGAAAGCACTCTGACCTGCCAGTCGACAGACTGCGACAGGTTCAGAGTATTGGATCCAGCGTCAGCGGTGGCGGCCAGTTTGGTGTGGTAAACGTTGTGAGGTTGTCCATAGAGTTCCAGTGTACCGAACACACCTGTGGTACAACACACACACACACACACACACACACACACACACACACACACACACA
>NW_022280114.1:392838-444312 GCF_004355925.1 Anarrhichthys ocellatus
ACACACACACACACACACACACACACACACACACACACACACACACATATTGAAGATTCACAACAGAGCATCAAAAGCTCAGTCATCTGTTTCATGGAGCACAGTCATAGCATTTTATTACAATTCACACCATCTGAAAAAGTTCGGACTAAAAATGTGTAACTTCATTTCAGTAAATAAAAAAAAATAAAAACAAAAAAGCTGACTTCATGAATAAAATAATTTCATATAATTTTACATTTTTAGATTTGACGTAATCCAGTTGTAGCAGTACACAAACTCCCCTTGGTTCCTTGGCTACTCTAGTGGTATTAGTTGCTGTATTAGACCCCCTTCTCAAATGTATCTATTTATTTCTTCTTCTTTCCCCTCTCTCTCATTTTCGTCAAACCATTTTACATACATGCACATACATGTGTCTGCGTGTGAGTAGAAGTATTTCATGTAAACTTTTCCTGATAAAAAAAACTAAAATAGAAATAAAATATGTGGCAGGGTCCACATGTACAGTATGTAGTTATATTTACAACATACAAATTACAGCAGAATATTACACAAAATATTGCAAATAATTATTAAATATATTACACAATATGTCACAAATATATCTATAATATGTGGAAAACATATGTAAGAAATACACGACAACGTTGAGTTGTTTCTGATGCGTTTTCTTACCCAGGACTTTGGAGCCCTGGTTGGGCCCGTTAGGCAGAGGCCAGTCCGGCATGCGGTGGTTCCCTCTCAGTTTGATGTGCAGCTGACCTCTGAACGGCTCGTCGTCCCACCCTGCAATCAGCCTGCCGCCCTGAAACAGCACGAGACGCCAACATCACCTCACTAAACATACCAATCAAACTGCGTGGGTGGTACTGTGAGTATCTGACTCTTTGCAGAGTATTTTTACACTGCAGTATTGCTACTTTTACATAAGTAAACGGTACTACGCCAATACTGAATGCTGACTAGTTTGAAGTAGGTGACGCTTTTTCTCTGTTCAATCATGGTCCTGATGATATTAAGACATAAACTGACATCCAGCAACACAACAAGCAGAAGATGGAGATGACTGATCACACTGACCTGGATGGAGATGTAGACAGCGTCCAGCACCACCGTGCTGTACTCGGGTGCAGCACGAGCCTGTCTTGAGGACGAGCTGTTCATGTTGTCGGGGATCTCCAGAACTCCGATGACCGTCAGCTTGTTGAGGGGAGGAGTGTCACTGTCCAACACGACCCACTTCCCTGTGGGGATACAGAAGTATTATATATACAGAGGTATATTATAATACAACAGTATACAATCACAAAATCTGGTTATTGTGTATTTAAAACAACACTGTGAACATAAAGAATTGTTTTATTTTGTTTTCTTCCAGCCGCTACCTGATGGGATGACCACATCGGAGCCCTCTGTAGGTGCAGCGAAGTCATTTTCAGGGGAACTTTTCCAGAAAGAGGCATTAGACCACCGGCTAGAGAGAAACATGCACAAACAAAGAACTTTTAGAAGAAGGAAATCAGAGTAAACATGAGAACTATTTTCAGTTTTATAAATTACATATATTGTGAACACATGCTGCTTTTAAAACATATGTAGCCGTGGGAGGGACATGGCGGGGGAAAAAAATGAAAGGTTAAACATTTTTTACTTTTAAGAGATCTCGCAGAAAAATTTGTAAAAGTAATCCTTTTTTTTCCAACCTTCTATTTCCCCCCCCTCCATGTCCCTTCCGATTTAAGTTTTATTTTTCTTGTAAAAAGTGAAAGACATCTAATACAACAATAAAAAAAAATTCAAAATGTTTTTAAATATTTAAATTAAAAACAAGTAATATATTTAGATCTGACTGCAAAATAAGTATTTTAGGATTCGCTAATAGACTAATATGTCTTTATAAGTTTGACATTTTTTCAGATTAAACTGTCCAACACTTAATTAAAGTTTTCAAAATCACCTCGACCAACCACAACAAAATACTGCATAATAATGCATCAGTGATAATAACCCTATAATATATACAACACTGCGACAACAACATGCATACTCCGACATTTAATACTTTCAGTACATTTCCTTCCTGGTCATGAATATCATGGTGCATTGGGGGGAGGGTCAAACGTACATGAAGTTGTCAGGCCGGTGGGTGGGTAAGGGGGTGAGTGTGGCTGGAGGTGGTGGCGTTGGTTGGATGCAGTTGGGGTAGAAGCAACGGTAGACCCTGAAGTTGACCGCGGAGTCCGTCATAGAGCGGTCCACGCTGGCGCGACGCCTGCGCTGGTTTGTTTTCCCAGACACTGCACATAACAAGATGGCAAATGGATGAAGGCGAATCACTAAGATCGCTGAATGTGTTGCTGAATGTTTTCGTGTGATTGAAGGGTAAATAATCTCGAAGGACAAAGATGTCAACAATAACAGCTGATAAAAATAATGGTGGTAATTAGTGTAGTTTATGCCAACTTTTAAAACCCAAAGATATTCAATTTACAATGATGTATATTTAAGATTTAATATTACAACCTTTCAATGTTTGCGTAGTAAACAACTTAAAAACAATCAAAGTTGGCAAGAGATCTGTGTCAAAGTGTGTCTAACCGATGTAGTAGAGGTTGTTGGAGCTGTCGTTGAAGTACCAGTCTCCGTTGTTGTTGTCACTGAAGCTCAGCGGCGTCGACGAGCCGTTCCTCTCATCGATGATCCTGAATCTGTCTGGACTCTGGGTCAAGTTGTGGTTGATGATCACGTATTGATCCGACTGTGAGAGGGGAAAGGTACAGGCAAAAAAAAACACATCAGTATACTGTAAATAGGTAGAAAGCTACATTTACAGCATCGTCCTGTCATATCACAGCATGTGTTGGGTCTATCACGTACGCTGAAGCCGTAGAATTTTGCAGCGTAAGTGATGTTGGTGATGTGATCCATATCGTTGAAGTACCAGTTGTACGTTTTTCCAGAGGGCAGCATGGCCATCCAGCCGAGCTTATGAGTCATTCTCTTCTTCAGATAGGGAATCACACTGCTGCCTGTAATTAAAAACAACTTGTATGTGTATATATATATATATATATACACACTCTCATACTATTTTACAGCAGATACGTTTATACATTTTAATCGCCCATTTAGCATTTAAAAGCTGTTTTTTTTTAAAATCACACTTTCATGTAGTTGTACTTAAATAAAAGTGTTTATTCTTATACAATATTTGTCAACAATTATAACTTCTCCTATGAGGACATATTTTATATTATTACAACTGTGTGATAGAAAAACAACATGCTATTCATTATCTGTTTATACATCACACTTAAATATATAAATATGAGTATATATTTACATTGTTTGTGTTATATGCTATTTATAACCTAATTTTATTATCTTTTGATGACAGCGATCTACTGCACTTCCCACTAATCACCAGTAGAGGTCAATACAGATTTACAGATGACTTTCTGCATTCTCAACAACAAACTGACATGAAAAAGTAATTTGTCTGTGTGTTTTAGTACCATGGGAGTTGGTTAAGATGACGTCCTTGGCCTTCAGAGAGGCCGGCGAAGGGTTGTTGAACGACAAACGATGGAAGTTGACGGTGAGGTCGCACACGGCGCCCGGGAAGCCCACGCTCCACTCGTCACTCTGGGAGCAGTGAGTGGGGTCGAGCAGGGGGCTCATGGGCACCACTTTGTGGTTGATGTTTCCTGAAAACAACGAATCGTGGGTCAGTCGGATGCAGGGACGGAGGAAAAGCCCACCTGAGCTGCATTAACCGGAGTTTTAAAAACTGGTATTTGCAGTTTTATGGTGCGGCCGGATATGTTGTTTAAATGAGCTGTTTTAGGTCTTATTGACTAACTTAAAACAAAAAAAAAAAATGAAAGATATACATTTTAACCATTGTCTTCAGTAGGAACCAACAGGCTTTGGACTGAGTGCTACAACCAAGGTAGGGAATTATGTTTGGTTTTGGCAATTTGATGGCTATAAGAAATATACTTTAACAACACTTTTCTGAAAATGGATTGAGGGACTGATTAAAGAAGTAGTTTGGAAAAGTTATACAACATTGAGTACCTGTGAGAGAGCCATCAGTGTCCACCAGCTGCACCTCATGCTCCCACCTGAAGCCGGCCTTGTTGGGGGAGTTGAAGTACTGGTTCCCACTAAACCTGACAGCCCAGCCACCACAGCGATCCGCACACGTCCCGTCGATCGCGGCCACCCCGATGGCTGCGCAAGAGCTACGGTTGAAGTTGATGAACTTGGTGTTGAGGACGCTCAGGCCATCGTCCAGCGGCGCAATGACACCTCGGTGGGTGCAGTAGTTATCTCCCAGTCCGAGCTCGTCCACGTGGCCCACGATGGTGCAGTTGGACATCGTCGCCCCCCCTCCCTCTCCGTAGCCCTGCACGGCCCACTGCAGGATGCGCTTGGTTTCGATACCGGCTTTCTCGTTGTTGACCATGGTGAAGTCGTGAAATTGCACGGCGCCCACGTTGACCC
Organism: Anarrhichthys ocellatus; assembly: GCF_004355925.1. Lineage (NCBI taxonomy): Eukaryota > Metazoa > Chordata > Actinopteri > Perciformes > Anarhichadidae > Anarrhichthys > Anarrhichthys ocellatus. Next base: position 397,351 of record NW_022280114.1, read on the forward strand.
ACTCGGCACCTTTCTCACAGTTCCAGGTGGTGAGGGAGCGGAAGACAGCGGGCTCGGGGGTTTTGGAGCGGCAGCCTCCATCCTTCATGGGGAAGAAGTCCGTGAAGATCCAGAGGCCGAACCAGCCCTGGGAGTGCACGGTGTTGTTGTAAAACTCACCGAGGGGAACCCTCTTCTGGCAGATGTTAGGGTCGTAGGACGGGCCGTCGGGGTGCTCGTGCATGCGGTACCAGAAGCCGAAGTGGGTGCCCCCGGCGGCGACGTTGTGGCGGATGATGTTGTTGGGATTGGTGACCCAGTAGGCGGCGGGCGTGACGTCGTCATTCAGCAGGCTGGTGCTTTGTTTGACGAACACGGCCAGGTTGTACTGCAGGATGTTCCCCGTCTCGATGCCGTCCTCGATGAAGAAGGCCCCGCCCATGATGTCGTAGATGACGTTGTGCTCCACCACCAGGTTGTGGGTGTTGTGGATGGTCACGGCCCTGTTGAAGGTCCGGTGGATACTACAACCCCGCACGTATGACTTGTAGTCGATGTCTCCCATCAGATGCCAGTGGATGGGATAACGTCCCAGCCTGAAGGCCTGTCCTGCATAGTAGACCTAAAAGAGCATAACGTTTATCATTTCAATTTGTGTGATTTATCTCAGTAATCTGATCAACATGATTAGATGCAAAGAATAAAATACGTTACAGCAGAGAAAGCTTGAAGCGTCTCACCTCAACATTTTCCAGTCTGCCTATTGCGAGATTCTTATTTGGTGTGGGTGCGTGGAACATGATGCAGCCTCCAAACTGGTCGCTGCCGGTCTCCTCTCCAAACCGTCCTTGGAAACAGGTTTGGGTGCTGAATTCACCTGCAGCACAGGGACAGAATGATGTTTACCCATATATGTTACATGTTGGTGAATCTGAAGTGGTTGTCAGTTTGAATGTATTTGACTGCACAGCAACGTTATGTCTCTTCTTTACTTTTACACAGCGGTTTGTGTCAAATCAAATCAGACATGTTGAAACACAGTACCTGTGTTGAAGCCGTCGGGGCAGGCTTCGACCGTTTCGTCCCAGTCTTGGTGTTCGAAGCCTCGCACCACGATGTTCCTGGTGAGGAGACCCACCTCGGCTCGGCCCTCAAATACCGTACCATCGGGCAGCGTGACGGTCACCCCGAGGTGAGTGTACTTGAGCGAATCTGTCAGGGTGATGGTCCTGCCATCGGTCGACACGGCGGCAATCCTCATCTGCTCGTTCTCTCGCTGGCTGTGCCTGAAAAATGGAAATACATGATTTCTACTTGCGGCTCCATGACATGGCTCCATTGTTTCATTTGTGTCAATGCATAGAATATACAGTAAATATGACTGGACCTCCCTAAAAGAAAAGGGTCTTAGCATTCAATGTGTCAAGCCACCCACCTGTGGCTTTTGTGTTGTTTTTTTCTTATGACATTTTGGCTGAATAATCTTGTGATCATACATATTTTAGAAGATTGTTTTTATACATGTGTAGCACGTAGATATTTCTTCCTGTATTTCCCTTTCAGAAGTGCTTTTTTGTGCTGCGCTGTTTAAGTAGTGAAACATTTTTACGGTTGATTAATAATGATTTGCCGTTAACTTTACATAAAGGCTTACAAAAATACGGCACTACATGCTTGGAAAAACACAATATCTACAACCAAAATATGTTCTTCTTCTGCTTTGTTCTCCATTTATTAATCCTTTACTTAGCCAAGAAGGTTCCATTGAGATACATGATCTATTCTTTGTGAACTAATGAGTTAGTTTAATAAATGAACCTTTAATTAAATAAATTGAAATATTTAATTCAAAGTTAACTACCACAAAGGCAGCTCCTCTGCTAAGCTAGGCTAGTTACCTTTTAGCAGGACTAGATTATCTGGGGTTCCTTTTGTTTTTTCTCCACTATGTTCTAATTTACCTACAGACTTATTTATGGGTTACAACAAACTCCCAAAAAGATTTTGGAACATTTTTGTCTTCACTCAATGTTGACACAATTATAAAATTTGCAGTTTTGACTTTAATCATTGTGTTTTCTGCTTCGACCACATGCATGAATTGGAGACTGCACCTGTGGCCGGTGGAGGCGATGACAATTTCATCTCCAGCTTTCCACGTCACCGCCTTCATCAGAGTCAGTGTGACGGAGCCGCTGGCCGCCGTCTGGGCCAGGTGGGTCCAGGGGACAGGAACTGGGATGCCTGGAGGAACAGGTTGTCAACAATGACTTGCACCCGAGGAGGGCAGGTGAGGTGTCACTCATAATGACATCCATAATCCCTTCAGGACACACGACTCAGTTTAGCATTACGTGACATAATGACATGCAATCAGGGGTTTTTAGGAATATTTGGGTCACGACTATTTCAGTTCTCTGTTGCTGCTGGCGGTGGAAGTATTCTGATAGTTTTAAGACATACAGCAAATTATTTAATCTCACTATAAAAGGTTTTGGTAGGCAGATTATTTTCTTTGAACAGAGCCAGGCTAGCTGATTTGTGCTAAGCTAAGCAAACTGTCTGCAGGCTGTAGTTTCATATTTAGCTGTTTGAATGTGTATGTTTCATACCGTGCAGGTCCAGCACTCCCTCTCTGACACCCAGCGTCTTGGCTCCATAAACAGGTATTTCAGGTGAGCGCAGGTGTCCATGGAGCGTGATGATGGCTTTGTGCTGGAATGGCGCCCCCTCCTGGCCGATCTGGAGCAGTCCACCGTCCGTGATCAGGATGTTTTCTGCCTGCAGCTCGATGTCCGCCTCATCAAACACCAAAGCGCCTCCTGAGGACAAAGAAACAGTAAGTTTCAAACTCAAGACTGGTGGCAAAAAAAACACATTTACATGAGGTCCGAAACGAAGACTTTTTTAAATGTTAATGTATCATCTTTTTGGCACTAGTTCCACCAAACTAATACTGAATTCAGAAAATGCTTGTTTGTGCCCTTAAACTTTGCAACAAAAAAAATTGTATAGAAAATATATTTCACTTCTTAAAGTCTTGAGTGGCTCAATTTTCTTTGTCACAGGAAATTATCCATACATTATCTTTAACCGCTTATCCTGTTCAGGGTCGCGGGGGTGCTGGAGCCAATCCCAGCTGACATTTGACAAAGGCATAGGTCGCCAGACTATCGCAGTACTGACGCATAGAGACAGGCAACCATTCATGCTAACCAAGGAAAACTTACGCTGACACAGGGAGAACATGCAAGCTTGACACAGAAGGGCCGTCCAGCCCGGGCCCTTCTTGCTTTGAGGTGACAGTGCTAGCCACTACACCACCGTGCAGCCCACATGTAATCGTATGAGCTACTATTTCAGTGACATGTAATCCGTCGGTTCCTTCAAACACACAATGTGCGTAGTTAAACGTGTCCCAAACAGCCAGGATCAAGACCTTTGTGTACCTTGAATGAGGAGCATTTTCAGCACAGGGGTGCTGGTGTCCAGCAGGATGGTCTGGCCTTTAGTGATGACGGCAAACGAGCCCTTCTCAGGTGGAGACAGACCGCCCCACGTGAACCTGGACGACCACACGTCCACGTAGAAGAAGTCCGCGTTATCCTGAAGAAAGAGCCGAATAACAAACATGTGTTACAGAGACACGAGTCTCATCATATAAGGAACTGTGTTGTGAGTCAGATCGGGGGACGTGATCTCACCATCTTGGCGATGCCTCGGTCTCCGATGCTGAGTCTGACTTTGGTTTCCTGAGACTGTCGCTGAGAGTTGGTCACACAGATGACGTGTGTGCTGTTGGTGGACTGAACGTCACACACGGAGCCCGCCACGGTCACGTTGACTTCATTTATGTCGGTGCTGTGGGGCGGGAAAGTGAGCGGTCAATAGATCCATGAATGAATTGATTATATTATACATTTTACTGTGACATACACATATGTGTATAAAAGATACAATAACATACTTTACCTTAACATGATAACCCTGTATACGATAATGTACCATGCCTCAGTTAAATTGCACATGTATAGTAAGAATTTATATAATTCGAAAGGATAATATAATACAATGGCATGCTAGATAATGACTGTAAAATAATAACATATAACTTACTTCAACATACTATATCATGCTACAATATATATAGTTTATATACCATACTAAAACATTATAATATACCACGTACTTTACCCGATATTATCATACAAAATAATATTATTTTACATTAAGCTGTCATAGTATAATTTAATATTACAATTAATGATATACTATAATTAAATAGAATAGAGGGGAATATTTATGTTTATATTTATGTGTTACTATGGTGTCTTGTTATATAAAACTATATGCTATAATGTTTAACATATAATTATGAATACATTTTTCTGCTCTTCATCATAATGTGCTTTTAATGGGCTGTATGTGCAGATAGAACTGTACATTGAAGCTTTATTCTTGGCACTATTTATAAACTAATTATATTAAAAGTATTCTTTCCGTATCGTTCAATTTCTAAAATCACTTTGTGGCAAAAACAAGAGAAGGTCTTTGCATTAAACCCAATGAAAGCAAAGACGTCCCCTGGGACACATTGTGTAACGTGAGTCGAGCGCCTGATTGTTAACCAGCGGTCCGTAATCCGGGGGTGTGTCTCTCCATTGTGCTCTGTTCCTTCACTGCACCTGAAACCAGAGCCGGTGATTGTGAGCCGCGTGCCTCCGGCGGTGCCTCCTCTGCGCGGAGAGACCTCAGTGATCACCGGCGTCAGCTGAGATTTGTAGGCATAGCCGTCTGATATGTTGACGGCATCCAGCTGGTTGATGACGGCGACCACGCAGCTCACCTCCGACTGAGTGTCTGAGAGCAGACGGGACAGCAGGACAGATGACAACAAAAGGGACAGGAAGAATCGAGATGCTTAAAGATAACAAGAAGCCTTCAGATGTCTTGTTGGCCGTGACAAGTTATTTTCTTACACAACATGCCTCTGATTGCATTGACATTGTATCCTGCCATGAAAGGCTGTCAACATTCCTCTTAGTCCAGCTTAATGAGTCGAGAACTAAAAATATCGTGAACCGGCAGGAACACATTCTTTCCAAAAGAAAAACTTGAAAACCCTTCAACCCCTTAACCTTTACTGGAAAGATGGAAAGCTGTTGATGCGAACAAGCAAACTACAAAGTAAAATAACTGATAAAAATGTGGGTTTTTTTGGGACATATAAAAGCGTAAGTTTGGTTTCAGAAATCAAGATGAAATTGGTCACTGTGCTACCTGTAATAATGTCAGTAAATAAATAACTACTTTGTACATCTCTTACTGCACTAACCCCACTAAAAATCCCCACAAGTAGACTATCCTGGTGAAGTAAAGGACGCTGAACTAAACTTACCGTTGATGGACGGAGACTGGCAGTACAGACGGGACGATGTGGAAGCCTCTCGGCGAACTTCACACTCCTCCCCGCAGATCGTCACATTGGAGGTGTGCGGGTCGAACCCAGAACCCTCCACCGACAGCAGAGCACCGCCGCCATAACTTCCTGAGTCACAGATGAGGGAGGAAGAATTGATCAATATCAGACTTGAATTGTGAGGAAGAAAAGGGAACTAGGAGTACGAGGATAAAGACAAACAAAATTCAAATGTACACACAAGCACGCAAACAAGAAATGGATTGGAATGGATACCCTCGTTAGGCTGCACGCTGCTCAGCGTCAGCTCGTGCATGAACATGACATCTGACTGGGCGTGACCTTTGACCTGGTGGTGCAGATCGACTGGGTATGCCCCCCCCGGGTTGTCTCCTGCAATGCACTGAATCTGCGCATCAGAGACGGTGGACAGGACACAGGGGACGTGGTTTATGGTGACGGAGACGTGCTGGGAGTCCTTGCCAAATCCTGAGCCTGCCAGCGTGATGGTCGCGCCGCTCGGCCCTGTGGGAAATAAACCCAGGGGAAGGTTAACATAGGCATTAGTGAACACATACGGTAAACACACACACACACACACACACAAATGCTCAGACGGATCCACTGATGTATGTGATACTTTAATTATGATGGCTTCATTGCTTTTATCAAAATTGTCGGGTGCAGAGGACCGTAGTTACCAGAGCTGGGGCTGATGGAGCTGATGACAGGAGTGTGGGCTGCGGAGTAGGTGAAGTTGAGCGGAGGGTACCGCACCGAGAAGACCTGGATGTCGGCGGTCACCAGCCCCTCGCCGCGAGGAGGCGTCAGGCAGCGGAGCAGGCCCGGCGTCACCTCCTGAACCTCGCAGGGCGAGCCACCGACCGTCACACTGGTGTTCCCCGGAGCGAAGCCGTTTCCGGTGAAGACAAGAGGGGTTCCTCCAGCCAGGCTGCCCACGTCCGGGTTGAGGGTGGCTCGGGCACGGCTGCTCAGGGTGGCGGAACCGGATGCAAGGCCCTTGCTTCTCACAATCACTCTGACTGGGTGTTCTCCCGCGGGGAGGGCGTTTACCATCAGCGTAATGTTGCCGTCAGTCACGGCGGTGACCCCCAGTTCCGAGGTGCCGGCAAAGACCGCCACGTTGTCCACGCTGCTGCCAAAGCCTGAGCCGGCGATGGTAACGGTGGTCGGGTCGCTGATGCTGTCGGGGGAAATACTGGAGACCGTGGGAGTGACAGAAGAAGAGTACTTGAAGGAGCAGTTTGAATGACAGGAACTTAGGATCCTGCCCGCGTGGAAGACGACATCACCGGCCTGCGGCTGAGAGGGAGCGGTGTCGCAGGTGAAGCGAGTGTAATTTAGTGACACAACAGAGCACAGCTGGCCGGCCACAGTCACCTGTCCTCTGGAGAAGCCGGATCCGCGGACGAGGAGCCGCGTGTGGCCGTTGGGGCTGCCGACGGGAGGCGAGACGGAGTCGACCGCCGGCAGAACCACAAAGCGGCGGCCGAACTCGTTCGGCACGGTGATGATGGCGCTGCCCAGGTTGTTGACTCTGACGGCTACGGGGAGAGCGAAGCCGATGGAAAGCTGGCTGTCACCGCCGAGCCGACAGTTGATCTCAGAGTGAGAGCTGTTGATCACCTGGCAGGGCTGATCTCCCACCGTCACCTACAGGACACACGGACGCCAGAGTCAGACAGGTGAGAAAAACTCTCAGCAGCACAAAGATGATTGAACATTTCAATCCATTTGAGATTTAAATCCATTGAGATAGATAAGGCTGTAAAAGTCTCCTGCTAACCTCATTAGCGCAGGCGGTGTCGCTGAAGGCTGTGCCCTCAATGTGGATGACCTGGTGGTATGATCCCTGGTTGGGAGAGATGGAGTGGACTGTGGGGGTGGAGCAGGCGGAGGCGCTGAAGGAAATGGCGCCTGAGGTCACATTGGTCTCCGGGCACTGTGGGGAGGTGATGCACTGCGGGGCTGCTATGGAGACGCGACGAGAACCTGAAGGGAGGGACAGTTTGATCCGTTGAATTGTTTTTAATTTGACACAGACCTCTATTTTTAAAATCAAAAGATAAATGTTGTTGCCCTGATCTGACTTGATTTGCATCCTCTTAAATATATCAAATAATAATAAATACACCTCTACTTTTTTATTTTACTTGGTACTTTCAGTCTGTTCGGGACTCTATCTAAAATAATAAAGTAGGGGGAGGCACATTTCTCTACACAGGTGGGGAGGAGTGGAGTAAAACCTGCTACTTCTCTGAACAGCTGATAAAATGGATGCTGAGTAAGTCAGCATAGTAAAACATCCTTTCCAGGACCGTTTTAATCTTTGGTCTGTTTTTTAATTTTCTTTTTAAATTAAATGATTTCTATGACTGTATTATATTGATGTTTATATGTTTTCATTAGGTGCATTAGTGTACAAACGGCATATTAGTAGCATATACATCTCCTTCCACTGCCTCCCTCACTACAGGGTCACAATGATAATAAGTCATGGGACTTCTAATTTTAGCACTTTATGCATATTTCTGGACTGTACTTTTAATATATAAAATCAGATCACGTTCTTAAGGAGCTCCCCGAGTATTATTTTTACTTTCACTGGAGGATCAAGCTGCAGACCGAGAACATCTCATCCACATCTATACGTTTACCTCCGGTCACGTGTATGGCCTCCATGCCTCCCACGCTGACAGAAACTCTGCTTCTCCTCTCCGCCCGGGCCTCGGCTTTCACGACTCCCTGCAGGCTCCTGCGGTTGGCGTCGTCTATGTAGCCGCTGCTGTAGTGATACACACCGGGCGCAGTGAAGCGGTAGGCGAAAAACCCTGAGGGGGAGCGAGAGAGTTCATAAGTACTGTACCCTATAGGACATCGAATCATAATGAAGCATTCTTGGACATGGTGTGCATCCGTCTCGACACATCACATTCCTCACGTCACATATCACAACATTACAACATCGCAGAGTGCAGACACAACAAGATTTTCATTTGAATGAGATCACGTTGATGTATTAATTAAGTGCCGCTGCAGCAGAATTTATGGGAAATTAACTAGAACTCAACCATCAATGTCCTTTTTCTTAATCCACTAAGAAAAGGGTGAACACAGACCAACGGACCATATTGCAATTCAAGAAAGTATGAGCTGCAATTACAGCTATTATTCAGGTCAGGAAACAGAGAATAACGTCTCTGTTTAGAGTCATGATGCTCTTTTTGAGCTCTCTTCTTGGATAGTTCTTGCTTGAAAAAGAGATTTTAATATCACTTTTATCTGATTAATTAAAGGAAAAGAAGAAGAGGGAACAAACCCAACATGAAGCCTCATAACTAAATAAAGCTTCCCTGGCACACTGATGATATCGAACAGTAAAATCAGGGCAGGTGACTCCGTATTCTACCTTTGGGTGTCTTGGTGTCTCCGCTGTAGAGTGGTCCCCCATCGTGGGTGGTTTCACTCGGGCTGGAAACACTAACGACCCCGTAAACGTCTTTCTGGAAGGCCGGTGCCTCCCAGCGCCACAATACCGTGTCTCCGACAAACACCGTCAGTGAGGCGGGATTCCACGCATACCCCTGTCCATAAGCTGGAACACACAAACAACAAATGTAAAGTCTGACAGACAAAATAACACACGGGAAAGGTTTCATTGTCTGAGATCGAGCAACATGTAATCAAAATACCTTGCGAGTGCAATTCTAAATGTGGCTAATTATGAAAAACTGGAGGTGGAACAGGTTTTGAAACACACAGCTTCGTTGCTTGCAGCAGCTTTGGGAAACGTGATCCTCTTTCTGTTGTGTTCTGTTTTAGTCAACTCAGATTTAATGTGACACCTACAGAAAGGATCAAAACGTTAACCTACTGCTGTGGGATCCCTGGTTGGTGACGACGTGAGTCTTCTCCTCCGACTGCAACACACACTGCAGTTCGTTCTCTGAGGCGGCCTTCACTTCACACTCAACTCCTCCTGTCACATCGCAAACCAACACAAAACATGTGTGAGAACACATACGGAACCTGAAGCGGTCGCATTATCGTGCAGCTTTTCCATATTTGCGCGTGGTTACATCACTGTAGATTACCGCCAGCTAGTTCCCCCCTCAACCATTCATTTGATATCCAGTTCCACAGATGGAATCTTGTTGTTGAACACTGACAATGTTGAATGGTTTTTGGTGGGGACTGTTGGCGTGGTAATAAGTCTGTTTGATATAGCCGGGTCTCATTTCACTTACCGACGGAGACTTTGTTGTCCGAGGTATTGTTGCTGAAACCAGACCCAGACACAGTCAGCATGGTTCCTCCCATCAAGGAGCCGATTTGTGGGGAGATGCTGTAGATTTCCAGGACGTATTCAATGGTGGCGTTCACACCGTTGCTGTGAAACAAAAACAAACATTTCAATTAAGTCCCAAAATGAACCACGCCCTCTGGCTTGTGAGCAAATTGATTGTCTAGTATGATCTGTTTTGAAGTGTGTCATTAGTTGTAATGTGAAAATAGAAAATAGAAGGAGGATTTACCAGCCATAGTTATTTCATTGGCCTTTAACTTGTGTACATTTTTAAAGACAGTCAAATGAGGTCAGCCTAAACCATTCCCTTTAATCAAACAGAATATGTAATGCCATATCATTGTTCATTTATTGTGGGTTTTTAAAGGGGAACACATCCTAAATTTAGAATTCCAGTATGTTTTTTGCAGAACGTAGGAGAGTTCAATCTGTGATCATGAGCTACTCTCTCTCAGGTGAATTGCTCGGTGTCTGAAAAGTGTAGCCAATGCCAAAGTGTCTTAAACCTGCATTCTCTCTAATTGTCAGCAGGGGGCGACTCCTCTGGTTGCAAAAAGAAGTCAGATTGTATCGAAGTTCTCTCTTGATTTATTACCTCAGTAAACATGAGTTTATTACTATGATACACATACTGGGCATGTGGTGTATGGTATGTCATTCTGGAAGCAGTAAATTAATGTGAGACTGATTTTGTGAACTTACAGAATGTTTGTGTACGTTATGTTTTATTCTATTGCAGCGTTCTCAGTTACGAAACAGAACATGTACCTGTATGATTAGAATCTCAGTTTCATCTAGAACATCTTTCATAATTCATTGTCTATGGAGCAGCTCCACACTTTATAATCGATGACATCACAAGTTTGAGTTTTAGCGCTGTAGTTTTTGGATTTGGGAGAGAGTTGTTCACGTTCACTAATGTTCTTTGGCTGTCTTGGACAATAGGAATAACATGTATGATTTTTGCAAATGGCCGTAGTTCCCTTTTAATGTTTCCCAACGTAAAAAACAACTGCTACACATGAAGTCATTTACATGAACTACGTTTTTTGTTTCGTCTCCAAGCATGCTGTACATACTATTAGATTTTTTGTTTGTGTGTGTTAAAAAAATCCCAAAACATCACGGTATATTTCTAACAATATGACACCTAAAGGTTTTTGATAAAAATCTTTATCTTCAGATCTACTCTGTACCCTTAAGCATTGTGTAACAAAAGCTCTCTTGACGCCTTTCTGGCCTGCAGGAAATAATCCACAGCTGCCGATACGACATTCTCTCGGTCGGTGCGTAACGGATGAACTGTTGCCCGGGTGAAAATATCTTTCACGGTAGCTCTACCTTGTCTGTGGGTTGCCATTGTTTCCAAGCTGTACATCCACCTTGTGCGTGCCAGGCGGCAGCACGGGGAGACGACAGGTGATGATTGTCGTCGTCCACTGCACCGTCACACACTCCTTCCCGCCCACGAACACGACGCTGTCGTTGTCTCGGCCTCCCAGGTTCGAGCCCTGGATGGTGAGAACCTCATGTCCTACACAAAAGGCATCAAGAAAAGAGAAGAGAAACGTCAACAGATCTTTTCCACGGTGGAGCTTCTGTCACTCAAGTGCCAAGATAATTAGCACTTGTCTTCTGGTAAAGTGAGCACCACTGGTTATCCGACACCTTAACATGTAGTCTCGTTGTGTGGATGCTTCTGTGTTGTTTACTATAAATGTGTGGGAAGACGTGGTAGTCTGTCATGGTCAGATTCTTAAGGTTTAGTGAGTACAAAAGGAAAAAACAGAAAACCTGCAAGTCAACATTACAGGACACACAAGACCAGAACTAATGAGGTGACAGTGATGACATTGACAAAAGGTTGCGAGACTTGACAGTGGAGTCACATGCCAACTTTGAACAGTGAAGCACAAACGTCTCGCCTCCCAAACTCACCAATCACAGTGGTAGTGCTGGGACTCAGGCCTGAGATCCGGGCTGTCAGGTTGTTGTCGTAGGTGAAGGAACTGCCAGCTGTCTGACTCATGTTTCCCACCATCACGGTGACTGTCTGTGATCCTGCAGTCCCCTGAAATAAGTAATGTAAGCATTTATTTATTCTATCAATAAAACACAGTTTTTTTGTTGCAGCCTTACAGTACTTGGTCTGGTATGACCGGTAGCTTATAATGGCTAATATTAGCTTATGTTATCCAACTTAAAGGATATCACGGAGTCCTTATTCTGAATTTATGGCTCATCTCCATCTTTAAAGGTGCTAAATTCCAAATTCAGAACATATTTATGACTGAGGGATTGACTCCACACGGCTCTCAAAATGGCAGCTAAAAGCTAACGGTGCTAACAGCACGGACAGTGCCAACAACGGCAACAGTGCTCGTGTGTGCCGCCATATAAGAGTGTATAGTGTGTGCTTAGTGTGCTGCGGCTCTTTGAGTTGATGCAGGAAAATGTTTCTCCCTCATAAACAGCAGTTTGCCGCCTGCACACTTACTGCTGGCGTTCTGCATTTCAGCTCAGTGTCACTGGCACGAACCACGGTGCACTCGTCACTGCCGACAGTAACCGTGGTGTTCTGGCTGAAGCCGAAACCTGTCACCGTCAGCAGAGTGCCTCCTGGGAAAAAAACATAGAAGAAGATAATGGTTATACACTATCGTATTCCAGAGAAAGTGATTCTGCTTTTGATTTTCTGATAAATAATAACACTTGTACAGATAGGTTTGAGTAAAGTCTGACCTGCCACGCTTCCAGAGAGTGGGGAGAAAGAGGAAACAATGAGCTTGTAGGTGAAGTTGCCTCCCGAGGAGCGTGCATCACCCAGAGAGGGGAAGCTCACCAACACGGGGTAAGTACCCGCACTGGAGCTGCCGAGTCTGCACACCTGAGTGGTCGCTGAAATACCATTGTCAAAATGTGGTTTAACTCCTTTCATTAGATAATAAACAGCCGACTCATTTTAATGACAGGATACATTGTTCACTCCTAAAATCTTCTTTCACTCACCGGTAATCTGTTCAACGTGGCACCGGGTCTTTCCCACAAGGATGGAGGCGTTTTCACTACTGAAGTCAGTCCCAGTGACAGTCAAAAGAGTCCCCACGCCATTAGATCCTGAAAAAGTCAGCGATATAGAACCCTCACCACCATCGCCATGACTTACATGTCGCATACGTACACAAAAGCTGACAATTCACTAAATCTTGACAGGATTTTTGTGAGTTTTTTTCTGTACTTGAAAATGCAATATATAGTATACTGGTTTGGTATTGAATGTTTTACACATAAAATAATTTAAACCTTCGATATAGAAGAACGCCAATTAGATATATATTAAGCCTTAAAAATCAATCAATAAGCAATAATGCTTCATGTTGAATGAATCAATAACATTTCAGAGACAGGACACCTTGAGATGGGCTGATTCCAGTCACAACTGGAGTCTTGTCCTCAGACCATTCATATCCACAGTCGCCAGAACACTTTGAGGGAATGCCGTTGATGTAAACCTCCACCTGCAAACACGGAAAATCACAAAATGTCGAGTTCAGGACCAAGTTTCACCACATAAAAAAAGACCCACTAGGCTGGGATAACCACTAACACAGGGGCCTAAGGTTGTGTTTCCCCAGAACATTTTGATTTCCTGCATTCTGCTGAATGTCTTTATTTATTCTACGGAAATCACAAAACTCAGGCGCCAAGTGACAAATAGCCCTCTCCCTACCCAGCCAATGGAATGCTAGTAGGCTAGGTCATCTAGAGACGTAGCCTGTGGGAGAGCACATCGTAATTATCTAATGTGACTTCACTCCAAAGATAATGCAAACGAGTTCGCTCAAATATCGGTAGAGACAATTCTGTCTCCCCCAGATATCGGTATATAAATAACGGATGTGTCCCTACCGACCACATGCAAAACCTACGCCCTTGCACTTCCAGGTGAAATTACTGCTATAGCCATACAATAGAAAATTAGAGGTCTTTAGCTGTCAGTCACTTCAGTACAAAGCAATTATTCAGTAGCATGCAATCATTTGATTCTATCCTGCCTGGAGGCACCTAATGTACAGATGCAGCTGCATAGTGCACCGCTACCAACAGAACCAGGACTTGTTCTGCAGACTTTATGGTAAGAAACAACACACTTAACCAGCAGTGACCAAAACACACATTTGACAGACAGATGATGCTGAAACCCCAAACCAGATGTGCCCGAGGCTTTTTGAATCACGGTTGTACCTGTGGTTTGGTTTCCCGGACACGGAAGTAATCTCCTGTCAGGCTTCGCGTCAACAGACCTCCCTTCTTCTTCTCATACACAAAAACAACTGCGTTTTGGCCGACGAGCGACGAGCCGACAACCTGCAATGACAATAAATCAGCGTTCAGAAAAATGACAATATGTTGTTAGACATTAAATTAGAAACACAAAAACTAAACCGAGCAATTCTCACCAATCAGCAAACAATAATGGTCATCGTCAAGATGAGAGCATTTTGAAATGATATCAGAGGGAATATTAACCATATCTGGCTCACATTATGAGAATGAATTTCAGAATGAAGTTTGGTAGTGAAGAACATAATTCAACACACATATCTGATGAATATCTGTGTGATATTACTGCTGCAAATACAATCTTGATTATTGAAGATAACTTGTTAGTAACAAATGGATAACATTTTTGGGCAATGCATCGATATTAAAACATCGAACAATTTGCATTTAAATAAATTACCAAAGATCTAAAAACGCACACAAAAAAAGACAAATCTACCAAAATAATGACTAAAGAAGAGTGTGACCTGGATCAGAGGCTGGTCTCCGGGTCTGGTGAGCCACTCGACCCTCCACTTGGGCTCTCTGCAGCTTCCCTGCCTCTTGACGCTGACCTCACCCATCCCCGCGATTCCCTGTAGAGCGTACTTCAGTTCCTCCTCGCTGATGTCCACCGACAGACCTGAGAACAAGCACAGGCTGTGTTAACACGCACTCTATTACGTATGTCGTAGAAGCAGGCAGTGATGGGATTCAAGTACATCTACTCCAGCACTGTACTTTACTGTTATGTTCTTCTATACCTTCAGCTCGGCCTCCGTAGATCTCCACGTCGAAGGTGCCGTTCAGAGGAGGGGTGGCTCTGTGAGGGCGAGTGATGCTGACGGTGGCTGCTCCGTCCCGGAACTCAGCCGTGTCCTCGCTGCGGTTGGACATCTGTGGAAGTGGAGAGGGAACAAAGGAGGATTAAAAAGACACAAGCTGATTCTGACATCACGTGCTGTATGTCTGGACGGAAACAGGCATTTCTGTCCAAAATTGTATCCTTGATGTTATTTGTCTTTCTCTGTACGGAGGATTAATATGTGGAACTCATTTTTATAGTGCAATTGTATTTTTCTCTTGTTTAGTGTATTTGTATATCTAAGGCCAGGCATAGAAAACTAGCTTAGGCTTTAAGTACTGTGGTACATTATGTAGCACTGCTCCCTGCTATACACTCACATTTATAATAATAAACTATATAATAAATTAGCTTAGTTAAAAAAATACCTGTATTTGATATATAACTTAACCCCACTTAAGCTTTTTTAAAATCATTACACAAACTGCCGAATGAGGCAATGACGGCTTAACGTCAGATTTAGATGAAACATCTAATCAGGATGCCTCCTGGGCACCTCCCACTGGAGGTTTTCCGGGCACGTCCAACTGGGAGGAGACCCCGGGGAAGACCCAGAACACGCTGGAGGGATTACATCTCCCAGCTGGCCTGGGAACGCCTCGGGATCCCCCAGTATGAGCTGGAAAATGTTGCGGGGGAGAGGGAAATCTGGGTCAGCCTGCTTGGCCTGCTGCCACCGTGACCCGTCCCCAGATAAGCGGAGGAAAATGGATGGATGGATGGAACGGACACTACACCCTGTAGTCACACTTTTCCGTACCAGCCATGATACACAGTTGTCAGTTAATCTGTTGAAGTTAATCACTTTCTTACTTCACTTCAGCTTCACCCCAAGCTCCACACTCCCAGAATTAGGTTTCCTGGGTCTAAATATTAAGATGAACAGACAGCACAGTCCCACAGTCTACACTGCTGCCCAAAGAACGAATACACAGCAGAAGAATGAGTCTTTAATATGACTCTGTTACATAAATTCAACATATCCGTTACCTGCAGGAAGCCAACTCCTAGCAGCGGGAACCCGAAGGCACAATCGACTGGTGTGGCTTTGATCTCGTAGCTGATCTGTGAAGCGGTCGATGTGTCTTTGGCAACAGCGATCACCTCGAAGGACCGGCCAGAGCTCTCAAAGGGCGGAGGCCTCCTGTTGTGGGGAACGGCTGGAAGAAAACAACGCACAGGAATATATTGAATGCAAAGAAACGTAATACTAAAAAAAACGTGCAGGAAAGACTGTCAGGAATATAATCTGATTGCACTTCCAAACTTTGACATTGAACCACAAATCAACCGTACCGTTTTCATCATTTGTGGCGGGATACTTCCCGATGTGAACAGCGTCTACGTAGAAATCCCCCCCGTCTTTGTAGAGGTAAAACTCCTTCAGATCGTAATTGCTTCCGATGTATTCCGTCTGCAGGGAGCTCTGCAGGTCCATGCATTTGTAACTCCATCTGTCAAGAGATAATAGGGGTGCAACGGATCACAAACCTCACGGTTCGGATCATTTTTTTGATCAGCAAAGAAAAGGGGAGGAGTCAAATATAACTTTGCTTTCCATTTATTAATTAAAGAACTTCAAGAACATTTAAAGCAAAGAACTTTGGGCTATAGTCTGACAAGAAAATAAAAATATTGAAGATGTCCAATTTGAAACAAAATTAAATAAATAAATAAATAAAAGTAAAACATTCAAGAATACTCAATTCTGTTAAGATTAAGTGCAACATGAGGTATGTTGATACCCTCGTCCTTTGATCAATATTGAAAGAAAGAAACAGCCAGTGAGCTAGCTTACACCGTTTCAACTGAACTGAACTGCTCGGCAACAACGTGGGTCTATGTTTACTTCCTGTCAGGTTATGTCATTCAAATACGCAATAATGTTTACCATTACTGTGAAATGGTCTACAACTTTACTTTGTTTTTCAAAAAGATGAGAATATCTACATCGTCTGGGGAGAGGGTAGACCTTTCTGTGGTGACTGGGATATTGCTATTGGGCCGGTCTAGCTTCCATTCTACTGCTTCTGTCAGCACCTGCTCCAGGTGTGTGTCTGTGTGACTCTCCCAGAGGGGGCGTGTCTGCAGTACCGGACTATGAATCTCCACTCCTCCGTGTTGAAGTGAGCGGTCGCAGTGATGTAGCTCTCCATTGCCCTGGAGCACTTTAACCAGATTTTGAAATCCTTTGTTTTCCACAACAGAGAATGGCTTCATGTCTGCAGCAATACAGAACCCAATAGATGCTGTAATAGCTTTAGCCCAGTCTGATTCTGCCACAAACGGTTTCTTAAATAACGCGATGATACGTTGTTGTTGTGGCTTGGCCCCCGTCGCTGAAAGACCAGGATGGTGGAGCTTCATATGTATGGACATGCCCGATGTATTCCCGTCGTCAACGCCTACATAACGTAACGGTTTTGTCCACCACCCTCATCCGTCATTATAAGTTACAGGGAAGACAAAATACTCCCAAACTTGCGACTTAAATGACGCCCGGGGCTTCTCAAGTTCCAATTGATCCACGGTTCACAAGTGATCCGAACCGGGAGGGGTGATCCGAACCGATCCCAGATCGATCCGTGACACCACTAAGAGATAACCATATCTAGAAGCCGCGACTTTGCTGAGAAGTTTGCACATAACTGAGAAATTAAAAGTAGCGTTTACTGACTTGTGCCCCTTAATGAAGATAGTGCTGATCTTTGCGGTCTCTGTCTGGGTTCTGCCTTGGCTGTCGCGGTAAGTGAACTTCATTCCAACTTCATCCTTCAACATCCCCTTGTATGCAAAGCAAAGCTGCACGGGGAACAGTCGGGAAAAAATAGTAGAGATCAATAACCTTTTGTACATTTATCAACCACTTTCTTGATTGCATCCATTTGTTTTCATTTACAGTATGAATTCTACCCATCTGTACAATAAATGAAGCAACTGTGTGTTTTACCGTGGGATGCTTGTCCAATGAGACCGATCCGTAGCTGGCACCAGACTCTTTGGTGTAAGTGTTCTTGAAGAGGACCTCTGCGTTCTTCAGCGACCACAGGCCGCAGAAAGCAGTGTTTTTCACCGGAGTGCCTTTTTGAGCACTGTTGAACTGGTGGGTGCAAGAAAAGAGAAACACGTCAGAACCCCAAATCAGATGCTCTGCAAAGATTTAACATCCCTGAGCCGATTCACAGAAGTAAAAGGAGCGCGAAAAATAGGTGAATCTCGTAGGGCGTGAACTCAACGTGCGAATGCTTGTCACATTTCTCCAAATAAGTTTGTTTTCTCTCTCACTTTAAAAAAAACGCACTGTTGATTTGTCCCCACTTACCTGAGAGTTGTCACTTTCAAAGTCGTTGAAGTACTTCACATCAGTCCCTTCGGAGGTCAAGACCTCAGCGGGACACTCAGCTTTCATCGTGTCCTCCAGAGCCGACTGCACCTGTTCAGATGGCACAAGCCGGACGTTAATATTGTTTCTGCACTGTACAGGCAACAACCTCAGTCTAAAAAGATAATCTATTTTTTACAAATTGTTTCAGAAATGAAATGAGATCCTATTTAGTCATTATCTCAAGGAGTAATGAGGCTTGTAGACACTGACAGAGACTCTCTGTCAACACACCTCAGACTCGGTTGCATTGAAGGCAATGGGCTTGGTGGGGATTCCCCCCCAGAGCAGAGTGAAGGTCTGCATGTTGCTTATCCCCTTTGTAACCTCGGTAACGGTGACGTTGGTGTCGGAACCAAAAACTTCCCAATGAAGAGGTTTGAAATCCCCTGCAGTCAAAAAATAAGTAGTTTATAGTATTAAGGTCAGCTCCACAAATGCATGTGAAAGAAGTGTAATAACCACTAACTACTTTTCTGTCTCTTCATACCTCTGTCAGAATCGAATGTGACCAGGTAGTTCGATCCTCGGCTGTCGACCTGTTTGGTGACCTGGACCGTGTCGGGTTTGATGGTCCAAAGGCTATTCAACGATGCCTCCACCACATCAGCCGAGGCCGTAACTGGGATCGGTCCTTAAAAATCAGAACAAACACAAAGCTTGTGAACAAACATAACGGCTGGACATATTACACTGTGGATTTATCAGAGTAGAGCAACAGGTTGAGGGTTTTCCTTTCGTGGCTACCAATGCTAAACATGTATGCAGTCGCGTGCCATTACGAATCATACCATGGCAAAGGCATGACCCGCCCTACTCTGCCTCTGATTGGCTAGTGTTCGTTGCCATCGTTGGTTGGGTCGGTAAGGTTTTGGCATGATGAGTATGATTGGTGAGGGTTAGTAAGAATATCAGGGTAGAGTAGGGCGGGTCATAGCTTTTCGCCACATTGTGTTTTGTAATATCACTGCACTCGGGATATTTTAAGCTTTTTAACGTGCAAGAAACCAATTTAACAATTTATTTCTGAAAGGAATCAATTGTACAACACATTACCTGTCTTTGCGTCTCCGTAGCCCAGGCTGAAGAAGGTGCTCCCACAAAGATGGCTGGCACAGCCGCTGCTGACGGTGACCTTCTGGACCTCTTTGACTGCAGCGACATTGCTGGGCCAGGAGTCAAAGGTCACCACCTGGGTAACAGTGAGAGGGAGAGCATGTGAGGTACAGAAGAGAGAAAAGGGTGTTTTGGTTGTACCCACCTTGCCTCAACCTGTTATATTCACCTCTTCCTCATTTCCAACATTCTCCAAAACGACTTTTAACAAATCCCTCAGATTTTGGGAAATATGCTTACTCACAGATCCATACTGCGCTAGCTTAGCATAAAGACTGGAGCAGTGACTTCCTTGGATACAGCCAGCTAGCTTTGCCCTCTGTTTTACGGTCTTTATGCTAAGCTAAGCTGCCGATCGATCTTCATATCTAACTGGGCAAGGAAACATCTAACCATTCCTTTAAAGGGAAGCTGAGAAGATCCTGATGTGCTGTGTTTAACAGAAGCTACAGGTACGTACCTGTTCCTCATCGAACACGTCATATTTAACCACGATGTTCTGAACCTCATTGACCGCGTCGTCCGTCTGGTCTTCTGTAAAGGGACTCTCCTCTTGGAACAAGGCAACGTTGACACTCGCACCACTGCTATATTGTTGATGCAGAATTTCCATGTAGTAGCTACAGGAAAAATAATGTTTTTAAGTGATGAGACACGGTGTGCTATGAATTAATGATTAGTCATTTTTTAAAGAGGTAATAAGAGCCATTAGAATCATGTACTTACTAAAATCCTTGCTTTAGAGGCAGTACCGCAGACTGTTGAGATTCCATTTTCGTGAAATCGGAGACATACCTTGTCTGGTACGCAACTTTAACCTAAAGTTAAAGGGGAGATATGAATATTTCATCGCAACATAATCTTTGATTGCTTCATAGGAGGATTTCTTTTGATGATAACAGTAGGTGTGCTTCACCTTGTCTTCTGGGCGGCTGGAGTTGCTGAGGTAGAGCTCACATCGGTCATCACAGTGCAGGTACATGGTGTAGTTGGCGCTGGCTGGTGGGACAAAGAAGCCTCTGGATCGTGAGCTGAAATAATTGTGTTCCCTCGGATAGACGCGGGGCATGGAGTCGACCCACTCCGCCCAGTATCCAGTCGTGTTCTCATTGTAGCTCTGAATGTCAGTCAGGTATCTGGGTCTTGTCTTGTTCCACACCTCCATCTTCAAGCCTCTTCCACCTGGATTTAGAGGAGGTGCATGTGATGAAATGGGAAATAAATGATGGTGCATCAAAGTCAGAGCTCAACAGATTAATCAATAAGCAAACCAACAGAAACTGAAAACAGGAACAGTTGGATCATCCATTTTCAGTCTTTTTTCAGGGAAAACAACACTAAAGATTCACTGATTTCAGCTGCTCCAATGTCTGATTGTGCTGCTTTTCGTTGACATATATGATAGTGAACTGAATATCTCTGGGTTTTTGTTGGTCCGACAAAATTAAACATGTGGAGACACCACTTTCTCTGAAATTATATTGGAACTTTTTCACTATTTTCTGACATTTTATAGACAAAGAAGTTAATCCATGAATGGAAGAAATAATCTGCAGGACATTCGCGTGTGAAACTTAATGTTAGTTGCATCTCTTATTCAACAGATGGGCGTCAAGCTGTGTAGCCATTAGACAGCAGAAATGGCCACACAAGGAACAAGGTACCTTTTTGGCTTCTTTTGCAATTCTTTGCAGAATCCAACGTGAACGGAAGCCTGTTTGAGCGCTCTTTTGCATGCTGCATACTCCAAATGAAAACCTTTGAATCACCTGAGCGCTGTTCTGAAACTCATCTTACTCTTGAAATGATATAAAAGGCGAGCAGCTAAGTTGACTGAAGTTTATCTTGTTTTAGAAATCCAAAACTGGCGTCTGTATCAGCTGTTCACATCAGCTCTACGAAAGGTCTTACGTGTGATGTATGATCAAAAAGATGTGCTCTAGTCACAGTCAGATAACAGGTTATCTGTTCACAGTACTCTGCACATCAAAGCGCTCCATTCTGTCACAACTGTGATGAGAGATGGTGACAACGAGATCACCGTCTTCTGTTGTCGAGCAGGACAAAGCACTTTAGATTCCTCCAGTGATGGAGATGTCAACTGGTGTTCATGCTTTGTTCGGACAATGACACGGCACAACGGCGGAACGAATGTGGCGAATGTAGCGTCACGGCCAAAAGACAAACGGAGGAGGCGGGTCCTCACCTGGGTAGACTGTCATGTTGTTCATCTCGTGCTTGGCGGTCCTGCACGTGATTCTGTCATCGGACACAGTCTGGATTTCACAAGGCAGGCCTGAAGAAAAAAAAAAAAAATCACGGGAACAGTTAAAATATTCTTATTATCTACTCATATCCTGTGTTACCACCTCATTTATGTACCTTGGTTGCATTGATCCATTTCTTCCTTATTACAATTTGAATACAAACCTGACGATGAATATTATGTGAAAAGACTTTGTGTACTGTCAGTTGATACTGTATCATCTGCATTCTATATCTGGTATACGGTCTGTTGCGTCTCTGAGCTTTCAGAAGATTCTTGTCTGTACCGCGCGACAACCCTGCTGTTTACTTCTGTTTGCCGCACAGTTTCTGTTTGCGGTGAAAAGGATTATCACCATCGCACGACTTGAGGCCCCACCAACGGCTCAGGTTTTGTTTTGGCTCAGATGCATCTATGCAACACTTTGCACCGCGTGACAACAATATCAGAAAAGTCGGCATGTTGTTGGAAACCGGCCACAGCTGATTACCTCCAACATGAACTCGTGCTGGCCGGTCAGTTTGGTCAAAGAAGCGGCCGTAGATGGTCAACAGGGTTCCGCCCATGACACTGCCCGCCGACGGCGAGACTCCTGTCACCTCTGAACAGGAGACACGACACACATTTCACTGTAGTAAGAATAAATACGACACAGGAAGTACTTTATTGTGAACATCTGTGTGTGTATCGTACCTGCAAAGGTCTGAAACATGGAGAGCTTGCCCAAAGCTGAAACCCTGAACAGCTTCTTGTCCGATAAACTCCTAAAGATATGAAAGAAATGAATCAATATTCTCACAGTTGTTCGTACAATAAAATTGGTGCTGAGTAAAACAATCAATGGCCAAGAAGTCAAACTTAAGGAGCTGTTTCTATTTCAATATCCGTGCAGGTTGAATCAAACATAGAGGTCTTTCTGAAACCATAAAGGTATTTCAATCGTAGCTGACGTGACAAAGAAAAGACTTTCTGTAACAATGCTTTACCTTCCAAATTCATCATCTAGAATGTAAGTCAAGTTGTGATGCCCTGTTGGAAATAAAAGATAATTATTAAAGGACAGTTTATACAGTCTCAAAATGGACCTTTTTTATTTTTTAAGGCGAGATCCAAACTACACATTCATGTGTTTATTTCACTACTTTGTCTGCTTGCGTCTGTAGATTTCTCCTATTTACCAAAAATTACCATTAGAGAATGCCTCATTTGCATATTTAAACATAATATTTCAGAAAAAATAAATATCGTAATGTGAGTAATCAGCTGGTGAAGTTTCATGGTGATATCTATCAGTTCATTATTGTACTCTATTCACCTGTAGTGTTTACAACATAGTTATATAAAAACACATCTTTAGGCCATTTTCTCAGAATGAGTTTTTTCTGACTCTGATCCATTAATCTCCACTTCAGCAGCTCTTACATACACCAAACTTTACAGTTTCATTCCGTTCTATATTCTGAAGGTTTTTACAGAGGGGTTTGTTCAGATATCATTCATAGCCTGATTTATACAACTTTTATTACCAAAAACATGTACAAAATGGATTTTTTTTTATGGCTGTTGACAGCATTTTCTAATTTATGGAGTGATAAAAATGAGATATCCAAAATTCCCTCTAGAGAAAACCTTTGACTCTAATATGTCAACAAAATGAAACAAGAATTTTCAACCTGGCTTTATCCAATGTTCAGGTTTCTGTTCTAGAAATGTATGCAAATTAGCACATTAATAAGATAATGCCTCATTTGCATATTTAAACATAACATATCAGAAGAAAAAATGATTTTCCTAATGTAAAAAACCAACTGGGTAAGTTTCATGGTGATATCTATTAGTACAAGTAGTGTCTCCCCTTAAATATGATATGTATTCAGAGCGTCTGTAATCGAGAACAAAACCAGCTTACCAACGTACGTCCCCGTCATCTTGCAGCTCATGTGTCCCCACTGAGAAGACTCGGAGTCCAGTCGTAGGTTATATCTTCAGGAAATATTTGACAAACTTGTAACAGTGTTTAAATTGTTTCTTCCGTCAGTTTTATTTGACATAACCTCATCCCACAAAAGACTTCTCAGCTGTGAGACACACCTAGACTTGAATGTATGCGTTTGTTGTCCAGAGAGTAACAGTCTACATCTACTGCGGACAAACTACTTACAGTTCGTCTGACTCCGGTTTGAGCAGCTCGCATGGCATCCCTCCCATGTAGGCTCTGCAACAAACGAGACCGTATTCACTGACCGCTCACAAGACGGGTGTCTAGTTTACATTTCAAAGTATACATCTTCCTGTTTGAAAGGTAGATAAGCAGATAAAGTTCTTTTGTAACTCGTAAAAAACATGTGAGTTTTGGTTGGGATCATTTCAACTGTTTTTATTGTGTGACTATGGTATTTTAGCATCTACCGGTGGGTTGCTCTGCCTTCTTTTATTCAATATTAACAGGATGTCACCATAAAGCTGCCATAAAAATGGCCCTTTAAAAACGGGAGTGCTTGGGTGAGACAAAATGCTTTACTTTTTATTTTCATACCTCAGAAACCTGACATTGAGGCCGTTGGAGCTCTTGTCGGTGTTGCTCCCGTACACATCGGTGAAGATCAGTCCTCGTATTGTCACCAAGCTGCCTGCGGGGGTTTTGGAGGTGGGTTTTAATATAAAGTTGAGTGGATGAACTCGGCCTGAGAACTGTAGAAGTAAAGAACTGTGTACCTGGGGGCCCGCTGGCTGGATACAGAGAGTGTATAGTAGGCGTGCGATACCAAACAGACTGAGAAAAGTTGGAATGAAAGGAGAATAAAAACATTAGGATCCAAAACATGACTGCAAGGTCAGTCAACTTGGCCGTGAAGGGGCTCCCTGTTGCTTTGGCTGCAAACTTACATAGAAGCTGCATTGGTATGCTTTGAGCGCGCCTCTGCACACACTGGCATCAGGAATGGGAACGCCGTCCACGATGACTCGGACCGTGTATTTACCATGCGGCATGGCTCTGTGATGGACGGATGAGTCGTTTTAGATATACATGCATGAAGTATACTCACTTAAAAGCCCCCTTCAGCCTAGAAGCTACCTGGTGTAACACGCGATCCGGCTGCCGTGCGTCGAGTCTCTCTCCACATCACAGGGGACTGACAGGGTGTCGGACACCAGGAGCACACGGTTGCCAAAATTGTCGTCTTTTGGATTCAGCTGGAACTGATTCTCCTGGGCAAAACCTGCATACGGGTTCATGTAAAATGTTTGTTTTTTCTGGATAAAGGAGTCAACAAGCAGAGGGATCCTAATCCGGAAAACATAAGATATCATGCCCAGTGAGCACCAACCCGGATTTCAATGTTTATTTCTGGTTAAACTGGTTGAAATTGGATCTGAACGTCGAAGACCTATTTTCTTTTCAACCAGCTAAAATGTGGTTACAATATCAACGTGTCTCACAACAATTTGTTTTAAAATATTGATGGTTTGTTCAGCTGTAGGTTGAAAGACACGATATTGGTTACTTTGAACGTATTTATCCAAAGTCATATTACGCTGGTGGGTGAAATATATATCGCCACAAAGACGTGATTTCAACGCATTTAATGTTTCATATAAAACGTCATACATATGGAACTAGACTGTATGCTGTCAACAAGAAGCTCACAGGACATCGTAATGAGAGCAGTGTACATTCTGTCTGTATGTTCATGTAAAAAAAAAACAAGTGTTTACTGCTGGAACACGCATGCGCAGGGAATTAGGCTCAGGGATCTTCTCCAACTTTGAAACATGCACTCTCTGGAAACTGCACGGGATTTGAGGAGCAAAGTGAACGAGCTGACGGAATAAACGTGAGGCTTCATGCTAATGACATACTCTAAGTACTTGAACTACTGGATTACAATATTGCAAACCAAAATATGCACCATTAGTATCATTTTATGCTCACCATGCGGGCGAGGCTGCTAGCTTGTAGTGTTAGCATGTTAGCTTGTAGCTACAGCAGCATGGATGAACAGTAAACAAACGTGTTAGTTAATGTTGGAGACTCTTTATGGAGCGTCACTGTAGCCCAACGTTATTAGAGTATTTAGGACATTTTACATGTAAAATACACGACTGACAGAGTGGGGCTGTACAGTTTAAATGGAGAGGACGAGTAAAACAAAGTAATGTACAAATAAGAAGACGGTCAAAACATTGTTTGGCTTACAGCAATATACAAAAAATAGTGTATACTGTAATATCCATGTCAGCAGCTTTCCGTTGAAAATACTATGGTCTCCAGTGAAAAGATGTTCAAAACTGGTCTGAAAGTGAAAATGTTGTTCTAATACTGTTTTATTTTACGGATGTCCACCTTAAATATGGCAGACCTTCTGAAACCGGCTCCTGTCTTCGACTTTTATGGAAGGAAATGGAGATTGTGATTGTATATAAAGAACATTGTTTGTTATATTTATATCGTTGCTTAATAAATACAAATTAATTGTCTGTCACTTGGTCTTTGTCCTGTAAGTGGTTACTACGATTAAGTATTTAATTGCTACATATTGAACTGAGTATTTGAAGACGTTTATTAAACTGTCAGCTTCAGACCAGATTTCACCAGGAGGTGCAATATTGGCTTTCAACTGATCAATGTGGATGTGGTTTCTTAGTAAACCTCTAAAATGATATGCTATTATTAGCACAATGTAGAGGACAGAATATTGTAACCTTGAAAATCCCGTTGAAATCTGGTCTAAGCAGTGAACGTTCAACGTCTATAAATAGTCGGTGAAAAAACGTTCACCTTCGAACCAATTTTCAACGGAAAAACTCACTGGTGACAGGGGCAATTAGCTCAAGTTTTAGATTAGGAGTTGACTTGTCACAGTTCAGAAACTATAGGTGCATGGTAACATACAATATTACAAAAAATGTAATGTTCACACTTAAAGATAATTAGGTTTAAAGCCAGATTTCAGCACCATCACTTTTGATTCAAACGGTACAGTAACGTCTCTTACCGCTTCCTGTAATCATGAGTCGTGTTGCTCCATTCGAGCTGCCTCGATGTGGAGTTACGTAGTCAACACGTTGAGCACCTGAAATACACATTAAATAATATAATTATATTTATCAATAATACATTGATAAATATCAATACCCGTGTGGTGGGCGAGCGGTGACATGTTAAGAAAAATGCTTTTTTTTTTTTAAAAGGCGCAGAGCTAATTTTATGAACTTCCATAACTATGGTACTTTGTGACCGGTTACTCACTACAGCAGCACCAGAAGGCGAGGATGAGAGCCACCGTCTTCATCTGGGAATACATCGCGGAGATTTCCGAGGTACCACTGCTGCTTCACCCGCAGTGTGCTATGGTGGTGTCGCCCTTAGTTTAGCTGACATTTAACACCAAAAGTGCTGTTATAGAATAATCTGTACAGGTTTCCACGTGAGGCAGAACGACCGTATTTCAAGGCTAAATTCAAGATAAATGCAACAATGAAATCTGAAGGAAATTGATGGAAAATCCAGATATCATAAAGAGTTATTTAAGTAAAGAGCCTGCATTTAAATTTGACGCAAATACATGATTATTATAGAATTATAGCCACATTTTGATCAAATAAGCATTAAACTAAAATCACTAACAATCTCAGAGTGTTGACAAGATATTTCAAATTAAAATGAGATGTAAAAACGAGTGAAGCCCACCTGTTGAAGACGTTGTTACCTGCTGCGTGTATGTGACGCTCAGGTAGACAGATTGAGACAGACACTGACTCTTTATACTGCTGCTCAGGGCGGAGCCTCTCACCTGAGACTGGGAGGAGCAGACTGTGGAGATCCGTTTATCCTCCTATCCATGCAATTAACCACCAGCATGGTCTAAACCTGCTGCTGACATCAAACCAGACACATTTGTTCATTTCCTGTCAGAGGGTAAATCTGGCTCAGCTATTAGGATGAGTAACAGTGAAGTGAAAATGCCCAAAGTGGGTCCGTCAGTGACACAGGTCATAGTGATGGGACATAATTCAATTCAAATGTATTTGCATAGCACCGCAGGTCGGAAGTGCTTTGTATACAAACAAAACAACATATGGACAGCAAAAACAATGTGCAAATAAACAGACATCCGTCCATACACAAATACACATGCAAGTTGCATGGTAGTAGTTCTGTATCACGGTCAAATATATTGCCAATGCAGCTAATATACACAATGTACCACAAAGTTTATTTGCAGGTCCGTTTGATTGTGTTGATTTGTTCATGGTACTGTGTCTGAGCCCCCCTCTACAAATCCTGTGTGAAACAACATGTACAAACACAAGCAGTGTTGGCTGTGATCAAGGGTTGTTCAAGGGTTGGATAAAATAGCAGGAACATGTGACGCTGTACTGCTGATTTGAAATTGCCATTCTGGTACATTTTGTCACTTTCGGTGCCATTTAATATGTTATCATGTAACATGTAAAACTTATTTGAATTCATTTACATGTGAATATATAATTCCATCTAAATACAACCGCTTTGGGCTTTGTTTTGAAAAATCGATCAGAATACATGTTTCCATTCAAAGAAAAAACTAAAAAAAAACATCTATCTCTACCGCAATTTCTTAAATTAGGTTTAAAGTAGTGAGTCGTGATACATGCAGATGCGTTGGCTGCAGAGGTTAAACATAATCCCAACAATATAGAATTATTCATTTGAAGTTCAACTGTGTCAGTAGAGTCTGATTGAGAATCTTGTGTCAATAAAGTTATGACGCTCTGCAGCTTTAGGAATGATTACAGACAATTTCAACACATCATTTTGCAACAACCGCAGAGCACAGCAACACCATACAAGGTATCGATGTATTATTAGTTCATGATGACATGCTGAACAGACAGAAATCAAACTCTTGCTGTAGCGTCAGTGTTAATCATCACCAGTTTCTATCATTGTCTTGTCTGAGCTGTTTTCACTCGAATCCCCATTTCCTTCAACACTCCTACAGAGCACAGAGTTGCATCACTTCCTGTATGAACAAACCCTAACCCCTCCAAAAACCAGCTCGGGGTGAATAGTCTCTGTTTTCATCCAACTGACATTTGTTTTCAGGTGTGTAATGAGCATCGCAGGCTCTCAGAGGTGCTAATGTGGCTTAAAAGGGCCTTTTGTTGTAACAGCTGAGGTTCTGAAAGGCTTAATTTGGATCCATTAAAAACACAACTTCTTGTGTTGTGTTTTTAATTCTGTTTTCACTCAAACAGAATGACATCAGGGAGCAAACAAAGAGACACTGATTACCTGCTGAGTGAGATAAACTTATTTGGGAGGACAACTTTAGCAGCCTCATGTGGTAGTGAGAGAGGACTGTTTGGGTTATTGAAAAGGAGGGGAATTAAATAATTATTACCTCAAAATGATGTCTTCTAATGTCAGTAAACCATCCCTCTACTCACCGCATGTTTACATAAAGACGGCCTGGAGCTTTGCAGTATTGCTGAGTGCGTTACAGATGTTGGCGGAGGCCTTCATTGCTGCTGGTAAAGGTGCTTTTACTGGTGACCATCACCTTACTGTGTCCTCAGGCCTATGAAGGGTATATTTGATTTATTTTCTATGTCTCTTTCTCCTTTTATTTTTCTTTGAAATATGAAGCAGTTTCCCAGTAATGAAATGTGCTCTATAGATAAAGTGGCCTTGCCTTTGTTAACTAGAATTGTATCTAATTTACATCTCCTCACAATACTGACAGGTGCCTCCAGGCTAGAAAGAATTGTTGTGCTTTCTCACAGCGGAGCCCCTTGAGGCCTTTGTGTTAAGAAGATCATGGCAGCTCTGCCATTCTTTCTTTTCTTTTGCTCAAACCATCTATCATGTTGTTAGACAAGAAAAGATGAAGTGAGATTAATGTACCTGCTCCTGGAGGGCAACTTCTGTTGGGAAAATCCCATCTTTTGACTAGTGAAGCATTTGCAGTATGTGAGAACATCTTTGGCTGTTTATTCTGGGGTTAACTTAAGGATCTCTACTGTAACAGACAGCCAGATGTTCCAGTGTACAAGCACAAGTGGTTTTCCTCTGAAAGTCGATTATTTTGTCCAACGCCTTCCATTTGTTCTTTCGAAACAACTAATTTTCATCATGAATAATTCTGTTGTTTGTCAGTCGATAAAATTTCCAAATAAAAGAAAGACACAGCAGCCAAAACAAATCAAATTTTTAAAGGAAAATCTATCAATAGTGTTGAAGTAATGTGTCCCAATTGAATGCGTACTGCATGCAACAGTAAGCACTTTGTAAGAGCAGCTGCACTCAAAGTAAGTAGAACATTTGGACTGCAGTCTTTATGCATTTTAATTATGCTGGAAACTAACGTCAGAGGATGTGGCCGAAACTCCATATTAATTGACTTCAATTAAGATTAAATATGACAATTAACTCAACCGCTAATGAATAAAGCCGTTTGAATATGGGGAAAGTAAAAATTGACTTTGGGCCGACTGGGCGAGTGAAAACAGCACATGAAGGTTGAACCCTGAAGCCTCCTGTGTGCAGACACAAACACCAGCTCTCACACCGCCCATGAGGTGTTTGATGTGCAAGATGTTCTTTGTCTTCAGGAAGCAATTTTTAAATGATGCAACAATTAAGCTCTCTGTAATGACAATGATGAGAGTAGTTTCCAAACAAAGATCTTCTTATCTAATGTCCTGAAGAAGCCCCATAACGAGAGGCAGACAATGACATTTCTGTCATACCATCTACGGTTAAAACACATATTACTTACCATGTGGTAGGTTGAGAAACAATTGAAAGGGGACAAGAAGTCAGCATTTTTTGGGGGGGGGGGGGGGGGGGTGTTGAACAAGGACATCAAGTCAAACGGGTCTTCAGCTGCATCGAAGAAAAAGTCAGGACCCCCAATGACCAAAAATAGGCATGACTTTATTTGTTTTATTCTTTTTTTTCCAAAACTGCTGCATAACAAACCAAAATCAATATGAAAACACACGATACAAAATAAAAAGAAAATAGCACTTGAGCGTCGCTCACAATGAGAACAAACATCAGTTTGGGATTTGAATTGTGAGTAAAAAAAGAAAAGAAAAGAAAAGTCTAGATGATGAACCGTCCCATTCACAAGGTCGCGTGTTGAGCTAGAAAAGCTCGGATTCTCTGCAGCAGCTCTTTCTTCACGCTGTCCGGGACGAGTGCTGCATCGGAGGGAGAAGGAGCGTCGATACGTCAGGGAGCAGTAACGCACACTATGATCACTACACTGATGTTGTTGACTGCATTATAAAGGCATGTCTGCTTATCCATTTCAGTAAAATGCAGTTGAGAACAGCAGCACCATGAATCACAGCCACTAGATGACTCATAGATTACCACAGTCTCTACACAGGTCAACAATGTGCCGTTTATGTTTACAGCGGAGCATTTGTGTCCGTGAAGCTCGGACTGAAAGACATTGGCATGCTGTGTTAGTACGTGATAATGATCTCAGCAACTATTGTGCAATTGTAAAAAAAAAAAAAAAAAAAAGATTAGAGATGGTAAAAATAAAATATGTAGATATACATCTTACATAGTTTTTAACTGACCCACTGTGCTAATCAACTTTTATTGAGTATTAAGAATCTCGCAAACTGCAAACTCGCAAGATGTGGAGCCAATAGCAGTTTACAGATGACCAAGGACATTATATATTTATAAAATCTTTTTAAATGTATTGTTTGAACATTGAAATAAAAAAAATAGTCGTCAGTACTTTAACCTATTTAAATATCCAGTTATCCCCAAAGTCCCCCTCATATAGTAGCTGTAAGTAGCTTTAAGGTTAGGTATTTTAAGTTTAGATTTTGAAATTAAGCTTTTTTCATTTTTTTAAGTTTAATTTTTTTCAGTTACATTACTTTAAATAAGTTTTTTTTTCAAGTTTAAGTTTTAAGTTCAGGTTTTAGATAATCAAAGTCCGTTTTTCTCACAGTATTGTATAAATGTTCTGTATCCACTTGTTTAAAGCATCATGTTTACAAAAGCTGAAATATTCCATGTTTCTTATGGCTACACCACTGCACCAAATGGAAATATCTTGCATTTGTTTATGGTGACTACTGTATTAAGTACCTTATATTCACTTACTTTAAAGTCCACGTTGATACATGTATAGTGTTCTAGTTGTTTTAACGTGTCTCATTGAATGTCTCTCTGTGTGGGATGAATACAACTTATCACATCTATACTTGATGTTATGAGCATTTAAAATATAGTTCTAGCCAAAGTTTGACTGTTTAGCAGGAGTTTTTATACACCACCCCACATTAAGCTCATTAACAGACCTCATCCTGGTTATTGTCTCTGTACTTCTTCCACCCCCTGCTGTTGCGTTTGCATTTAAAGATCCGTACCTCTGCCTTTTGGTGTGACTTCTGTGACCAGGTCCTCCACGGTGACGTGCTCCAGACCCTTTTCTTTGATCACATCTGCACAAAACAAACCGATCAGTAACGCCAGGTTCACAGAAGCCCCGTTACACACAGAGATACTCGCACAACATACCTTTGCAGTGTGCTTTCAGCTGATCCTTCCATCCGCACTCCACCAGCTTTGCCCTGAGCAATTCCTTCAAGCTGCGGACACACATTTGTATTCAGTTGACATGAATAACAAACCCCTGTCTCTAAAACAATTCCACGACCACAAATCCCTGAAGAGTAAAGCTCGACTCACCGCTCCCTTTCCCCCATTTCTATCAGCTTCTGGTTTATTGCAGCCCTCATCTGGGAGTCTTTGCTCATGATCTGTTTAAATCACACACAAACAGCAGACGTTTCCGTTTGGATTCAACGATTTCAGGAGAATGTAGCTACTAAAAAAACGTTTTATTTTGCTCGCTATTAGGTAGACGTTACCTTTTTTTTGTCGAGATGGATCAGCTGGGGGAACACACGGTTCCTTCACATAAACGTTCCGTCTAAAAACGTTAAAAGCGTAAAGGTTCCGCTTTGGCGGCACTAAATTCGCCACACACTGACAACGTCATTGGTAAAAAAAAAACAACTTTTCATGTATTGCACTTTATCTCCGCACGAATGCGTCTTCGTTGGGACGACTAAATGTATTAAAACATGTGTTGAAAACCCTTTGAGAGAAAATACAAGAACTCAACCTCCCATGAGCGCACGAGCAGCTCATGTCCGCTGTACAAATGTCTCCGGGTGCGCATACAACAGGAAACGTGTGACTTCCACAGCATCTTCTTGCTTCCCACCAACTTGTGGACAAGCCTGTCACATTTACAAAGACATGGCTGCGTCGAATTATACCTTGAAGGTCAACAGAGAGCTTTTGGACCCCAGCTTTGAAAGTTACAGGTTATCTCTGGACGCCATACCAACGTACTGCGTTGAGCTGGATGCTGGTGAGAAAAACTAACTTGCAGCACAGTTAGCAGGAGTGCTAGCCTAGCACTGATACCCCACTGAAAGCTCTAATTCATCACACCTGTCACAGCTGTAAGCTAACATGAGTAACGGGCTGAGTTGTTTTGATTAGCATGTTGCTAATAATTGAAAACGTGCTTTTGTTAAGCCAAGTAATGACGCTGAAATCTGCTCCAGCTGTAGCCCAGTGGCTAAAGGTCCCCAGTTAAGCTATACTTTAGGGCAGGGGTGGACAAACTTTTTAAAATTGTGGGCCATAGATAGAAAGGAAATAAGGACTCGCGGGCTAAACAATAGTGACTGCCTAGTTTTCAACCAGTGACAAAAAAGTGAGAAAAAAAATCTGTAGTTCTGGACCAGAAAACCCCTCGTGCAATAGAAAATTAAACTAAACAGTTTGACTTTACTCTGGTTACTGGTGTGCCCACATATTACAAAAAATATATATGTATCTGCTGTTGTAATTTAGGTTAATTTAATACTTTTAAACTCTAGTACGTGCATGGCCTAAATGCCCACTTAAAGTAATATGATGGGTTAGGGTTAGTGTAAATCTGTAAATAAGTCAAGTTAAGACAGGCAGAAATTGCCAAATATCTGTATTGCTTTTTGGGCCATTTGATCAGATTATAATGCAAATGTGAGTCTAATATTTTGTAATATATTGGTTTTTGTGCCAAGGGGTTAGAACAGACAGATATAGCTATTAAGATATTTAAAAAAGATTCACCATTTAAAAACAATCAACGGGCGGTGGTTGGCCCGGGGGCCATAGTTGGGCCACCCCAGATTTAAGTGGTCCCTAACATAAAAAGGAGCAATTTAGCATAATGATTTGCATTCACTGCAGATTATAGTGATGACAACAATGTTTTGATAGTATACAAACACAACCAGCTGTCTACTGAAAGCATTGCTAGTCAGTGAGGAATTTCTATTGTCTACAATGTGGGAAATATCCTTTAGGTTCACTGCACGGCATTAAAAACAGCACAAGATAAGGAAATGCAGTTGGGAAATCTACTTGGAAAACAGAGAGGAGCCGGTGGCAAGATTTAGTTTGTGGAGGAGGCTATGCATCAACTTTTTTAATTGCATTTGGCAGGAATGATTTGCTTTTACTCGTCGACAACGGCTCACTGCCAATAGTACAGGTGCTGGTCATATAATTAGAATATCATCAAAAAGTTGATTTATTTCACTAATTCCATTCAAAAAGTGAAACTTGTCTATTATATTCATTCATTACACACAGACTGATATATTTCAAATGTTTATTTCTTTTAATTTTGATGATTATAACTGACAACTAAAGAAAATCCCAAATTCAGTATCTCAGAAAATTAGAATATTACTTAAGACCAATACAAAGAAAGGATTTGTTGTCCTGTTGGAAAATGAAATCTGCATCTCCATAAAGTTGGTCAGCAGCAGGAAGCATGAAGTGCTCTAAAACTTCCTGGTATACGGCTGCGTTGACCTTGGACCTCAGAAAACACAGTGGACCAACACCAGCAGATGACATGACACCCAAAACCATCACTGACTGTGGAAACTTTACACTGGACCTCAAGCAACGTGGATTGTGTGTCTCTCCTCTCTTCCTCCAGACTCTGGGACCCTGATTTCCAAAGGAAATGCAAACTTTACTTTCATCAGAGAACATAACTTTGGACCACTCGGCAGCAGTCCAGTCCTTTTTGTCTTTAGCCCAGGCGAGACGCTTCTGACGCTGTCTGTTGTTCAAGAGTGGCTTGACACAAGGAATGCGACAGCTGAAACCCATGTCTTGCATACGTCTGTGCGTAGTGGTTCTTGAAGCACTGACTCCAGCTGCAGTCCACTCTTTCTGAATCTCCCCCACATTTTTGAATCGGTTTTGTTTCACAATCCTCTCCAGGGTGCGGTTATCCCTATTGCTTGTACACTTTTTTTCTACCACATCTTTTCCTTCCCGTCGCCTCTCTATTAATGTGCTTGGACACAGAGCTCTGTGAACAGCCAGCCTCTTTTGCAATGACCTTTTGTGTCTTGCCCTCCTTGTGCAAGGTGTCAATGGTCGTCTTTTGGACAACTGTCAAGTCAGCAGTCTTCCCCATGATTGTGTAGCCTACAGAACTAGACTGAGAGACCATTTAAAGGCCTTTGCAGGTGTTTTGAGTTAATTAGCTGATTAGAGTGTGGCACCAGGTGTCTTCAATATTGAACCTTTTCCACAATATTCTAATTTTCTGAGATACTGAATTTGGGATTTTCCTTAGTTGTCAGTTATAATCATCAAAATTAAAAGAAATAAACATTTGAAATATATCAGTCTGTGTGTAATGAATGAATATAATAGACAAGTTTCACTTTTTGAATGGAATTAGTGAAATAAATCAACTTTTTGATGATATTCTAATTATATGACCAGCACCTGTATATAAAACACACAGAAAATACCAAAGTGATGAAGGTCTAGTGAAGAAATCAGCCAGGACATGAAAGTAAAGGTACAAGTAGACAATGAAAGAATGTTTTTTTTTTTGCATTCATTTGGCCACAGCAGCAGACATGCATTTCCATGAGTCCTAATACAATGTAGAAACAAACAAGTTTTTGGACATGCTTCTCTTATTAAGTGGCTTTTTTTTTGTTTTTAATTAGTCATATTTAGTCACAGACAAAAAATTATCAGCAATGCCAGTGTGACAATCTGGCACCGATTAGTCATGACCCTAGTATTGACGAACTCTGAGATTAAACGCATGTTGATACAGAGGTCCACTGTGTTTTTAGTAAAAACATTCAAATGTGCATATTTATGCCTTGTTTAACATTTCTGCTTCCTCACCTCTCCTGCAGCTGTAGAGGAAGTGAAGCTGAAGGACACTCACTACACCCTGGAACACATGCGTGCTTTTGGCATGTACAACTACCTCCACCTGGACCCGTGGTATGAAGACAGCGTTTTGTTTGTGGACTGCAAAGGACGGGTTCTCGGCCTCACCGTCACCTTGGTAAGCTTCTAACTCCTCCTGCTTTTTCTCGCAAGTCCTTGTTCCTTAATGGTTGTGATTCTGATGTTGTGACAGCTGAATTGCTGGTGGACTTTAATGCACCTGACACACCAGCAGGTGGTGACCAACTACCTGTGTAATAGCAGCATCAGCCCACGTGCATTTCTGATGTGATCTCAGGAGAAACTCATGTTTTCAAATGTTTTACAAGCTGTTCTCTTGTTTAAGATGCTCAACTAGAGACAAGTAGAGAGGCAGTGAGAGCCTCAGTATTCACGGGGAAAGTTTTTATTCCGTCTTCCGTCCGTCGTATGAATCAGCACAGAAGCTAAAGTTTTGGATGATTCCTTGTGTGATTACGTAAATGACTTAAGGTACCGATCCAGGTCCGTTACCCAAAACCAAGATCATAGGACGATGAGCAAAATTAGCCCAGAGACCTTTTCAGCAGATACTTCTTTTATGTCCAAGACGTCATTGACTATGATTAGAGATAATTGTTGGCCTGAATGCTGATCATCAGGCTGTAATCCTGGGAGACAGTATTTCTGGCTTTCAGTGGCATCATTTATGAAAATCTGTTGCTCACATTCTAATTACAATCATCACATGGTAATTATCGTCCCTCACGAGCCTTTTCTTTTGCACACAGGCGGTCCACGCTGAAAATGGTCTCAAAGGTGCGTCATGCATTAGGTATCGATATAATACGCAGTGTCACTCTCCATGGTAAAAACGGGGCAGCCGCTGCACCGTCCTTATGAAACACTGCTAGTTCACGCAAGGAGTAATTGATGCTCACGTGGTGGCATATCTATCTATCACTAATGAGCCTCTGAATTACATGTAAGCCTGAGTCACATGGGCGGGCCACCTGACAATTTCGTCTCTCTTTGATGAGTTACACGTTGTTTTCACGCTATTCAGCTCTAATGTTCAGGATATTGTCACGTGGCTCTTGAGCAGGACGAATATTCTGGAACTCATGTTCTGCTGTGTGTCTTTGTATCGGATGTTAATAACAGAATGTTGTTATGGGATGAAAATGCCCCATTCAGCATGAGAGCAGTGACCTTTGTGTTCCTCCGTAGTTCACCGCTTTGATTAAGTGTGTCTGTTTCAGTCTTTGTGAGTCATCACTGCACTGCTGAAAGAATGCAGTTCGATAGTTCAGTAGCAGTGAGAACATTATTCAACCATGCTTTCCCCTCATTTTAGGGACAAAATGGATTTTGTTTCCGATGCTTTTCTCCACCACTAGTGCTGAATCAATTAGCCGATGGGCACACAATGACACGGCTACTTTTTTGATAACTGAGTCACCTTTCAAGCAAAAAAGGCAACATTTTTCATTTTGATTCCCTCTTCATCTGCTGCTTGTCTTCGTCATATACGACAGTAAATGATGGATTTTGGACTGTTGGTCTAACAAAACAAATGTT
Source organism: Anarrhichthys ocellatus (assembly GCF_004355925.1). Classification (NCBI taxonomy): domain Eukaryota; kingdom Metazoa; phylum Chordata; class Actinopteri; order Perciformes; family Anarhichadidae; genus Anarrhichthys; species Anarrhichthys ocellatus. Next base: position 434,893 of record NW_022280114.1, read on the forward strand.
CACTTTTTTACTATTTAATGACATTTTACACACCAAAGGAATCATTTAATATATGTAATATTTAATCAAGAAAACAGGGTTTGACAGTAAGAGTTACCAAAAGCCCAGCAACCACTTTTAAAAGTGAGTGTTGAGCCCTGGAAAGTTAGTTTATTTGAATGTATCCCAGGTGACAGAATGAATCACACAGATTGATGTGGTAACCGTTACATCCGTCTGTGTCGTGGATGCAGTACTGACTGATGTGTTGTGAATCCAGGACACGGCCCTGGGGAAGCCCAGAGAGGTCTACCGTATCACCGCTGACTCCAGCCAGAGCGAGCATCGTCTCTGTGCGTCCCTCAGCCTCACCTCCGCGACCTGGGCGGCTCTCTCCGACGGCGCCGGCCGACTCTTCCTCCTCCGCACCGGCAAGAGGGCAGACAGCTCCCATACCAAGTGGGAAGTGAGTATAACTGCTGGCTTTACCACTTCAAGTAATACACAAAGATATCTTCTAACTTCTGTGTTTTCCATAATGTAGGCATCTTCAATAGGATATAAAGTGTATCAGGTGCAAGCACTAGTAATAAAAACCATCAAATTCTAACGTGAGAGTAAAGGGGCAGTAGCTAATCATGACCCTTTATTGACCTCTATTAGTGAATGAGTGGAAGTGCAGCAACAGACTGAACGTGCTAATTTGCAAGCTGTATGTTAAAGAGGAAATATGTCACCATGCACAACACTGTATGTGTTCATCTTGTCACTCAACCGTTAATACGTTCACAACTGTTCAAAATGAGTCCAGGCTTGTAATGTCTGGAAAGTGTGTGTCCAAAGCCAGATAGTCGGGGCTGCACAGTATATCTGTTTATCATCGTCAGTGCTGCACAGTATATCTGTTTATCATTGTCAGTGCTGCACAGTATATCTGTTTATCATCGTCAGTGCTGCACAGTATATCTGTTTATCATCGTCAGTGCTGCACAGTATATCTGTTTATTATCGTCAGTGCGAAGTCAACCTGCGCAATAAACACATCGCAAAAGAATATGCGATGTGCACTCAGGGACTTTTTGAGTTGGTTGAAAACGGCACCTTAAAAATGTGTTCAATAAAATAATGTAGAAAATAACAAAACAATAAGCAATTTGTGTTGTTTTAGCAGAATACTGAAAACAGCAGAAAGGCAGAACTGAGTACACATAAATATCTGTTTTAATATTTGTATCGCGATATTCAACAACGTTGTCGCATATTTTGTGTGTCATAACAATAAAGCTTCAAAGTCCCACAGGAGCAGTATTACTACTAATAAAAAAGGTGATTATTTATGACCGTGACAAATACGTTTGTCTACGCCAGCAGGCACTTTTGATGGTGACATGGCCATGTTTGATTTTTGTGTCATCCCTAAACTCGTAAAGTAGTTGAAGGATGAGGCTAGAGATAATTCAAATGTTTCCAAATGTTACTGATCTTATTATAAAGTTCTGTATCCAAAGACTGATAAAGCGTATTCCTCTGAGCCTTCGTCTGTGGTTTAGATCAGAGTTGAGCTGTGGTTGCGTATGTGTGTCCACACGTGACACTTCAATGCCACCTGCCGGATCAGATATATGTTTTGTGGTCAAAGGAGCCACTGTTAAACGGTGAATTAACACATTTCATCTCCCAAATATTCTTCACAATAACCGTTTCCTGTTATTGTTGCTCCGTACTCTTCCTCCCTGCAGTGTTAGTAGACCTGTTTTATTGAAGAATGCCGCCAACAAAGCTTCGCTAATCCTGTGATAAACCCATTTTTCTATGAATTCTTCACAGTAAAATTCTATTATTTTGTTAATTAAAATATTTCATTTTGAAGCAGCAAAATCAGGAATTGTTGAGTTTTCATCATCAGAAACATAACAGGACTCAAACAGCAGGTCTCAGCTGTTTTCCAGCTCTGGTGTTCCTCCTCCCTTCCCTTTGCTCTCTTCGGAAGAGGAATTCCCGCGTTAGAGGAAGATGATGGAGAACTCCGTTTGATAGATTGGCCCGATTGTACCCACATGCTGTCTGCACCTCACGGACATCCGACCTCAATGCGAGCCACACAGGCCACCGTGGCATGTGGTCTGGCTGGTCGGATCAATGCGAGCAAGATCCGATATCGGATAATGCATTAATTACTCCTGATTGAGGAGCGTTTGGTTGAAGTGGAGGGAAGTCAGAAAGTAGACGGAGCTACCGTACAGAATATCACCATTCCTGCTTTTTCTTTAACCTGGTATGTATGATATAGTGTATTATAGAGAATAAATAATGAGTAGTTGAGATAACAGTATGCCGTATTTAAAGGTAGAAATATCAATATAAACAACAGCATTATCTATCAATATCAGAATTAACGAAACAGGGTTTACACTCATTATGACTCTTGTTTAGAAATTCACAGAGTGTATAGCCTTTAAATGATGAAATGTCCTGTTATACAGCATGTACACTTGCTGTTATGCAAATTCAGGCTTTAAAACCAGTTGTTAAAGCTTAACCTTGGCTTGTAGTAATGAGAGCTCTTTGATAAGATTAGTCTTTGTGCACTTTATCCCGTAAACAGACTGCAGTTGGGATTTGGCTTCAAATGAGAGTTCCCCCTCAGAACAAGCACACTTGATGTTATTCTGAAAGCAAAGTTCAAGAGTGGAATTTGTAATGAAGACTCAAGCCCTCGAGTCAGTCCAATGTTCTAATTTTAAGTCTCAGTGCTCGGGGATCTTTCCCCGTGGTTTGTGCGTGTGTACCGGTAATAAACGGGCTCATAAAGCAGATATTGTTATGCAGTCACACTGAAGTCTGCCGTCTCCGCATCACAGCACCTTCTTGCATGGTAGCCGCTGCTGTCAGTTGTATGAATGGGTGTGAATGAGTGAATGACATGTAGTGTAGTGGTCTGAAGACTAGAAAAGCGCTATAAAAGTCCTTTCACCATTTACCAAGTCCACATGTGTAGCTGGCTGACAATAATTAGTTTCTAAAGAAACCAACCTCTCACCAAATTTACTTTTGACCGAAAGTAGTTTTTAGAGTGTGGGCCGAATGTAAAAGTATATCTCGTTCTACATTTTGGCAACATCTTTGCTTATAAGCACAATTTTGTTTGTCTTGGATATTCTCCTAGAAACCCTGATATCCATAATGTAGTCCACAACTACAGCATAGACTATAAATACAAGTTTACCTTTAAAGAAGATTATGCATCCAGTATTTGTCAGGAACAACTTGCTGGACACATCTCTGTCGGCTCTTACTTTACTCTATAGCGCCTCTTTGAGGGTCAAAGCTCAAAGTAGAGGTTCAAAGTGTGAGAAGCATCATTTACATCTGAAGAACTTGTTTCTTTGTATTGGAATTGTATTTCTGGCTCAGGTGCCTCTGGGCCTTCCATTTCATTTATCTATTTTCTGCAGGTAGTGCTCTCTGCGAGAGGTTACCAAACTCATTTCCTGGTCAAATTAGCTCGGCACAATTGCTGGTGACATTGTAAACAATCATCGCACACTCATTAAATATGTATCGTTTGCTGTGTGAAATAGCACCTCAGACCGGCTATCCCCCTGAAGATAAACGTTTCATTTAATTATTTTAGGTGAGGTGGCCTGACATGGTGATCTATTGTGCTGAATAGCCAGTTCTATTAATTCAACTGAATAGTTCTAGTAATATTCATTTCAGATACATTTTTACATGCATAGCTGGCTTATAAAATGTAGTTTTTCTTCACCAAATTGATCCAGATTACACACTTGCATAAACTGCATTTACTTATGTGAAAACGTAAAGCTGACGGATTTTGCCCACTCTCCACTGTGTCTTGTTAGAGTGATTGTATTTGTTGATTCTGTAACCGTAGCCACTGTTCAGTGAGGACATGGGGGAGCCTTTCACCGTCCTCCACAGCATCTCACATGTCCAGGAGGGAGTCCACACCATGGAGGTCCTGCTGCTCCGCATCCAGAAAGACCCGCAGGAAACCAAAGGCAGCGGATACTCCGTGTCTCTCGAGTGGATCACAGTCGCCAACACCGCAGGACATGGTGGGTGGTTCACTGGCCTATCATCATTTCAGTAATTGAGCATGAAGTCAAATGAGACAAGACGAGCGTGTATTAGCATAATTAGGTCTGAATTAAGAGCTAAATTTGAAGCCTGTTATTTCGTTTTGATGTTCATCTTCACAATATTAACACCCAGCAGACGACACGATTCTTTGCTAATCAAGCCATACTATGAAGTTAGTCACGCTCTGCCATTACTGCGCTGTAATTATTATGTCCCGGATGAGATTAGTGTACTCTAAAGCAAACATTGGCAAGAAGAGTTTTCATTAAAGTTCTTGGCACACATTGAGAAAGAAAGACACTGACTAATGATTGAAAGATTGGAAAAAGAAAAAACAGAAGCAGCCTTTGGGGAGTCCCTTCCTCATTAAGTTGGATTTAAAGGTGCAGCCCTTTGATATCTGCGAGCTGTAGAATAATCTGTTGTTTGTTTAGTGTCACAAAGTTTGACTAAATCTATATTTTGTCAATGAGCTTTACAATTCTTCCTGAACATCACTGGAGAGGGGAACGGTATTCTCCAAAATAATGTTTTAATGCAAGGTATCGGCAGTATTAAAGGGAAGGGATAGTTCAGATGATTGAAGGGCGTTTGTATGAGGTGTTTATCCATAGTCCGTGTGTTACCTTCAGTAGAGGACGACCAACACTCCCCCAGACAGTAGAAACAGACAGGAAGTACCAGCGCGGGAGCAAAGTAATGTACTGCAGCAGCAAAACCTGCGTTTGAGACGCCTTAAAAAATCAATGTCAATATATGCTTCTGCTATATTTAGAATATTTTCACCACTTAACCTCGCTATCAAACAGCCTTTACCAGATGAATGCTATTGCTCATTATTCACATGTCCCAGAGTGGACCCTAGCATTTAGTAAACACAAACTTTGTGGGTGTTTTTTATAACAGTGGCATTATGTAAACAAACTGGCATTTAAAGGGTTATAATTCTGAAAATGAAAACATATTTGTTAGTTATCATCATAACTGAAGTTAGTTAAAATAGTTAAGTATTGATAAAACCTTTAGATAATGTCAGACATGATCTAAATGTTTCTGAAGGTCTTTAATCTGATCGTCAAAACAATTCATTTGAAGTTCAAAAGATGATTTTAAAAATAATCATTAGTTTCAGCCTGAATCTCCGAGAGTTTCTGCAGTATAGAGTCGATACTTTAACACAACCTCTGCTGTAATCAGCAACCTGTTGATTGACTTCAAAGTTTTGTTCTGTGTGAGATATTGTAGTAATCAGTGGACACCCGATGGTGGTTAGAAAGAAGAGGGAGCACTTTAGTTTAAATACAAAAAAATACAGCAATTAATAAAACAATAGCAATGCACCTTTGTATCATGCAGGGCCGGAGAAGAAGTACGAGGTGAAGAAGACGAGGGTCCTCAGGGGAAAGTCGGTGCCCCACTACGCAGCGGTGGAGCCGCAGGGGAAGGGGCTGATGGTGGCCTCTGAGAAACCATTTGCCTTCACACATGTGGACGGTCGCCCTGTGGAGGTGCCTGACCCAGAGCCCATGGAGGTGGAGAAGACAGGTGGGTCAGAGGTGCTGCTGAGAAACCTGCCCAGCACACTGCTAGAAAGCTAGATTTCCCCTCTTTACATCACAACCCGACCAGGTGTTTTGACACTTTAAAAGCCTTTATTTATTTCATCAATGCCACTACCTGTTATTTTCTGTGTTAGAAACCCTCGCTTTGACATAGTATTGCTTTATAAAGTTGTTATGGTGCTGTGTTCCCTATTTACACATTCAGCTGACAGGCTGGGCAATATTGAAAATGACATCGCTTTAAGAAAAACAATGACATATGCAAATTATTGTCCATAAATAGCTGGAGAGAGACGCTCATATTTTGAAGCTTTGAAGATTTATTCAAAATGTTGATATTCAAATGATAAATATTAATAATAATATTTAAATTAATATTAATATTAATTTCACCTTCTCTTCCTCTCTCTCAAACAAACACACACAGTCTCTGTAAATATCTCCGTCCTCAGTCCAAAAGTACAACTTTATTCACAAAAAATGAAAAAAATATGTATTCTACTTCTATCCAACTTTGTTCGGCGTTTAGCCACAATCCGTTTCAGACCCTGCCTCAAGATTTTGTTCAGAGAATTCAGAAAAGGTCGTGATATCACATCAGAGTCTTTGAAACAGTCGACTCATGTTTCAGACATGGTTCGGCATTGATCATAATTTTGGTGAGAAAGTGCCATCTTTCTTTTTCTTTTTTCCTGTTAGGATCGCAGTCTGAAACCTGCCAAAGAGCAAACCAGTTTGTCTGTAAAACTGTTGAAACAAAGTGAAATGCAAACATCATCTGGACTCTGAGCTACTGCCCGGCCTCCCTCCACTAAACACATGATGTATCACCACACCACTCACTTCTTGGCATTTCTGTGATGAGACGGTTTCCGGTCGATATTCATCATGCAGTTGCGTCTGGTTGTTTTCAGTCGAGCAACGTTGGCTTCTTCCACTCATTACCTTTAAAAGGCACGCAATGACTAGCTGGGTTGTAGCCATGGAAACGCTTGAGCAGGCTGGGGTATCTGTCAGATCTGGTAATCTGTCTGCGAGTACTCGGATACATTTCCAGGCCTTTTATTGCTGCTTGTACTGACGTTTGTCTGACAAAGCCACACCATAATCTGTCTTCCCTCATCAGCAGTGGTCATAAAGAAACAGGGATTTATGTATAGGTCTACTATTGATAAATATTTTTCATTAATATAAATGTTATATAGTTGATTATTCGATGAACTCTTTTCTCTTACAATGTCAAAAATAATGATAAATGCCTTACCTGAGCCCAAAATGAACAATCAAAACCCCAAAGTTGTGAGAAGTAACACATTTTCACAATTTAGAGACTCCAATGTATCTTTACATAGAACAAATTAGTTTGCCGCTATGTCAATGCTCTGAATATCGTATAGAGAACCTTTCCTGTTTTTGAGCAAACTAAATGTGCATATCCAACTGGCTTTTCTTCCTTTTCCTGCTTCCGCACTCAGTTCTACTCACAACATCAAAACAAGCAGACAAACAGCCAACCTCTTTTTCAAAAGATTAAAAAAAAAACACCGTGTGTGTGTGTGTGTGTGGTGCAGAAGCAGAATAATGGCAGCTTTTTAGCCAATCCTTTTATCAGCGCTCTGCCTTTCTCCTTTTGGAGTGGAAGAAGTGGATGAGGTGTCAAGAGGGGAGGCATCTTCAAAGAGGCTTGAAAGTGATGAGAGAGGAGATGCAAAGGTGGGAGGAGAGACGGAGGTCACTTAATGGTGCGCTGATGGAGACGAGGTGCACATATGCATGTAGTATAGATACTGAAGAGAGAAAGCATCCAAATGAGTGGCTGGAGAAGTCTCTGAAACCAAAAACACTACCTATGTCCGTGGGTCACTTATGTAAGTGATGTCAGTGGATAGTGACTGAGCGAGGTTGGCGTTGTATGTGTCTTTTCATCAGTTTGGCCAACAGAGAAGTTCAAATGATGAGCACTGCAGAGGTAAGGAAAAGATTGGGAACTGAAATGAAAGATTTGGCAGCTCCCCTCTCCCGTTCTCATTAGTTTCTTTGTTGATTCAGTCGACAACAACAAAAGGTGATAATGAACACGTCTCGGTTCCTCGCGGCCCTGCCAGATACGGAGCAGGTCTGTTGGTTCGGAGCATCGTAATTGGACCAATTTCAGGGCTCAGTCTTTGCCAGTAATCACAGAGTGAGTGTGGACTGCCACAGTTCTGGCTCAGAGTTTTCTCTACAGGAGTGTTGTATATGAGGAGACTGGCACCGGGTCGTCTGTGTACGGATCAGAGGGTTTAGTTTAACCAAGTGGTCATAAGATACATCTCAAGGCATAATGAAGTGGTACACACATTTGTATTAATATTTAGTACTTTTCTCCATTCTTTATTTTATTTTGTTTTTACTACGATTGTACCTCTTTGAACCTCAAAACAGTTTAAATGACAGAATAAATGTGCAGTAAAATGGACAATACCTGAATTTGGAAAGTAGAGAAGAGTTGCATCAAAGTACAATTAACAGCAAATACTCAGATAAAGTACCTCAAAAACATGGGTAAATGTACTTTGCTACTTTCCACCACCGATAGTATTAATAGTATTACACTATTAGATTTGACCGCTCACAGCGGTGCCTACTAATTCATATGATTGTGAAGGGGGATGAATGTTATGCGCCCGTCTGGTTTCTCAGTATTTCTGCATTAAGTTTGGAATGTTGTTTTATTTCCCAGCTGCTGGACTGTTCAGTGATGGGTCGCAGCTGCATCACAGAGAGGAGGAAGCTTTCCACCTGTATCAGGATAATAACGTATGAATCTCCCGTCTGATCGCTAACGGATGAAAAGCTTCGAAGGGACTTTATTTTAGAACTATTTGTCGGTGAACAACCGCTGACTCCTTCTCGAAAAAAGCGATTCAAGCACAAGGCAGCAAGATTTTGCGATGGGATTGTTGTCTCCATTTATGATTATGTACTTGGCAGGCAAAGTCATTCTGTCAAGCATCTGTGGACTGTTAAGAGAAAGGTTAAAGAGGGACACAAGGCTGCTTTTCGTACATTTTGAAACAAGGCTCTGAACAAAAATGGCCCGCCTCATTCTGGGTACATATCCGCTGTCACCACCGCCAGCAGTATTTAAAAGGCAACTCTCTCTGTGACGACTTTATAGCGCACAGCACGGTATAGGTGTTGTCACTGACTACTAATAAAAGGATTCTGTTATGGATCACAGCATGGTCTCAGGCCAGTGGAGGTGCTGAGTCAGAGGCAACAGAGGAAATTGGCTTCTTAACGATGCGGGCAACAGTGAGAACAGATCCGTTCCTTGTTGAGAAGAAGCGGAAAAGCGGCTGTCATGATTGCCTGAACAAATTCAGTGTTTTAATACACTCATAACTATAAGTTATTACACTGTAGCTATAACATTCACGTCTAGAAAGTACTTGGACACAAAAAACAGTTTCTTCCTGTCTGCAGTTGCCCGGGACCCCCACTGACTCGGACACTTCCATCCTCAGGACAATTACTTACAGTTACACACCGTTGCACAACTCTTCTCTTTAGATGCACACTTGACACTCGCGTACTTGTTTTAACGTACTCTTAATTCGTCTGTTTGTTTATCACGTTTTATTGTAAATTTTCACATTTTCCATCTTTAAATCATGTCTTTTACTTTTTACAATTATTGTCACGCACCAATCAGCTCGCCAAATTCCGAGTATGTGAAACCTACTTTGCAATAAACCGATTCTTTGTGTGTGTGTGTGTGTGTGTGTGT
>NW_022280114.1:464312-556899 GCF_004355925.1 Anarrhichthys ocellatus
TGTGTGTGTGTGTGTATGTGCATATATATAAATAAATAACCTCTCGGATCCCCTGTTGGCCGAGCTGTCAGTTGTTATCTGGAAAGAATGATTGAAGTGAATGAATGCAAATAGCCCAACAAAATCTGAAAAAATTAGGTTGATGGCATATTGCTGCACAACACTGCAGGTTAAAATGTCAAATTGTGGCAGGAGCGTTGGCGTAATAGCTTCACTGTGAGCTCGGCTCTCGTAGTCCGCTTTGCGGGATGATAATCCATTTATTTTAATAGTCTCCCATCTGCAGTGTTGCTGAATATTCAGAAGTAATTCCAGTCAACTCACTGCACTGTATCAGATGTTTTATGCATGAGTCTAACCACTGGCACAAGGCCGTCATTAACGTGAGCACCGTTACGTTTCTCTCTCCCAGATCCAATTTACTTCTGGCAGCAGACAGCGGAGGACGTCACGGCGTGCGTGCGCATACCCGAGGGTGTCACCAAAGAGCAGGTGCAGTTCAGGCTGACGGCAGACCGCATCAGGCTCGGGGTTCAGGGTTTCCCTTCGATACTGGAGGGCCACCTGCACTCGTCTGTAGACCCAGAGGCCAGCGCCTGGATCATCAAGGATGACAAAAGGTGTGCAGAGTTTGATTTCTGTATTTTCAGGAGCACAAACAGCCGTGATACCGGAAACCCCATGGTACGTCATTACAGCAGTGTTTCAGTGTTTATGCCTTCACGCGTGGAGGCAACGCCATATGTCAGGAAATTTGGGCACAAACGTTCACTCTTGCTGCGTTCCAAATCGCATACTGCAGGTACCCTTACAAAGTACGTACTGTTGCATGCGGTATGGATTCAAGTGTCTTAAAAACTGCATTTTCTCTAACGGCCAGCAGGGGGCGATTCTTTCGGTTGCAAAAAGAAGTCTGATTGTATAGAAGTCTATGAGAAAATGACTCTACTTCTCTCTTGATTTATTACCTCAGTAAACATAAGTTTATGGTCTCAATCTCTAGTTTCAATACAGTATGATGTTCATTTTGTAAATTATAATCCATTTAGAGTCAAATAGACCATAAAGCAGGGTATGCTTTAGGGCGGGGCTACACGGTGATTGACAGGTCGCTGCCCCTACCAAAGCCGCATACGGCGTCTCTGCGTCACTCCTTCACATGCCAAATATGGTCACTTCTGTTCATCGGTCGCAAAAAAGACAATTTTGCGACGCCGTAATCCAAGATGGCAACGGCCAAATCACCGAACTCAAGGCTTCAAAACAGCAGTCCACAAACCAATGGGTGACGTCACGATGACTACGTGCACTTAACTCCATACAGTCTATGATTAGGACATACTAAACCATTTTCTCGGCACACTAAATAGTATGGTAGTTATGCTTTTGGAAAGCACTATTGGATTCAAGGATGAAGTGATTAGAATACGTTTTTGGCCATAACTCAAGCATTCATACGCTTCAAACTATGACATTTTCACACAAACGTCTAACAGGATAAAATGATGAAGTGGTGACATTTTGGACAGATGTGGACGTAAACTTTTTTCTTGAGGCTGTAATTCTAGTTTAAAGTATTGCTTCTGAATAAGGGGAACAGGGAGCCACAAACCACCAACTCCAAGGAACAGTTTCCAGCCCGGTCTTGTTTATTCTCCTGTGTGTTCACAACCTCGTATCAAAACCATAACTCTCACATACTGTATGTTATCTGCACCCCATGAATCTCAGAGCAGAGAATTGTTTCACATTCGTATGAATGAGTAGAATATTGACTGTGTGCAGTAATCGTGCACTATTACAGAGACATGTTATGAGCTTGGATCCTGAGTGTGAGAAGTGTCACTAGTGTACTGTCTTTGTTTATTTACAGTTTTAATCTTAATTTAAGGCTGTAGAATAGTACAAGTAAGTTCTGTAGTTGTCTTCAGTCCCACTCACACGTGAGTCGATACACCTGTGTTGGTGTCAATACAATACCTTGAAAAATATCGATATTCACTTCCATTTTCAAGAGCACAGGGAAGAATTTACATACATTCATTCAAAATTTCAGAATTTTATAAAAAGATAAATGTAACATGACGACGCCGACCTTCCTTTTCTCGTCTATTGAACACCCGATTCAGGGAGACGCGTTGTCCTGGTTGCAGAACAGTGGAGCAGCTCATTTATTACTTTGAAATGACCAAATCCACTGTGATTCAGTGTTACAGAGCAAAATAAAATAAAAAGGACATGGTACTTTTCATAAGCATCGGATCTATTCATCCAGTAGTCACTATTAGTTGAGTCATATCCTCCACTTTAAGCCCTTTCATCTGAAAAAGAAGAAACAGGAAACGGAGACTGGAGAGTGCCCTCCAGTCTCCGTTTCCTGTTTCTTCAATACGAGTCCTTCAACGCTCCATTCAGTGTAAAAACTTATTACATAGCCTGTTTGTTAGATGTCTGACCATCCTTGATACGTGTGTGTGTGTGTGTGTGTGTGTGTGTGTGTGTGTGTGTGTGTGTGTGWGTGAGTGAGTGAGAATGCCTGCGTCTGTTACTCGGTATGCAGAAAGAAAAATCTAAAAATAATGTTGTTCAGATAAGGAACTGTGATGCGGACATGAGTGTTTTATCCAGCACCTTTTTATTTATTTAGGATTATTCAAGCTTATCCCTGCTTGCGTATTAAAGATGTATTGTGCTGACATTTGGTGCTTTGTTGTTAACTCCATACAGTGGTACAGTGGCCTTTTCTCTTTGAATGCTGTTTGGGTGCAGCTTAAAAGATGCCCTTTTAAGCTGTGAATAATTCAGAAAATCACACATTCACACTGGCTGTTTGTTTCTACATCGACGCACAAAGGACATTATGGTAGCCAATATAGAATAGAGGGTTTGATTTGTTTCCTTGATTGTATTGTGCATGTTTTTCCATACTAATGGCTTATTCTCTCTGTAGACAGACAGCTGTTCCCCATCCTGCTCTCTTTTGTAGGGAGCTGAATTAAGAAGTTGCCCTGTGTGTCTCTTCCATATCTTGTCACTGTTTGCCCAAATACAGACCCGGTTTCAAAACGTGCAGCAGCACATCAGATTATAAATGACTGCATTTGAGGGTCTGTGTTGGTATTTTTAGATAGAGGCTGCAACGTGTGAGCAACGTGTCCTGTTCAAGTAGCAGTTTGCCTTTTGTTACACCTTAAAGATCCCCTTAAAGATTCGCTCAATGCTGATGATTGGAGATTACCATCCGTAAAGTTAAGCTTGTAACCAGGTTAACAAACTCGTAACCTTCGTTTGCGCTATTTATAGCTTGATTACCTGCAAATGCTGAAAGCTGAACCAAACTAAATCTGATCAAGGATTTAATACCAGATCCAGGTCTGATGAAAACTAGTTCCAAGGCTCACCGTCGCGTTCCTGGACCATTTTGAGTCCAACGTGAAGCACAAGAAGTAGCAACAGGATGAACGCTTTCATTTGAACACATGTTTAGCTACAATAGAGTGCCAGTGCTTTCACATGGCGTGTTTGGGGATTTCAGAGTCTTATCTGGATTTCTGTGCCCAGCGGAGATGAACTTAATTTTAATAGCACTTTTCAAAACAAAAGTTGCTTTGTAGGAAGATGAAAGAGGGAGATGGAAGACAAAATATAAGACATGAAAAAAACAAACATGCATAAGCCATTAAGGAAAAGTTAGTCAAAATCATTATCAGGCTAGATGATACAGTTAACTTGAACAGATTTAATTAATTATTACTTAGTGTTCTGATTTTTGTCACTTCACACTTCTAATAGTTTGCACATGTGCTGTACTGTGATGCAGTTCCAACGGTACATTCAGCGGACCATAATGCATTAGAGACATTATACACGACACATTCAGTACCAGAACACACACAGTAGTTCATTATGCTCTCTTTGCTTCATGGCAAACTGCAAATGGTGCACTATTACTGAATGTCCTCACAACCTGTGACCAACAAAGGGAGATGCGAGATTAAATATTTCGGGGGAGAACGCACATATGCAAACGTCTCATGTGAAAACAAGACGGAAAAGAAAAGGAATTCTAATTCATTTATTATATGGCTCGAACCCATAAAGACGGATCTTCATTACCATCATTTAGAATTAATGAACTGGCTCACGTGTATTCGTGTTTAGCCAAGTGTATAGATTTCAAGTGTAGAAAGACATAATAACATTATACCGACTCCACAGCTGCAACCGATGAGCAGCGTTTCATCTGAAATGTTTGTGTCGACAGCAAATAATGTAACTGAGAGCCACTTGTCAAAATTAGCCACATAGAAACAGGGATTGATGGCTGCATTTATTTGATTTTTATACCTTACAGGAAAATGTAAAGGACATCTGTGAAAATTAATGTGATTTTAAAAAACAAAAACGAATTCAATCTTTGGCAAAAATATTTTCATAAAGGAGTAATCTGACAATTAACTCGTTGTTTGGTCCAATCACAACATCCTTGAGCTCAATGTGACTCATTAAATGTCTGAACTGTCCAAAACCCAAAATGTTTTGATTGAAAAGCAGCAAGTTTTCACATTTTTCGAACCTAGAACTATCACAATAACTTCTACAAAGAATCAGGTTTTCTTGGACTCTCTTCCTCGATGTAGTCTTTTGCTACTTTAAACACGTCTCACTTGCCACTGAAGATTGGCCACAGACCTGTCAGCCTGAATAACTCCTCAAGTTCTCCTCTGACACTTTTCTCATCAAACTGCGTTTTTGCCCACTAGACGGCTCCTGATTGGTTGTTTACTGGTTGATTGCATCATTCTCATTCCACGTACGCCGTTAGCTCTGTGGTTCATAAGAATCATTCTCTCAGGCAATTTCTCAAAGTGTTGAAGTTACAAAAGCTTTTGGCAAATCAGTACGTGATCTTTCCGGCGCTTTACGTCTGGCAAACTTCAGCTTTATCATTTACATATGTATGACTCATTGATCGGCAGCCCTTTGAATGAGAAGGGGCATGTTTTTATTTGTGTTGGTGCTCATGTGAATGTGTCCTCAGCCTGGAGGTGACCCTGCAGAAGCGCAGTGAGGGGCCGCTGTGGTCGGAGCTGGTGACGGGGGACAAGAGAGGGGAGTACGTGGTGAGCGACGAGCAGGCTGCCCTCATCCACGAGAGACTGACGTTCCTCACCTCTGAAGACTTGGTAGGCTCATGCTGGTAACTCACATGCTACATGTTATGGACGTTCTCTTTTATCTGTGCCGTCATTAAAGTAAATCCTACGCTAAAGTTGCCGCCCATGCATTAAAATATACCCCAAACTTTACTGGGGAGCAGGGATTGGCTTTCCCATCTTTATGGCATTCTGTTGATTCTCTGATAAACACATTTATCGTGACAGATGATGGAAAGTTGTAATTATTTCTGTGGAGACTGAAAGACAAAACAAAAGAGACTAGACGTTTTGTTTTTTACATTTTTTGTTGAGTATTTGAGTGAAATTGAAAGTCATGTTTTCCCTAAATCTATAATTTAATAGCAACTATCAAATTTTGCATAAAGCTTTATTTTACAGGTTTGTAATTTAAATCCGATACGTTTCATGAATGTAATTTGATGTATTATAGAGGAATGTCTTCCAAAGAACTGTTTAATTTAAACCCAAATATATATTAATTAGCTATCCATCTATTATTGGTAACCATATTCCTTCTTATTAATGGGCTTGCTTGTTGATACATTTTAAACTTTGCATCTTCAGCTCACCTGAAACTTCTTTTTTTATGATTAGTATACATTTATTTCATTCTTGGACATTTTTTGAAGAAATGATTCTGAAATTGCGCATCCCTAATACAAAGCGTTATCAAATTCAGTTATGGATAAAATCCACAAATTCTACTATACATGTTCTATTTAATATCAATATGTATTGTGATATAGTCCAAAAGTTTATACTGCATGCAAAAACCAAGCAGTTTTTTTGCATGCAGTATAAACGTGTTATTTCCCCCTATTTTAAAAAGCGCTCGCCGTCCAATCGCCTAAAAAAGGCAATTCTCGCAGAAATGTCAAAAGTTTTTAAAACCAAATCGCAGCATGAATTGTTCTTTGGTGTTCCTCAAGGTCTCGGTGTCTTATTGTGATATTTTGGAGAGTTTTTTGAGCATTTCTATCAATTCTCCAGTGGTAAAAAAATGGTTTCTTGGATGCTTGGAAAATAACTTCTACAAAGAATCAACTGTCAGAACAGCTGCCGATTCATTTTTCTATTAATCAACTAATTGATTGATCGACTAATCGTAGAGGCTCCAATCAAAACACATTTTAATGCATAACATTGAAGTAAAGATTCAAGAAGTGCGCGTCCTTCTGTAAAACCTCCACCTTATCACAAACCGCTGCGATGATGTTGGCAGATCATATTAGTGTTATGTTGATGTGTCACGACTTTAGTCTAAATGTCAGTACAAAAACGTATTGTTGAAGGACTAAGCACAGATTTCTACTTGTAATGCTCCAGGTTCTTTTGGGCTCTCTTCCTTCATGTAGTCTTCTGCTACTTCAAACACTTCTGCCACTAAATTTCATTTAGCACCAAATCTGTGAAACAAATCGTATCAACCCAAAAATAGATGCGACGACTTATGAGACATAATAGAGGCCGACATATATACTTACCTTATACACTTTCATAGTTTAACTTTTATCCATTAATTCATTATTTTTTCATATTTATGACTAGAAGAACGTGACACACAGTGTTGATGTCAAATTAGTCTTCAGGTGTCCAGATTTCAGAGGATGTACAGCACCTTTAGTCTCCACAGTATATATCGTCACAGCGCCCAGCCCTGTTGATAAATGTCTGGTTAAATAGGTGCTGCTAAATCAATCAGCAGAATGTGTTTGAAATATTCCTCTTTCGTGAAGCACAGCGTCGGCTTGGGTTTGTTTTTTCTCGTGACCTCACAGACGGTTCTTATTTCAGTCCATTCTTCTAGCTTTTGGCATCCCCCGCCCCCCCCTCTGTGGCATCTCATCCCTCTCGTCCTTTCCTTTCTTTCAGCTTCTCTGAGCCCTCCACTGTCTGACGTCTTGTAAACATCGTCACACCCGGGTCACCTGAGTCACCCTCAGTCTCACGTACGACTGCAATTTTAGCCACATCCTGTCTCGCCCTTACCCTTCATTAGTATCATCTGGGTCCACTCGAGGCCCTCAGTGCAAATCAAGCCTTTTTACATGTTAATAAATGCAAAACAAGTGTAACCATGGCCTCTTGTCTTGTTTTCCTGTTCCTCTTTTATTATCTAGAATGGCAACCCTGACGGGGACAAGCCCCCTTGTAACTCTCAGGAGCTGGAGGACTGTGATGGGTTCCCAGAAGACGGCTCCAGTCTCACACACTTTGACGGAGAATCACTCAAGCCCACTCAGGTGGTGAGTATCGTCTCTCTCCTTCACTAGCAAACAATTTAATGCTCCAATCCTTTCGAGCCTTCATATTGAAAATGTTCACTCATTTCTGTCGGCTCCTTCCAACCTTCATTCCTCTCACGTAGACGGTCGGCTGATGCTCACCGCCTTTATAAGAGCACGTTCTTATTCAGCCCTGCCCCCGGTGAGCAAGCCAGCTCGGCCGTGCCTTTTAACAAGCCACTTGACCAGAGAGCTCTGCAAAGAAGAAACAGACACACCCGCTTCATTTCCCCCCTTGTGACTCGAATACAGCAAGAAGCTGGACCATTGTAGCCGATATCTATTTTTATAAATGCTCATTATGAGAATGTATTTGTCAGGGTACAACATGCCACTTGGCAGGTAGGTTAGAGAGGCTGTTCTCTCATCAAAAAGTCATGTGTTCCAATCAATTACCAAAACTCGGAGGAGTAGCTTGTCACTAAAACGAGAATAGCTAAAGTGAGCCTGGGCCAAAGTTGTCCCCTTTAAGGTTCAAGGTTGTGTTTTCTTGTCTCTGTACAACAGGGTTGCGCAACGGAACTTGGCTAAGGGACTTTTACCTTGTAAAGTTTCCTCAAGAAATACAGACTTATGTGTGATGACCATGTCAGTTTGTTTGTGATGCTGATTCCCAGGAGCTTAGAACTGTTCCCTTGCTGCGCCGCAACTCCATTGATGTAGACAGGGGTGTGTCTTCACCTCCTTTCTTGGCTTTACTGACGTTGAGCAGTAGGTTGTCCTCTGACCACCACTCTGCAAGATTGTTGATTTCCTATATGAAGTCTCGTCGTCGTTCGTCATCCGGCCGATGACGCAAGTGTTCTCTACAAAAGTCACACTTTAATCTGCAGGTGGCTAGTAAGACACAGGAACTTAGCTTGAAGAAAAAATGTGATATCAGCATTATGCATTGGCCATCGGCTGCCCTGAGTGCTAAATATCTGCATTGGTCATTGAGAAACACACTAAATTACCACTAAACACAAAGTACAGCTGAGGCTGTTTGGGAATTTTAAAGGTATTTCAGACAAGATAAGATAATACTTTATTGATCCCAAAGGGGAAATTCACTAATTCACATTTAAGATGCTGACCTGCCACCTGATCATGGCTCCAGAGAATTCAGGGATCACCAGGGAAGAGATGTTTTTATAATTCATCCTCAGGGGAACATGAGTCACCGTCCCAAATTTCATGGCAATCCGTCCAATAGACATTTTACTCAAAACCACAAATGTGAACCTCATGATGGCGCTAGATGAAAAGTCATTGGATCAGCATCCTCTGGACACCGTGGATATCTAAATCAAAAAAGGGAACCCGTCCCTTATTTGTTGAGATATTTCAGTCTCGACCAAAGTGGTGGATGGACTAACAGACATGGTCATCGTTAGATTCACGCTGCTAGCACGGTTAAAAAGAACATACTATCTGAAGGAAAAACAGAGGATGTTGTCCGGTTTGAGTTAAGAATGGGTTCGTTCGTGTGTGTTTTTGTGAAATGGACATATTCTCAAGGAAGCAGATAGAGGACTTGTCTTTTCCATTATGAAACGAGGCGCAAGTTGAATGAGACTCTTGTTTTTATCAGCAGTAGCCTTCAGTCGGAGCTGTGCTATGAAGGAGCTTTGCGGGCATTAAATCTGGAATGCTGCACAGTGAAGCCTTGTATTATTTGTCATTTTATAACTTGTCTGAACAAATTGTCCTTCTCTTCCATTATTTGTCCCAGGGTGACAAACAAGTGTCGCATGTTGCAGTCTTTCTTGAACACAAGGTGATCTATTTTAGTTTAGAGAAAACAGGCTCACGGTTGATAAGGAAAACATGGATTAATAGTTCCTTTGACTTTAAAATTTAGTGTTTCACTCATATTCCTACTGAGAAAATGACATCAAATAAGTACAATATGTCTATCGATGTCCTCCGCACCCGGGGCAGCGCGCACGCACACACACACACACTCTCTACACACAATAGACGGAGCTATTTGTCTGAGAATAACTAACAATGATTAATAATTAATGTCGATGCATAATGAATAATGTGGAATTACTTTGACTTTTTTCATATACTATTCAAGGTTTTTGGCATAAAGCATATATTCTAAAGAATAGCTATGCATTTGAGTCCTGATTTGAATGCCGATAACCATGGCAACAGTCCAAGCCTTTGTAATGGCGTCATCATTTTTTCAAACGATACCCAGCCCTCATGTGAACGCATATGTTCTACTGACTAGAATCTAGTCAGTTTACATTTACAGATACAAGTCACATTAGATTCATGAGTCTCTTGACTTCATACGAGACACATGTTCCCTGCCAACCGTGTGATATACGAGCGGCCGATTAAAGGCCCAGGAGCAGATTTATAGATGCAGATCACATGTATGTGTGCATTGGGTTTTATGAGTTACGCAACTTGACATTTGTTTGTGAATACTTATGCTACTGTGTTAACACCATAGAAACCCTGGAATGAGCAAAAGCAAATGTTTTTTTTCTTTTCTTTTGGCACAGCAGATGTGTAGCAGTTTGAAAAAGCTCTATTCATTTGTGGATATTAGTGTATGTCCATCACTGATGCCCCTCTCTCAGTTCCTCTTGTTTCAGTTGCATAAAATGATTTACGGTTAACAATTCCCCAATGGCGAAAACTCTCACAGCAGTCAGAAATAAACCCTTTCAGTCTGTAATGAAAGGCTAATGTGTATTGAATATAAGGTGCAGTGTTTCTGCCCGGGCTGGGATGAAGGGCTTGTGTGAATACAATGTTTCTCTCTCCATTTACTCTTCAAATAGTGCAGCCAGGCAAGCTGCTGCCCTTAAATATGGTGGATTGCAATGACATGTGTGTGTTGGACTGTGTTTATCCGTATCTCACCCAGGGAGCCTTACCTTTTCTATTCACCTCTTCCCTCCCTCATTGTATCAGCCTTAATGCTTCAGTCGCTCGTCTGCCCACCAGGACATACGCTGACCTTTTATTTTATTTCTATTTTTTTATATAGAGCCTTTCAGCTTGAAATTGTGGCACCTTTGTAGATGTGCCTCTCTTTGTTTCTGATTGCGGTGGAAAAGACTGAGAATGTTTTCTTTATGTGCGTTCCCTAGAAGGAGCCTGAATCATATCCGCTCGGCGTATCTGTAACACCTTTCACAATGGAGGCTATCTGACCATCTGGTGACTGTATTTAGTGCAGGCTTTGACGCTTTCTTTCAAAAACAAGATTTAGGAAACTTTGAAAATGTACAGTTTCCTACAATCACTGATAACACCATAGAAACACAAATAATGGCGATATTGTATGTTGAAAAGCAGAAAATGCAGGTATTACTTGAAATGATGTGTGTTAGGGCCCCTTTCTTTAACTATTTACAGCCACTCTAGCGGCGTCAATCGAGGGACCTAAATGGCGGTCCGTCACTTTGGTCCGGACTGACTTATCAATAACTATTGAATGAGTTGCCAGTGTTTCCCACAGGGTTTTGTGAGACAATAGCGGGTGGACCTCAGGCCCCTGGAAGAAATATGTGTACATTTTAAAGGCTAGATATATGAAGAACGTTGTGCACTTGTAAAGGATTTAGTACTCTTGTTTCAGCAGCGGCGGAATACAACTAAGTACATTTACTCAAGTACTGCATCTAAGGACAATATTGATGTGCTTGTAGCCTTTACAGAGCGTTCAAAATTTATGCTACTTTGTACTCCTACTCCACCACACCTCAGAGGGAAAGGTTGTACTTTAACTGTATTACTTTTATTTGATTATATTAGGTACTAGTTAGGCTACTTTCCAGATTTATATTTAATTCAAAATATAAATTGACTGAACTTTGGTGCAGACAGTCCCTCCCCCCCCAAAAAAACTTTACTTTGGTGATCCTCTGACTTTTTATCTGGCATCCTTAAATTAAATCAAAGTAAATTTTCTGCGTTTTGTCTTGTGACCAAAAACATGCAAATCTAATGACACTCCAATCAGCCTCTGCTGTACTTTGTGTCTAGTGTTGTTTTTAGCACGCTAACACAATAAGCTATGATCATGGTAATTATTACCTGCTCAAAATCAGCATGTCACTGTTGTCATTGTCAGCATGTTGGCATGCTGCCGTTAGCTTTTAGCTCAAAGTAACGCTAGTAAGTGCTGCCGGACTTTCACTAATAATTCTAACGTGTGAAGATTAAAAACATAACGTGACGCTTGTCTCTTTCATGGCGTCGGCGCTGTCGACCAGGACAGGTGTGACTCCACAAGCCAATCAGCAGAGCCGGGCGGCATCTCTGAACACTTCTCAGCTTTTTCTCTAAAGTACAGAATGATGCTTTGAAATAATCTGGTTTCTTCCCTTTTGATTCAAGAGAGAGACATGAATGAAATGTGATATCCAAGAGACATCAAGGGACGAGGGAAAGTAATTTATTTTGTATCAATGATCACCTACTATCCTGAATGATATTTGTTCAGTGTCTCGGGCAGTAGGAAGGCTAAATAAAGAACGATTGGTCCTCTGGCTGTGAAGGCGAGTGAGCAGCAGCCTTACAGGAACATGACGGAAGCAATGGTGATGACAGATAGTTGGCATTTCAGCCGTCATTACAGACATCTGGCCTCTGTTTACAGATACATTTGCTTTTAGTGCCAACCTCTCACTTCCTGCACTCCAAACATGAACCCTCTGACAAAAAGAAAAGAGCATTCACCAGAAGCTTGCTTCAGACTGAGGACAGGCAATTCATTCTGAGCATTTGTCCATAGAGAGTCCAACTGTAGTACTTCACACATCACTCATGCAACCCATACAACAATAAAATGTATAGTATCTTGACAAAACAATTCTCAGCAGATGATTTTAACCACATCTCGTGGCCATAGAATTTAGTGTGATAAATAGGGTTGTTCCTAACGTCTAATTTTCCTGAAGTTTAAAAAGAAGTTAAACTAAAAGTAATAAAACGATCACAAAACTGTCAAAAATTGAGCACAATTTAATCTCCAAGATTAAACATCGTCCCAAAAAATTTTCAACAACCAAATCGTATTTTAAATGCAGTTGAAATCGCCTCCATTAGCACAGTTAGCAGTGCTCCTCACAAACCCAGTGTGTGGTGTGATATTTGATGAAACGGCATCGAGGGACGATAGCGTCCCGCTGCAGACACGTTTCGGTGTCGCTTAAACAATTGGTATCCTAGCGTGCAAATTTGAGTCGTTGGGCTAGCTGGTGTTTGCCCGCTTCACTAGGTCGCTAGCCTTATTACGTAACATACTTGCTGGCTAGTTTGAGTCGGTATGCTGCAGCTGATGAGTTCAGATCAGGGGAGACAGCCGAGACAGCATTTGTCAATATGTAGTTTAAATTTGGACATAATACAATAATAATCAGTTTAACAGACTAGTATTTCTGGTGGAGACTAGCGATGGTAGCAACCTTTAGACGTTAGAGTGATGGGGAGCCTTGCCCAAGGGCACCTGGGCAGTACCCTGGAGGTGGTCCACACGTACTGGTCCGTACTGTCCACCCAAATAGTTAGCTTCTGCCAATTTAAGACAATGTCTCAGCTCACAAAATAAAACATGTTTTCTAAAAAGGGGACTTGTATAAGAGATACACTACAGTACTATATTAATTGCAAATCAAGTAACTATACACAAAGATATTACAATTGACTCGAGCAAACTATGTGCTTGAAGGAGCTAAAACGGAAAATGTGTTCACCCCATTCTGTTTCTGCCATGTCGATGCATTACAAACATTTAACAGTCTTTCAGTACGCAGGGGAAACACCTGAGAGGGTTCTCACTGTGGCCGGGTCATCAAATCCGACCAATCCAGCTGCTCCTTTTATTCAATAGCATATCTCGGTTTCGCAGGTAACACAGGAATTAGCATGACGTTAGAGTCTTGAATCGGAGAGTTTAATCCGCTGCTTTGTTCTGCTGCTGGCAGTGAAATCCTCCTCATTCAACAACGGCTTTGTAAAAGAAACAACGGCAGAGCAGAAGAGAAGTTTCTTTTATGTTCATCTTGTTTGACTCCGATTAAGGTTTTATCGAGGTTTAGATTCTTCTGATTCTCTTTGTGTTTAAGAGGCTGTTGGGAAAAGGTTTGCTCTAAAAGAATGAGTTAAAGGCTTCATGATTGGATTTATTTATTTTTGAGAATGTGACCGTTAGCAAGCAGCAGAAGATCAGAGGAAATAGTTTCCATTTTCCAGGACCCAGACCAGGCAGAGGTAGATTATTATATTAGTCATTCAATAACAATGCTCAGTCACTGGCTTTAAATGTCTTTTGAGTCGGAGAAGGAAAACTAAAGAAGTGTGTTTGAGCATCTAGTTTTTTTTTATCTGGCTAATGTGGCAGAGAGTTAGGTCTGCTGCCAAAAGTTCTCAAATATTTGTATCAAACAATAACTGGAGTACATAGCCACACCCACTCTCGCATCAATATCGATGGGTAAGAGCTGAAAACGTTATGTTTCAGTGCTAGATATTGGCTGAGATGTAACTCGATTTTCTGAGGGTATGAAAGCTCATCCATACGATTGTGTCTTTTCATTACATCGGAGACTGTGTGTGTCAAGTAGATCATAACACTCACGGTTCTTATCACAGGTCAGAGTCACGGATTAGATCAGCACAACCGAAAAGGGAGAAAATAAAACATCCCTGATCATCATTGATGATCCTTATTGTTGTTTGATTATAGCAGCTGGTCTACACGGCTCCATCCTAAAAATCATTTTAATCGCTTTGTCTGCAAACCATAAAAAATTCTAAATGTTGTCCTTTAACTTTACAAATCTTGTCATTAGTAGTTTTAATGATGTATTATAAGCTGCTTGGAGCTCATAAATCATCTCTAATATATATTTATGTTGTTGTGAAAACATCTCCTTCAAACATCTGGATTTGTTCAAGTTTCTCACCAAAACTACATTTTATGAGTGAACACATCATGATAACGTTATAATTTACCTTTGCCCAGTACTCATTTTCACTGAACGGAGCCTGAATGCATCATAATGTAACTGAACGGAACCGTGGTCCCTGTCCTGTCAACAGATGGTTGTTTTCAATGAAACATTATCAGAGATCGGCAACTAGAAAATAATACATCATGTCCTGATTACATATTTTACTGAATATTGGCGGATAATGATCGTCAGTAAAACTATATTTCACACTGTGATGGTTAACGTTACATTGTGTAGTTAACCCGCGGTGATCTGTACGGATCAACCGGGCTCTGACTCTGACTTATTGTTGGATAAAATAACACAATATTTAGTTTTAAAATGTCATTGAGCTTTTATGCGTTTGTGTGAAATTAGATTTTTCGTGTCGAAGAATTGCGACGCTCGTGGTGAGTTTAGTTTTTGTGTATATGTGCTTTCAGACATTTCTTTTCAGCGTTTCAGCTTCGGCTCCGTGGGGAGGATTTTTATTTATTTTTAATATTTGGAATGTCAACCTGAAAATATAAAGCCAATGGGTTTGAGCATCAGGGTAAAGTAACTAAATCAATGCATTATGCAATGCATTATAACCCCCCCCCCCCACATGAGAAACAAGTGTGAGTGTAGGTATTGTTTTGTGCGGCACAGTAAGACCTCATGGCGGTAGATCACCGTTTTAATTTAAACTACTTTCCACCACACCTGCAACCAATTGTTGTTTTGTCTTTTTTTTGTCTGACCAACAGTCCAAAAGCCAAAGTTTCAGTTAACTATCATAGAAGACTTTTTATTTTTTAACAACAAATATTGAGATTTGAGAAGCTGAAATCAGGATTAATTGATAATCAAACTAATTACATTTGTGTTGATCGACTAATCAATTAACTGGGAGATTGTTTCCTGAGGGGCGTGTTGCTGTTGAGTCTCTCTTTTTTATCGTTGCTCTGAGGAGCACAAATGAAACACAATTGGTAACATGGTATTGCTGTGGTTGCAAATGTTAGATCTCAAGGTCTTGACCCTCCTCCATGTAACGTGTAACAACAATAAACAACTCTCAATGTGGGAGCTGTGCTCCATGGAGGGCTGACCGTTTTTTACATTATTCTTACATAAGTTGATTGCCATAGCTGATTGATTAGCATGTCCTAGTGCGGAGAGTCATTGAATCATTGAAGTACACACACTTTGCCCTCCACGACGCATACAATCTTCTGATTTTATTCCTTTGTATTATTTAATTTTTTTTTGTGTGTGGTTTCTTTTTATGTCTCACAAATCATGACCCGGTCGGTTTACTGTCAGTCCACTCTCTCACACCCGCAGGCCGGACTAAAGCATGAGCGAACGTATGTCGCGTGTTCAAAATCAAAGTGGCACGAAAATGAGTTTTTAGAGTGGAGGAGTGATGGCTTGCTAGAAAGGCTTGTCACTGTGCGCAACCATCAACCAGCAAAATACGTGCTGGTTGATGCTGAATTTTCAATGCCTGTCAAGTGTGTATTGAGTCGGGGACGGCGCCGGGTGACAGGCTCTGAGACACGTTTGGCAGTCGTATTCACAGGATGTGGGTTGACTCCGAGTGAGGGATCGGTGAGAGCCGTCAGATGTCGAGGGGCGATTATGTCACAGCGCCGGTCAGTTTCTCTCCAAAACAATTGGAGTCGAACAGGAATAGCTTGGAACCACACCTGTGCAATTACGTCAAGCACATCCATCAGAGCGGAGTGAATGTTGGGCAAATACATGGACTTGTATGGCTGCTATCACAAACTACTCAGTACACTCTTTCACACATAATGATCCACGCTGAATTTCAACATCTGCCTCAAACCGTCACCACAATCTCTCCATTTAATCATACTGGTTACCATGTGGGATGAAACATGTAGAGAAACGAACTAGTTGTTTTTTTATTAGTCAATCTACGAGCAAAATATGTGGTATCACTCACAGGGAGATTTAAATGTATTTACAAAATGTATCAAAGGTTAAGGAAGTAAAGATTAAAAGAAAGAAGGGAGGGATAAAGGAAGGAAACAAACAGACAGAATGAAAGAAGGAAGGAAGAAGACAAAGCCGTGAAGAGAAAAGGAAGGAAGGAAGGATACAAACAAAGACAGTAGGAAGGAAAAAAAGAAATAAAGAAGAAAAGGTAGTAAACAAAAAAGGGAAAGAAGGAAACAAAGACAGAAGGAAGAAAGTAATGAACGAAAGGTAGTAAATAAAGAATTAAAGGAAGGAAGGAAACAAAAAATACAGAAGGAAGGAATGGAAAAAGAAGAAGGAAAGGAAAGAAGCAAACAAACAAGGAAAGATGGAAAGAAGTAAGGAAATATAGAAGGTGGGAAAGGATGAAAGGAAGGAAAATAAAAATGGATGGCAAACCAATTTGTGTGCGGTCACACAATAGGTCACATAAAAAAATGAAGAAATCGTCACTAATTTGTAAACTGTGTGTCTCCAGGTGAATCTGGGCAGCCATCAGTACCTGTTCACCGTGGACGTGGACCCCTCTGCAATGCCGTGTTTCTGCCTCAGACACGACGTGGACGCTCTAGTGTGGCAGCCTCGCCCCGACCAACCCAGTGACATGTGGGAGCACGTCGCCACGTTCAACGCCTTGGGTAAGAGCTTCTACTAAAAACCACCTGTTCTGATGCCTCCACTTAGGCATCTTTACGTTGTATCTGCAGCAACAACCCTGAAGTATAGATTATACCTTTTAGACCTAACGTGTGCGATGTTCAGGAGGTACAAACATGGTATGGCATTGAGAAGATGAAGCCCAAAAAAAGCGAGGACATCACAAGTCACAACAGTTGTCTCGCTGCAGTGGATCTAGATGTAATTAAGCTGTGAGCCATGTTATGTTTTGTCACCTTTGTTAAGGTCCCTCTTAGTGTATTCATGCTGACATTAGAAGTACTTTTCACCGTAGCACAATATACTTAGGAAACGTATTCACTGCTTTTCTTACCTCAAAAAATGGCAAAATATTGATGTTAAACCTACAGTGTTTGCATCCGTGTGTAGTCATCTTCTATAGTCTGACTTGCTATACAGCTTCATTTTTAATACACACGATAAGTAGCTGCAACACCACACACCTTGTCTGACACCATTAGTGCAAAATTGTGTATTTTTTGTCTATTCAAATTCAAAATGCTTAAAAGGTTTAAACTGTTGGCAAAGGTATTCCATCACTCCGGCTTTAGGTGTGCTGTCAAATACCTCGGTGAAGTTTGATCAAACATTTGGCAGAATAGAAAATGTTGTGCATACCGTACAAATCACAGTAAGACACTGAATAGTAGTATTTGGTAGTATTTGAATGAAGGCTTGTGGAGATATGTTAATTTGTTAAGCATATTTTAGAAATATAGAGTGATGGACTTCTGAATGGACCATAGCTTCCGGTGAGGCAAACTTTTGTTACAGTTCAGTGGATGTATAGAAATGGAGTTTTCTTGCAATAAGTCCCGCCCACTTTAATCAATCATTACCAAATTCAATGCATCGCCTGAGTCACTTGTAAACTTGATTGTTACAGCGCCACCTTGAGCTCAATGAGTGCCATTTATTAGTGGGTGGAATTTGCAACCCACCTACCACTTTTAGCAAACAAAAATATGAAAGAAGAAGAAAACGGGAACAAAAACAACAAGGCGTCAAATAAAGCCAGTAAGGGGCATCCAGGGTTTATCATCTCTGAACTATAAAGATATTAATAAAACTCTTGTATTTTGCGATCCCTGCGATTATCAGTGAGATGCCACAAAGGACTGTCAAACACGAGTCTAGCAGCTAAAATCTTCTTCTGAAATCAGAAGAAAGTCGTAAAGCTGTAAAACCCGCCTCTTGCCTGATTTGATTGGGCGACTGGGCCAAGTGTGACATCGGCGAGCGGTGCGACTCGGCGCCTGGCGCTGAAAAGATGAGAATGTGTTTTAATTCTATGCATGTCTAATGTTACATTACTGTGGGAGGGGTTTAAAGACAGACAGGCTCAGTGGAGGCCTCTTTTAATTTCCATTTCTGATGAACCATCATAACTGGAGTTGAATTATTCATTCTCACAGCTGTTAGCTTTGTTTACATCCGCCGTCATGCTGCTGAGGTGCAGCAGTGGGTGGACGACAGAACGGCTTAAACGGCGGCAGTAAAACTGCAGTAAGCTACAACAGTGACTTCACTGACGCTTAGAGAAACATATGGAAACTGGATCACTTCTGCATATAAAGAGGTCTGGATTATAAAAACTTCACTGGTTTGTATTGTGCCTCTTAGCCAAGACACTGACGCATGTGTTTAGACCATTAGCGCCTTTCTAGAGAAGGTCTCTTTCGATCTCCGTCTTCATTTCATTTATCCACTCGTCTATCTCTCCTCAACCACAGCACCTAGAACAGGTTTTATTTCAATTTTTGCTGCTTTGACAGGTACGACGTCCTCATTTCTCTTTTTGAACACTGCAGAGTTTTACCAATCTGCACATCTCTGTTTGGAATCCACCCAGTTTGAGGTTGCAGACGGATCCCCAGTGATACTTACTTACCAAAGCTCAGTGAAACCTGAGCGGAGAAACGCGCGCTTTTTAAACATCAAAATCAGGCTTGTTGAGGTGCAATATATGTTTTCACATAAGTGAAATTGAATCATCATTTAGTGGATCACTCAAGTTTGGATATTCTTGCATAGAAAATATATGGTCTGCACTGTTGCAACTAATGTTAGGTCTGTGTATATAAAGCTCAGGTGGTGTATTTCAGAATAAAACATGTTTTTAGAGAAAAGGTTATGTAGCATAATAATGAGTTTGGTATTGGTCGAGCTGGTCGAAGCTCCATCAGGCAACAGTACTTTATAAAACTAGTCATTTCATGCTAAATGACAACGTTGAGCAGCAGTATTGTTATCGAAACAATCTGGTGCCAGATGGAAATCTCAGCACACAGGAAGTAGCTAATCAGATTTTAAGAGCGAAAGATAATTTGTTTTTCCAGCAGCGACGGAGACCTCCGTCAAACAAAAGCTCAGGTCAGCGGCATGGGGTCTAGTGGTTTGATGAGCAGGCTGTGTGCACTCTACTGAGTTTTACATGCCTTGACCTGAAGAGCTGAACAAAAGGACTGAAAAGGCGATGTCAGCGTGGCTGGTTTTAATGTGATTTGTATTGGTTTGATTGTCCAGAGCCGAGGTGAGGTCGTCAAATTACTGGTTTTGCCCGTTCGGTCAAAAACCCAGATTTTACACCGATATAGAATAATCTACCAGTCCTCACATTTGAGGAACTGGAACCAGCAAACGAATCAATTATCAACACTGTTGTTGATTCAGTTTCTCTCCATCAACTAATTGAATCATCATCTAATTGTTTTAGCGCTAATTATTTTTGCTGTATTGATATGTTACATCGATGGAGTTCTTTTCAGTACAAACACACATCCTGTCTTTCTCCATTTTGCGCTGAGAAACGGTGAAGTTTTACCGGTGTGGCGAGCAAGTCTCATTTGATTGGATGACTTATTTGTAAACAGTTCAGGGTTGGTCATATTTCTGGTATTTAACAAGAGATAACAAAAGAGCAATTAACACATGGACACAGGATTAAAACTGGGAAATGTATTTTTCATTTCACTGTGTCTTTAAGACCTTTTCTTATTTTTTATTAAGCTTTTTAATACTTCAAATCTTCTCTTCCCTGTGCTCCAAAAACAGGAGAAATGATTCTGTCAGCACGGTATCCCTTCTGTTTGTACTTTAAACACACAATCATCTCTAAACCGCAGAGACGGGGCTGTGGGGCCCTAAAGGCTACAGAAGTTAGTTTCTTACTGGGAGCTTCATCCAGTTCCATTCCAACTTCAGTCCTGAGTCTGGCAGGATAAATCTAGGTGGCAGCGTCCTTAAGCAAGTCCTTAGACCCCAACAAGGAATAAATTCATTGTTTACTAATCGTACGCATACCTGATCAATCTTTTATTCCCTTGGGAGCAGGTGGACACACATGGCGAAAAAACGTGGTGCTACTCAACCAAGACTCTTAAAAAATACCATATTTGCAGAAAGATATTCAATATATTATTTTATATATTTTTTTGGTTAATATGTTCAAAAAAGTGGCAGGAAAAAAGTCAGGAAATGAATTCAGGAGCGAAACCAGGTGGAAAGTGTCTCTACGACGTCTTTACTGCAGAAACAAACAAGAGCGCGACAGGAGAGAGTAGGTCTGTGACCGATAGACCAGCTACACTTGATGCCTTTTATGTTTTATTTGATGTTTTTACAGTTATATAATCAGGGTAGTTTTAATATTCGGGCCAGAATGCTACATTTCTTCTACAAACGATTACTCCATCTGGATTCTTAACCCTGGCGGCTGTAGAGGAACTACATTATTACTCTATTACTACTTTACCAGTGTGAGTGTGAGCCTGTCTCTGATCTCACCATCCTATCTTCCACAGGCTACGTCCAGGCGTCCAAACGGGATAAAAAGTTTGCGACCTGCGCCCCGAACTTCTCCTACGCCACGCTGGGCGAGTGTCTCCGCCGGGCCTTCATCTACCGACAGCCGGCGCCGGTGGAGACTGTCCTCTTCAACCGGAAGCAGGGCCGCCAGGTGGGACAGGTCGCCAAGCAGCAGGTGGCTAGCCTGGACTCGGATAAGCCGATCCTGGGCTTCAGAGCAACCAACGAGAGGCTGTATGCCCTGACCTCCGGCCACCTCTTTGTTCTAAAGGTCAACAATAACTAGATTTGGGACTCTTGTTAGTTTTAAATGTTCACCCCCCCCTCAGAAGATCTGTCGTCTGCTACATCTTTATTTCTTTTAATTCGTCATGTGTACATTTGAGCTGTCTGTAATGAAGTTTTTTTTTTTTCACCTCCTACAAGTCGTCTGTGTTCCAAAATGTGTGTGACCCAAAAAGTAAAGACTCGTGTTCTGAAAGACAAATCATAGTAATAAACTAGAGCTGAATCTTTCCAGGGTAAGAAAATGATTCTTATGAGTAAATAATCATCGTTTCCTTGAGTGCTTAAATTCAGCGAGTGCCAAATGAATCTCATGTGATGAAACTGGACGTTTCAAAAATCGAAATGTCACATATGCGGTGCCCCGTTAATGCTCACTGTATTATTACTGCGTTATGTGTAACGCCGTGAATTCCAACTCGCCGAGGAAATCCCTCTCCTTGGCTCGTTTTACCACTGTCACTGTGAAAGTATGAGACATTCATTTCCATAAATTTCCATAAAACATGTTGCACCCATCAAGCTCGGCTCATTAGCCTCAATCTCAGACGGACTTGGAGCCTAAAATCTCAGGAGGCCTAAAGATTCAAACGTGTCTGATAGCTTTTCTTTTTGGTGGAGGTGAAATGCTGCACTTCTCATACATGCTTGGAGTAGTTGTTTCCACTGTAGAGGACGTCTGATACGTTAATCCTCTGTGATATTAAACTAACGTACGTGTGACTTTTTAGAAGCAGATAGGGGAAGAACGCCCCCCCACCACCCCCCAGTCCACAAACATCTCTGCCTCGCTTGTTCTTCAGTGACATTCTCATCCAATCAATCGACTAGATAGGAAAAGATTCAAGAGAGACACTAATGGACTTGGAAAGTTATGGAAAAAAGATGGTCCACTTCTGCTCTTAGAAAAATATGTTCTTTGATTGCAACCCAGGACAAAGGCGAGAGAGACACAAGACTGGGGACGAGCGTCTTCGCAGGATTACATTTCGGAAAAGGCAAGTGGCTTCAACACGCCAGAGCGAGAAACGGATCCATAGCTGTGTCTTTTCATGTGCGGCTGGAGGCAACAACCTGCGTTCACTGTCTGGTAAAAAGCTGCTCATCTTCAGAAATGATAGAACTGCTCCGACCAATTTATTGATCAAGCTTGAAATTGCCAGTGTTGCGTGAACTGGAACAACCAAGGAACCGTGGATCAATTGTCTTCATCGGGGCGGGCAATTTTCTGAAGACGATCCGCCATTTGTGTCCTCGGCCCCCGAGGGTTTCTGTAATCACCCTTTTCTTCTTTCTCTCTTATTGTATTGCTCAAGAAAATCCTTTTTACTCTCTGTTTTTATTTAATTATTGCTACGTAATTAAATTAGACTCCACCGCTTGCTTTGACTAGCTGGCCTGTCAGAACCGCTCACGTCTCCGAGGACGGCCTCTCTTTACTCGGACACACAGAACAAGAGTATCGAGCCATCTGACCGCGGAGAACGGAGTAATGGAAGACGCTCGCCGCCTGCGTTTCCTCAAACCTCCGTATTGCCGGTTTCAGGTCAACACCACATGCCTTTTTGAAAGAGGGCTCTTTGAGGACTTAATTAAGAGTGTTTGCAAGATTGACAGCCAATCCCTCAGAGTGAGTCTCGTTGGCTGCAGGGTCAGGAGACCTGATCTGGCTCTAAATTAAAATCATCTTTCCTGGGACGACGTCGACGTGCAGCCGGCTCCTGTTTCACCGCCCGCGTTTGAGTTTTCAATAACGCCGTGTAATGCAGAATAAGATACTGTAACTGAGGCATGAATCATAATCCGATAAGGAAGATAGGAGGCTTAATGCAGCTCGCAAAGGTAACCTGAGTCACGTCACATTTGATGAAAATTTGATGAAATTGAATTTATTTAGTTTTATAAATGAGTTTATTACAGTTAGATGTCTCCCACTTGTTGCTTATTTTCAAGCACATTGCAAAAAATATCTGGTCGAGCAGTTTGCCGAGCAGAGTGTGTATTCTCTGCAGTACAGACGGTTTGTTGGCAGAGAGCGAGAGAGGGAAGTGTTGTCTGAGCAGAGAATAGGACTCCGAAGGCTTAACAATAGCAGCCATATAGATACATTGGCACCAAGGGCCCCGTTGCCATGGCTCCCTGGTGGTCTAGTGCCTGGGCGGCCTGGGTTTGGTTCCTGTTAAGGAAACGCTGAGGCGACATGTGACGCCTCACATGCCAATTTTTGGACGGAGTGTTAATAGATTTGTGTAATTCTCATATTACACATATTTTTGTACATATTTTTGTACATTTTTGTACATTCTTCATGACAATCAGGAACTCTGAATGACGAGTGGCTCCTAGATGTTTAACCAGGGCTTCATCCAGCTGGGCTTTCAGGCCACATATCTCCCTCTGCATCAGTTCCTTCTCATATTGTTATCAACTAATTGCTTCCTACCAAATATCATTAGGGTCTTCTGCTGCAGCACCTTGTATTGATCCAGTTGTAGTAGGAATGCATTCGTTCAGTGATTAGGTTGTAAAGCACAAAGAACTGGTGTGGAGTCACCACAGTACGATGCCATGAGTGTGAGCAGGTTTGTACTATATAGCAGCCTTGCTGGGTTTTTGTGTCGGAACATGTAGATAATCATAACCTGGTTTCTGATGGGGATCCACTGATCCAACACCCCCGATCGGCTAAATACACAGTGTGGTGTACTGATATTGGAATTTGGTTAGAAAAAAAACAAAAAAGAATATGCTGGTATCCGATTGGTTCTCTGCATCAGCAAAGACCGTGAGTTGCAGAATCAGTACCAGGAGAGGAAAAGGTGATGTTTATGTAAACATCTTTTATCTTTACCCATGTTTCCCAATAGCGTCTGTCAGCGTGTGCCATCTTTAACATTCTTTAAGTTAAAGTTACTAGGAGGAAGTTTCATTTTGTGGTGTTTTGTATTGCGGTCGCTGTGGATGAAAGCGGTAGTGTTTCCGAGCACCAGAGTCCCTAAAGAAAACCTCTCATTTAACTGACGGCAGGGTCTGACGTTCAATCCTGGTTCTGGTTCTCGTGTGCGTCTCTTCCCTCCAGCGAGCCCAGCAATACTCTTCCCCCTCCATCCTCTAGTAGCAGAGAGAGTGCAGGGGCAGAATATGTTAGTCCAGTGTGCCTGACTCCCTGATCCTTCATCTGACTGAGGTTTGTGCGAGTTAGAATCTACGGCCCAGTGCTGATAAATCCACGGCGCTGTCAGTGGTGCTGAAGTAGCAGACTGTTTTTTTTCTGTGCAGTCCAGCCCTGCGTCCCGGGGCCTTGGAAAATTGGTTTGTGATTAAAGCGCACCTCCTCATGATGAACCTGCTTTTCTCTGCAGGTGTAATTGGCACCTTTTTTAAATGATTAAGCGATTAAAGCAAACAAACCCACACAGTTCTCCAGTCGGAGGATCGTGGAGACAAATCATTACTGAGTTGATTGCACATTCTTCGGTAATGAATAGAGATCCTCCCCGATGGGAGCGGTAGATGGAGGGAGAGTAATTAGGTGTTATGGATGGTATACCTGCATACCGTCTCTCCACAGGCGGTGAATGTTACGACACCGTGGAAAGTGGCAAACTCTCGAAACAAGGCAGATAAGACAGGCTTTCAAACAGCCTTCAGACAGATTTATGTTGCCAATGTTTGAATTCACTCAAATAATATATTGTTTGAGTGATTACAGAAGATTTATAGTTCACTGTCAACTTACACGAGGTGTGTATTGGAGCAATGTAGTTTTTAAGAGTTTAATTTTCCCAGGATTTTGAGTTTATTTGCTTTCTTGTTGAGAATTAGATGAGCGGATTGATGCCACTGGGGTTAATATTAGCTTAGCTTAGAGTAGTCAGTGGTACAAAGACTATAACCACAACGTGTCATTTTTACACTTCGTTCTTCTGTTTGTGCCAAACAAACGACATAAAACATGTGTAAGAAAGTGAGCTTTATAGGTGCTGGTAGGTGGATTTAGTTACTTCTGGACAGAAGCCTTTTCCCCCCACCTATATTCCAATCTTTATGCTAAGCTAACCAGCTGCTGGCGGTAACTTCACATTCGCTCTACAGACATGTGATATATTGATCTTCTTATCTAACTCTCAGCTAGCAGACAAATACGCATGTTCACCAAAATGTCAAACCACTTATTTAAGCAGTAAACTGGAGGAGTGAAAACAAAAGTTGTTTTTTTTAAACGTAGGTTCTGAAGAATTGTATTATCCATTTGTCTTCTAGCAGGACCTGTCACATTACACATTGTCTTTTGATCCATTGCTAATTTAAAAATATTGATTGTATCAGCTTTAGAGGATAAAGCTGGTGATATTCCGTCTCTTTCAAAGCTACAAAATACGTGATTTCATCTTCTCAAAATGAAAAGTATTTCGCTAAAAACACTGCGAACTGTAGTTTTTAGTCCCCAGGTTTGCAATGGAATATCTTCGTCTATGGATGAATCCACGTTTGGGGCTGTGGTGAGTATTTTTGGCAACAGGAGGGTGAAAGTATGATGGACTCAAAATAAACTCCAGTTCCCACAGTCATGGTAGTGAAGGATGGCATGTCACACAGTGTGTTACATAACAGGGTAACAGCACACATCGTTCTTGGTAGTGGGATGAATTAATTGTTTTTGGTCTTTTTCCCAACAAATGAACCAACACAGAATATTTCCAGTCTTATCCTTGAAATATACGCAGCATCATAAATCCTCAGTCGAGGGCTTTACAGCATTGTTTCGCTGCTCTAGCCGTATGAAATGAAAAAAGCTGTGGTTTAGGAGGGGAAAGTGACTCCTCTTTATACAGCCACTCACCTTTTCTTCCACATGTAATTATTCATAGAAGCTGAGGCTGCTCTCGTGTTGCAGTGGAACTGTAATTACGCCCCCCTCGTCTTTGTTGCTGTCTCCGTCATAACGAACATTACACTCCCGTTATCACAGAACATCCCTCTTTCTTTTTGTGCTGAAACGCTTTTATTTCAGAGTTAATGAGCCAGAAAGTGTCTTCACTCTACCTCTCTGCTTCTATCTGAATAACTGTTCCTCTCTGCTCATCCCTCCCTCGTTTTGTATCCACCTTGCCCTCTTGTACTCTATTTCTCTTTCAACTTCACTCTCCCTCCATCAGTTTCCACCTTTGCACCTCTTCTCTTTTGACACTTGATTTAGATAAGTTCAGACTACTTCATACCACAGCGAGGGTGCACTGTTGTTTAACTGCCAGAGGGGCAGTGATGTGATTCATCGAAATCAAGGGCTGCAGCCGGCAGACCATCTGCTAATTGTAGCCTGCCATAAATGAACATCATTTAAAGTGGTAATCTGCAGGTTTTTTGTTTTTATGATTTTGATTAATTACTGTGGTGTTTCTGCTCTGCAATTGCCAGCCAGAAATCCCCTGTCAATCACAATCAAACAGTGTTGGTGGCACAGCTGTGTCTTTTATAATCTTTGTGTGTGTGTGTGTGTGTGTGTGTGTGTGTGTGTGTTAAGTTAAAGTAAAGGAAGCCCCAACAGTGTCCTCAATGAACTCACTAAAGGTTTGTGTCTCTGGCTGTCTGTCTTTTCTCTGAGGTGTCTTATAGCCATACTCACCTCTGAATCTGGAGCCGACAGCAGACCACGCATCTCGGGGGCTGGCAACAAAACATTATTCACACTCCAGAGAAAACGCATGAAGCCTTTTGAAATTCCACTCGTGCAGTTTAGACCTGGCGACGGCTGTGAATTAGCAGTCAACTGAAACTGCTCCCAGGCTTTAGATGGTGCTCGGTAGAATTTGCATTTATTGGTGAGTAGTGCCGTGTTTATTCTCTTAGGGTTAATGTGGGAAGGGTCTCCATTTGAATGTCGATGAGTGTTCGTGGTACGTCTAATTTAAAGCAATGGATGGGAGCTGCGATTTACATGCAAAACATTGGTACACTTTAATTCGGTCAAAGGAGCTGTCGGTCAACTAAAACACTACATGAATATGGTTTGACGCCTCTGTTAAAAAAATGAATCTAAAAATAATAAAAGTACTACATTTTAGTGTTCACAGCCATGAGTGTATATATAGAATGACATTTATTATCTTTTTTATTTTGCTTTGCCAATTGAGCGGCACCGCAACAACCTGTCAACCCAACACTGACTTATTACCTTTGTGTTCGAAAACAGTCGCTGAATACTGAAGCAGCATCGGGTTGAATTTAA
The DNA here is from genome assembly GCF_004355925.1 of Anarrhichthys ocellatus. Lineage (NCBI taxonomy): Eukaryota > Metazoa > Chordata > Actinopteri > Perciformes > Anarhichadidae > Anarrhichthys > Anarrhichthys ocellatus. Next base: position 491,716 of record NW_022280114.1, read on the forward strand.
CTTATTTAATTGAAAGAAGAAGAACATGTCATCTCTTTTGTTTCTCTTTAACGAAGTCTTACTTTGTCTTTGAGTCACTTTTACCCTCCAGTTCAACAAAAGAAGTATGGCTCTTGATGGCTGTTAGGACTCTTTTTTGATCCACTGAATGTCCAAGAAAGTCATTTGATTCCAGGAACTTGTCCTTTTTTAATCTTCTCCCTCCTGTTCTTTTGACTAAAGAGCATCCTGCCAAGTGTGGGTGGTGAGTGAGGAGATGTTATGAGCAGAAGGAACAATTGATTGCAATATTTTTTTATCAAACATCTTGGACGCTTATGTCATCAGTTTAATTTCTAATAGAAAAGAGAGATTCACGCCCCCAAATGTGCATTTCTTTACACAAAAGAAAAAAAGATCATCTACTCACTTCCAAGAACAACTTTATTATGGAACATGAAGATAAAATGCACGAATTAGCAATTTCTAGACGACAATCAAACATACTCACAGGATTACATTATTCTACAAAAGCAAGTCCAAGGTAGCAGCTTCCAAACTCTTCATCACAGAATCCTATTCATGATGTTTTAATTAACCCAACAACAAAAGCAGGAGTGGCATTAACAATATACAGATAACTTCTCTTGGCAAACAGAGGAGTTACCATAAATAACAATCACTTTAAATACACAGGGAACACACACGAGTGCATGAATCTACTGACACTCAAGGCATTTACAGTATTGGTACAATCATTAAGCAGAAGCTGCCGCATTTTCCCACATACAGCGGCGACTGAACCCTCCCGTTTCAGAGCGAGAGCTTCATCTTCCACTGCTGCTGCTGCCCAATTACATCCCCCTTGTGGCAGACCGCGCTCGCAGATTCACAAACAGCCGCTGATGTGGCCACGCAACTCCAGCATGTCTAAACATCACACGTTCATCTGGCAAATCTTGTTAAATCCACAGTTCACACATGATACAAAACATTCACTTCACTTTGCATCAACTTCAACACTGATGCTGAGATGGAACTCCGAGTGCTGCAGCTGGAATATATCCACATGTTCTTTATGTTACACTAAGTCTCTGTAACACTATATACAGTCTTTTACATTGTAAAGCATTGAGGTTTACAACCACCTCTGCTGCTCATACACACGTTTTTTTTTCTAAGTTATGAGAGAATCAAAAACTAATCATTCAAGGGTGAAAGAGGTAAATATTGTATTAAGGGATTATAAGTTCTAACTAATTCTGTATTCAAATGTGTCACAAGTTTTTAAACATTTCTAACTATCAGAAAACTGAGAGTCATCAATAATTGGTCTCGGCTTTGTGACGTAATAAATTAAGCCCTTCACGGCAGCGAAAGTCTCGTTTTCACTTTTCTCACCCCGCTGCAGTGATGTAGAAGTGTTCTCAGGGCTGTGTCGGTACACTGACATCGCCGGTGGGTGTGGTTACTGTTGAAGCTTTCAACCAGAGGGGGCAGTAAAAACGCTGCTTTTCAGCCTGGTGTTAAGTTTGTCTTCAGTACAATATGAATTCATATTAATAAGTCGTAGATAGAAGGATTTTATTGTATACTCTCTGCATGTTAGGACTTGGAGGGTCATCATGATCTGTTTGGAAGGATTGTTATGATTGGGCAGTTCGTAGTGGCTCGTAGTTTGTCTCGTTCATCAAAGAGTTCTAATATTTGTACGTCGGCTTACAACAACCCAGCTGTTTCCATCTCATCCACACCTACACTACCATTTTGGTTTTGATCAGATTCTGGCGTCGGCACAGGAAAGTGACGTCCCTATTCTTAATGCCAAGTGCTTTTGCCTCCGCTGATATTAATTAAATAAAATTACAACGGGAGATTGCACGCACGCACCGTTTCCTGTAAATCCCTCGGTGCGCAGATAAACTCAGACCCTAACAGTGAATGATTACTGAACGCAGATCCATTGAATGGCAACTGCTGAAAACATGTCGGCTATGAATGGTGTTGAAAACGGGGTTTGATATTATGAACATTTTAAAAAGACAAATCAAGTTTTGCCTGAGTAAACATCTACCAAAGGGACACCTAGCAACCTAAAGGTTGTCCTACTACATTACTGATCTGTAAAGCCTTTTTTTGGGGGGGGGGGGGGGGGCTGAAAGCAATTAGTGACAAGTTATAAATCCATTATAAAGTATGCCTTATTAAAAACAGGTATAGATGCTGTGGGAGCTAAAATGACACAATAAACATCATTATGGCACTTTTTGAATTCATATGTACTTCTGCTTCCCCATCTCCACAAACCATCAAGAGATCTTTGCAAAGACACAAACCCCCTGGCCTCCAGAACACACTCGGCACAGTCTGTCTTGGTTTTCACATTGCGTTCCGAGGACTCGTCCTTCGCAATGAAAACTAGAGCCAGTTATGTCCGTGAAGGTTCAGGCATGACTCACCCTTTAATAGGCTGTCTGCCCTGAAAACATCAGGGAGGGCGGGTGGCAAACGGTTATTAAAGCTGCTTTTTTTTGTGTGAAAATAAACTTTTTTTCTCAGCCTAAAATCCCCAAAGCCTGTATAATGCTGAGGAATACGACCCAGCCTGAATTCCACTCTTGGAAAACGTTGAATCAGAACTTGAGGAATGAATTCTGCTCTCCCGAGCCGGACTCGTTGGCGTTATTCTTCTAGTTTCTAGTTTGATCATGGCATCGACACCATATATCTGAAGTGGGCATGGTGTTTCTGTTCACATTTATGTTTTCGTTGACACACGCAGTTTATCACGTTGGCAGGTGAGACATGAGACAACAGCTGTGAATAACAAAGAGCTTATCTGTTGTCGTTTGTTGCTTTACAATGTCCGGGATCATTCTCGGCCCTTGTGGATCGAGACTCTCATTACGCATCAGTGGCTGTGATCTATGTTTACATGTCCATTCAAAGCAGCCCGGCTTTGGAAAGGTCAGCAGGCCCTCGGAGAACAATATTCCCACTTAGCAGAATCCATTAAGTGACATTTTCAAACTCCTTAATCGTCGATTGGCCCTCCTGAAATCGTCCGTCTGGCTTTGAACGAACCTCAAGCATCGCTGAAATCCACCTTCCTGTACGCACATGGGTCCGGGAACATCATCTTCTGGTCCGACAGCAGCTCGTCCGTGACGGTGAGCTCCTCCAGCTCGGTGGTGAAGTGGTCGGCGCTCTCCACCATCGACGTTTCCTTGACCGCGCTGTACGTGAGGGCCACGCTGTAGGCGGCGGGCTTGTCCGAGCCTTTCCTCCCGCAGCGGCAGATCTTGCGGAAGGCGGCGCGGAACTTCTGCGACATGGCGTTGTAGATGACCGGGTTGATGGCGCTGTTGAGGTAGATGCAGACGCGGCAGAAGAGCAGGAACCAGCTGTCCAGGTAGGCGCGGTCCAGGAAGGAGTTGACCACCACCAGGGTGCGGTACGGCATCCAGAGCGCGGCGAACAGGATCACCACCACGGCCAGCATCTTGGTCACCTGGAGTTAGGCAACAAGGGATAATACAAGAACAGATGCTGCAGTACAGAGGATGAATAAATACTGTTGAGGCCTTAACACGGAGGAACAAGCTTTAAAAGGTTTTCCAACTTCTTTCTCTTCATGATTTTGATTTCATGATTCATAAAGAGACAATTTCTTAAATTGACAATGAGGAAGTTCTGGCCATTTGTAAATGGTAAAAGGTAAATGGACTTGTACTTGTACACTATACAGTCCCTGACAAAAGTCTTGTCACTTATCCATTTTGTAGAAACAACAGCTTATAACCTGACTTTTAATTAATCCATTGGTTTTAGAAATGGCTCATATGAAAGCTAAAACCCTCCCAAAATATGTTTAATATACTAAAATAAATTTGCTTCACTGAAGAAAGATTGATCATTTAATGAACACAGAAAGCTCAGATTTTGGCAAGACAAAAGTTTTGTCGCCTACAGAGAGTAATGTGAAAATTGAACAAATAATTTACTTCAAATACCAAAATATGTTGCATAACATCAGTGGATTAAGTAGTGGTGCTGTGAGATCCATATTTAATATCTTGTATGACTTTCATGAGCTTGAAGGACTGCATCCATGCGGTTCGACAATGATTCATACAATTTATTGATGAAGTCATCAGGAATAGCAAAGAAAGCAGTCTTGCATGCCTCCCAGAGTTCATCAAGATTCTTTGGTTTCGTCTTCCATGCTTCCTCTTTCATTCTACCCCGGACATGCTCAATGATGGTCATGTCTGGTGACTGGGCTGGCCAGTCCTGGAGCACCTTGATCTTCTTCGCCTTGAGGAACTTTGATGTAGAGATGGAAGTATGCGATGGAGCACCATCCTGCTGCAAAATTTGACCCCTTTTATGGTTGGGAATGTAAGAGGTAGCTAATACTTCTTGATATTTTAGGCTATTGATATTGCCTTCCACCCTGCAAATCTCTCGCACACCCCCATACTGGATGTAACCCCAGACCATGATTTTTCCACCACCAAACTTAACTGTTTTCTGGGTGAATCTCGGATCCATGCGGGCTCCAGTAGGTCTCCTGCAATATTTGCGGCGGCTGTGATGTAATTCAACCGAAGATTCATCTGAGAAATCCACCTTCTGCCACTTTTCCAGCGTCCATCCTTTTAGCAGGCTCTGGGCCTTGGCAAATGCCACACGTTTTTTTAATTGCCTTTTGTTTAGTGCTGGTTTCTGGGCACTGATTCGACCATGGAGGCCATTTTGAGACAGAATTCTACAAACTGTCCTGGTTGACACGGGGACTTGAGGTGACCAGGCCTGGTGGAGCTCTGCTGCAGTGGAAAAGGGGCTGGCCTTGGATTTTCGAGCCAACAAACGGTCCTCCCGAGCAGTTGTCTTGCGGGGTCTGCCGGTCCTGGGCTTGTCAAAAACATCTCCAGTCTCTTCAAATCTTTTTCTTATTCTTTGTACTTGACGCTGAGACACATTGAAGGTGTCAGCCACCTCAGCAGTGGATCTGGTCTTCAGCCTCTTGATAATCAACGCTTTGGTCTCAGGGTGAATCTTAGGCATGTTGTCAGAGGTCAAGTTGCAGTTGATGTGAAGGTCTGGTGTGCTGGGGTTCTTTTTATACACACCCACTAATTGATTGATCAATTATTGATCACAGGTGAGGCTGTAATCTAGGATTGGGTGCAGCATATGACAAGGTGACAAGACTTTTGTCTTTGCAAAAACTGACTCAGTGGGCTTTACCAAGCTGTGAACGTTAGAATCCTTTTCAGCAGTTTCGTTTGGCACCAAAACATTATTTCAAAAGCTGTTGGGATTGAAATTAGCCATTTCTTGTAAAAAAAAAAAAATTGATTACAAATATATTTGAGGGGCACTTAAGGTCAACTTGTACCCAAGCGACAAGACTTTTGTCAGGAACTGTACTTGTATAGCGCCTTTCTAGTCTTTCGACCACTCAAAGCCCTTTTACACTACATGTCCTTCACACATCATTCACACTCAATCACACACCGATGGCACAGCCTTCAGGAGCAATTTCAGGTTAAGTGTCTTGCCTGAGGACAGATCAACATGGACTGGAAGAGCCGGGGATCAAACCGGTCAGGGACGACACTCTGCCTTCTGAGCCACAGTCGCCCGTAATCTCAGTTGTTAAAGGGCCAGTTCACCCGAACTACAAGTGTTTTTTTTTTATATATATATATATATATATAATTTAACAAAGACCCCCTCTTAATCGTATCAGCGATTAAGCATATGGTTATTTCTCTTTGTACTCTTAGATGCTTACTTCAGACCTGTTTGATAGCGATAAACTGAAACACATTTAATTTGATTGATGACAATATCACTTTGTTTTGCCCTGATATTCATATGTTGCTTTAGCCTGGCTGGCTTTGAGGCTACGTTTGCTAGCACCTGAAGACACGTGGCACATTTTGGTCTCCCATCGCCGTTCTCAACAGAACCAAATTCAAACCTTCGTCATATTTGTCTCAATTTAGCTAGTTTGGGGCTTGGCGCCACTTGGGCGATGTGGACTGACTGCAATGTTTCTCCATGCTAGCCAGCTAGCTAGATGGCTAATGAGCCAAGCTAAATAGCAGCAGGAACGGCCAGTGAGTGAAGTGACTGATTCATAATTGACGTGTCACAATCCGTTTTTTATTTATCCGCCGCTTTGAAAGGCATGACTGCTCAGCAGATGCGCTCAGTTTGTCAGTTTTGACAGATTTGGGTTTAATCTATACAGTAAATTGTCTCGACACGTGAATAAATCGAGATGTGACATTGGAACATCAACATACATAATACCCAGCAATCATCATTGCATACCTGTATCAAAAACACCAAAGAAAATAAGAAATTATTCATTTACATGAATTCCTTTCTTTACAGTTCATATAATAAGCATATGGTTTTGTTATAGATATACTGACAATTTTACCCCCGAAAAAGCAAACCATGACGGAGATGGGTTTGCCTTTTTGCAAGCACAAGCATCTTTAAACCCTTGTTTTGAACACAGGGTACTTCTGTGCCATCCATCTGAATCATAATTAAGGACCTTTTTCAACACTGTGTTGGGAGGCTTGCTCTCTCCACTATTTATTTAGTTACTTACAGTGGTGCAGGAAGTCCAGTACTCAGGTGGTGTACTTACATTTGTGTAGCAATACCCCACTGTAAAAACATGTATGCTGAACAAATGCCCCTTTGAGACTAGCCTACTTTATACATTTTATTACTGTATTATTTTAGTAATGCAGTATTAGTGACACATCCATGTGTGAGCGCCATTTATTACACTGAATGTACTTGGATACATTTCGAGTCGCACCATTATCAGATTTTTTTTATTCCGTTTTTTGAAGACATAAGCACGCGCCACCCACCTGTCTGCGCGAGGTCGCGGTGGAGCTGGAGTGGCGCGAGTTTTTGCAGCTGGTCCTCTTGTTGTTGGCGCCGTCATTCGGTCCGTTCTTCTTCTTCTTCTTGTCTTTGGGGTCGGAGGGCAGCGGGTTGAGGAAGAGGATCCGGGCGATGAGGCCGTACAGGACCGCGGAGAGCAGCAGCGGCAGCACGAAGAACACGCCGAAGTCGAAGAAGTAAACGGGCAGGTAGAACTTCCTGGGCACCCTGTAGCCGCACACGACGATGGTGACGTTGTCGTACACCAGCTGCTCGATGTCCGACAGGTAGAACCACATCACGCAGTACAGAGAGGTGAACGCCCACACGAACAAGATTATCTTTTTGGCTCGGGACAGCGTGCACAGGAACTGCGCTTTAATCGGATGGCAGATGGCGATGTACCGCTCTATGGTGAACGCGGTGATGGAGCACGAGGACGCGTTGATCCCGAGGTACTGGAAGTAGGTGATGCAGAGGCACCCGTAGTGGCCGAACACCCACGACCCAAAGAGGCTGTCGGTGATCGCCGGCATACCCGCCGCGGTCAGCACCATCACATCGGCCACCGCCAGACTCACCAGGTAGCAGTTGGTCGGAGTCCTCATGTGTTTGGTCGTGAGCACCACCAGCACCACCATCACGTTGCCGACTAACCCTAACGCGCAGATCACGAGGAGCAGTACGCTGCTGATCACTTTGAACTGGAGGCTGTAGTCCGTCCACAACCCTAAAGTGCCGTTGAGCCCCGGAGCTGCCGCTGTAAAGTTTTCCATCTCGACGCTCGAGCTCCAAAACTCCGCGGGTTTTGGTGCCTCCTGACGCGCCAGACCGGTTTTTACGCGCGGTGGAAAGCGAGAGACGAATCAACGCTGCGGGTCCGGGGAAAAGTGTTTATCGGTCCAAAAAGAAGAAAAAAACAAAAAAGAAAACTCACAACTGCACCCAGTCGCGTGCTGCACGTGAAAGCATCATAATGTGACAAAGAGCCGCTCGGACTCTGACGTATTCTCCGCGTTCGTGCTGTGCGTAAAAAAAAAAAAAAGATCGATGCGTCGCCGAGTTCCCGTCAGAACAAACTGCGTCCGTCGCCCAGATGGCGGGTTGGTTTTGAAGCCTTGCTCTTGGCACGGGCTCTCATTACGCATGCGAGGGGATTAGCCCATCATGACATTTTCGGACACCAGAAGCCACCCCCCCCTCCCTCCAACAAACAAAAGCTGCTCAAACGCCACAATGTACCACATATGTGTGTGTGTTCTGCTGGGATTAGTTCATTACTCGCAGAAGGCTGCAGACATCCGTGTGAGTGATGTTTTATAAAGATGATTTCAACGTGTAATTCTGTCTCTGGACCAGATTGAGAGAGTTTAACCCTGAAAATCAGAACTCACTTTGTAAGATTTGTGCAGATTCAATGCAGTCTTGACGACCAGCTCAACAGGCTGCCACTTTAATAAGAAAAAAAAGGCAGCATTATGGAATGAACTGCAGTCTAAAAATGGTTCTATGTGCATCCCTTCAGGTGAAGGTACAGGCGGTTTCTCATTTTTATAGCGGGTGCTCTTATTTTGGAAGACGTTGGAGTGGCTTGTTCACACTAGCAGGATTACATTCACAGAAGGAAGTTAAGAAGTGTCGTTACGTCCTGAGTAATGTTGTAAAATATGAATGTCTTAATCGTTCCTTGGAATATGTCCAAGTTACAGATGATGGATGGATCCTTGGCATCGATCTAGGAGGAAAATGCTGAGCAGTCTTTATTAAGCAAAGTGTCTATACATCATCACTATAAATATGTTTTTTCCCCTTTTCCAGTTGCAATTAAGATCATAGAGATTTTGATCATTTTGATTAAATTTTGACACCCAAAACAAGTCTTTATATCAAATGATCCCATTAAATGTTCATATAGTTTCTTTAAAATCTTACTCTCAATGTGAAGAAAATACTATATTCTGCAGTCAAATTCAAGCGTGGAATACTGACCGTATATAAGTGTTAGAAGTACACGAATATAACAGACCTCAGTGGTACTACAGCTCTGACTAAGATTTAAAAAAGAGGGTTTAGATTCAAGGAAGACGGTTTGTTTTACATTGTATTGTTTCACACTTCCAGTCCTCCATGCCGCAACATCTTGTGTCCTCGTTTTGACCATCACATGTGACACACGTCTTTACCATACCTCACTTTGAAGCACCTTCGTGCACCAAGTAAAACATATTTAGTTACCGCTACAAAAGAAAGTCCTCCTTGCCCAAAATGTGAGCCGCGTGCTGACATAAATTAAAGCGCTGAAGGGACTTTCAGCTGATTCAGTATTAAAAAACAATAGTTATCTGTGAAGTTGAAAGAAATAAACCAGCGCTCGCCAGCATGAAAAGCACAAAAACAAATGGCACAGATCTGCAGTGACCTGCATTAGCCGCCGTGCTGTCCAACAGCATGGGAGTGTGCAGCGGCCTGTTCTCTCTGCACCACACTGTGGAGGTGGAGAAGCCCTCCTCCACACCAACTGTGCACGCGCTCCCCACAGAACAGAGCTCATCACACCAACACACTCTGTTCACGGCCGTCGTGCTGCGAGCACTGAAGCTGCTATAGAGCCGTCCATCCTGAGCAACAGGTGGACCGGGACGACAGGGAATTACATAATGATGACGCCCACCCCCTATTCTTTCTCCCATGATTCCCATTATCGCTCAGCTGTGAAGGAAGAGTGCGTTTTAGCGCAGTCTCTTGAATGAGTCTATCTTAGTTCATCTGCTGTTTGGTCCCGTGAAGTTAGCAGATACCAATCTGCTGTGATTAATTAGGCGGATTTGTTTGTTAGCAGCAGTGTTTTGTTTTTCTAAATTAATTTAAATTAAGGTCTAAGAAGCTGTTTTTGTGCCAACTTGTGGACAGTAAATTCCCCAAATTAAGGGGAGTAAAAAACAAGTCACTAACACATGTCACCATGAAACTTCCCAGGTTAATAACATACAGTAAGACCGTTACTTTAATGGTTTTCTAAAATGTTATGTATACATTTACAGAACACAAATCTGAACATTTGATAAAGCCAGTTCTTTTTGTCACTCCATCAATCAGAAAATACTGTCAACAGCCATAAAACAAAACTAATCCTCCATGCTTTTGGTAATAGAATGTTTAATAAATCAGGCTATGAATGATATATGAACAGACCCCTCTGTAAAAACCTTCAGAACACAGAGAGGAATGAAACTGTAAAGTTTGGTGTATGTAAGAGCTGCTGAAGTGGAGATTTCTGGATCAGAGTCTGAGAGAAAACTCATTCAGAGAAAACAGCCTTTAAAGAGATGTTTAGTAACAGACACGTTGAAGACACTGGATGAATATGGTAAAAACATAACTAATAGATATCACCATGAATCTTCCCCAGTTGATTCCTGACATTAAGATGATATTGTTTTGTATTACAAGTTTTCTGAAATATTATGGTTAAATATGCAAATGAGGCATTATCTAATGGTAACTTTTGGTGAATTTAGGAGAAATCTACAGACGCAAGCACGCAAAGTGGTACAACATGCTCAAACCAATGCCAATTTATCAGAGACTCGTCATTATTGTTTTTACAGTTCAATAGTGCCATCATATGCAGCTCCTGTTGCTCGAGTACATAATTCAAATCATAGCAGCAGTATTAGGAAGCAGAAAAAGCTGTGGAAAAGGAGTGAAAGAGTTGTACTGCCACCCAAAGGACACACCTGAGCAGCACCCAACGTGACACAACCCAAAGAGCAATTCTGCCTTTATTTGAGGGCAGTGTGGAGGTGAGGAGATGACCACAGACGTGCGTTCTGATGTCGTTGAGAACAGTTGTAAATGTGACTACGTCATTCAGACAGCAGCTCCTCAAACGTGACTTTAGAGATGTAGTGTTTGCTCTTCATATCGCGTTAGAAAAGATCATTTGATTTTTGTTTGTATTAAGGGGGGATTTATTCAGATATATTTGAACATCAATTTATCGAAATATATGTATAACATTGGTAACTAGAAAATTCCGCAGGACATTTTGACAGTGTGGCTGCTGCCCGAAGACGTCGCAATATATATATATACACGCCGATATTACCGGTAACTAACCATGTATTTTGAGGGTAAACCACATGCTCTGTTTCACTGTGAGAGACATGTAGAGAATACAATGGTTGTATTGCCTTGTTTTATTACCATTTCAACAGGAAATGAATCAATGAATGACTGAAAGAATGTTCTAAAAAATGTATTATCAATGTATCATGCATAACTACACCCAACCCACTGACAATAAGCACTTGGGCTTACAAGTAACCATAAATCCATACAAGGCAGGACCAGAGTGCAGTGTGCACATTTTAATAGAAAAAAAATACAAAAACAACTAAGCTAATTCTGAGCTTAATGTTACGATACAGTTACTCCAAGGGGCTTTTATTTTGAAAGGGTGGGACTGGGTTGCGAGAGAGGGGCAGAGGAGACAGAATCATAATGAAAGAGAGAGAGACAGAGATACAGTTTACATGGTGAAGAAGTGAGAAAACCAAAGTCATGTACACATAACAAGACGGTCACAACATTGTTGTTTGGCTTATACAATATACAAACAATATAAAGTATTATGCGGTGTAATATCCAAGTGAGCATCTTTAATTCCGTTGAAAAGACGTCTATGGTCACCGGTGAAAAGACGTTCAAAACTGGTCTAAAAGTGAAAATGTTTTTCTAATACTTGTTTTATTTACAGATGTCCACCTTGAAAATATGACAGACCTTCTGAAACCGGCTCCTGTGTGGCTTTGACAACGATTTAAAAAAGGAAAGGGAGATTATGGTTGTATATAACGAACATTGTTTATGTTGTATTTATAATTGTTGCTTAATAAATAAAAAGTCACTGTTGCCTGTGTCGCTTGGTCTTCTTTGTCCTGTAAGTGGAAACTGATGATGTGTTACGATGATTAATTATTTGATTGCTGATTATAATAGATATTGACTTTTTATCATTTCATTTTGCGTATCTTATTAAATAACTGCAATATTACCGGGGGATGTGATCCTAAAGGGTTTCATCTCTACTTTAATGTACATTACTAGACAATTAACAAAGGGAGGCCAGCGGAGGATAGCTGTAGAAGATATTTCCATGACCAGAAGCCCTCCCAAAATGAGGCGGTTTCATTCCCACCTTACCCAAACTAAATGTCCGGTTGAAATGTGGCCATAGTACACAAATAATGATAGTTTATTTGGATAGCCTTCATGCATAAACACAAAGTGCTTCACATCAAAGAATCAGGATAGATTCATTTATCTTGAAGTAATTATGCAAATAACATACTCGTCTCCAAATATGCTGCAGTTTTACTTATATTAAGCCACAACAATAGATGTTTTTTGTACAGATGTGTAAGCGTACAGCTGAGCATATGTACATGTTTGATTATTTAATTGTCCATGTGTTACTACCCCTAAAGACAGTCTGAGTGATGCTTTTTTAAGACATTTTATTTAAAAAATACAGCAGAATTCCAAAATGACTAAAACAAAATGCCCCTAAAACATAATATATAAAACATGTTTGACTGTTTGTCCGAAGAGAGAGCCGTGATAAAACTCTGTGTAAAGCACAGGTTGATTTTTTTGTCTGCAGCTGCTGTAGATGCTGGGCCGCCTGTCATTCAAAGGGGAAATATTAAATTAAGGTACAAAACTGTGCAGTTTTCATAGCTATCACAACTGATACTAAGTCTTGAATTTAAACCGATATCTGCTTTTACATTCAAGTTTTGTTGACACCTAAATGAAATACTTATTGGAATGGCTGTTTATTAATTTTGATATGTTTAAGTTTCCCACTTTGTCGTTAAATCCTGTAAAACAAGGAGGGATGGTTTGTTTAATATTTATAGTGATTTTTCCAGCACTACATGCTGGCAGTGACTTAGTTGTTTTTGTGTTTTTTCTATTAAAATGTGTACACTGCACTCTGGTCCTGGCTTGTATGAATTTGTGGTTACTTGTCAGTGGGTTGGGTGTAGTTATGCATGATACATTGATAATTCATTTTAAAAACCAAAAAACAATTTCAGTCATTCATTGCTTCATTTGCTGTTGCAATGGTAATTAAACAAGGCAATACAACCATTGTATTCTCTACATGTCTCTCACAGTGAAACACACAGATCATGTGGTGTACCTTAAAAATACATGCTTAGTTACTACTGGTAATATTGGCGTGTATACGTATATATATATATATATATATATATATATATATATATATATATATATACTGTATATTGCGTCATCTTCAGGCAGTAGAAGCATTTTGACAGTTTGACAGTTATTTTGTTTTTATGAGGAGGGAGGGGATTATTGGGGGGGATTACTGTCTAAAGAGAAAAAGATGAATTTGTAATATTGTATCATCATATGAGCCGATAGTTGAATAAAGTTTGGGTATTTTAAAAAGTAGCTCTACCCGCAGCAGTAAAATGATGCTTCAGTATTAACGAGTACTTTTGATACTTTATTTTACTGACCAGCACGTACAGTCAGGCCCATAAGTATTTGGACTGAGACACAATTTTTCTAATTTTTCCTCTTTACACAACTCCAATGGATTTGAAACTAATCAGTCAATATGTGGTTGAAGTTTAGACTTTCAGCTTTAATTCAATGGATAAAACAAAACAAAAAATCACCGTTTAAGAATTACAGCCATTTCTACACAGCCATCCACATTTACAGAGGCTCAAAAGTAATTGGACAAACTAACATAATTATGAATATATTCATTATTTTTAATACTTAGAGGAAAATCCTTTGCAGTCAATGATTGCCTGAAGTCTGGCACCTGTAGACATCACCAAAACGGTGAGTTTCCTGCCTTGAGATGCTTTGCCAGACCTTTTACTGCAGCCTCCTTCAGCTGCTGCTGTTTGTGAGTCTTTCTGCCATTAGTTTTATCTTCAGAAAGTGAAAAGCCTGCTCACTTGGGTTGAGATCAGGTGACTGACTTGGCCATTGAAGAATATTCCATTCCTTTGCCTTGAGAAGCTCTTGGGTTGGTTTCACAGTATGTTTTACGTCATAATCCATCTGCACTGTGAAGCTCCATCCAATCAGTTTTGTAGCATCAGGCTGAATCTGAGCAGATAGTTTAGCCCTAAAGACCTCAGAACCTATCCTGCTGCTTCTATCAGCTGTGACATCACCAACAAACACCAGTGACCCAGTTCCATTGGCAGCCATACATGCCCATCCAAAGCACTGCCTCCACCATGTTAGACAGATGATGTGGTTTGCTTTGGATCACGAGCCGTTCCTTTCCTTCTCCACTCTTTTCTCTTCCATCATTCTGGTACAAGTTCATCTTGGTTTCATCCGTCCAAAGATTCTTTTTCCAAAACCGGTCTTTTTTAGATGTTTTCTGGCAAAGTCTAATCGGGCCTTCCTGTTCTTCAGTGTTACCAGTGGTTTGCACCTTGTTGTAAACCCTCTGTATGTAGATTTATGAAGGCGTCTCTAGACTGTAGACTTTAACAATGACACGCCTACCTCCTCCAGAGTGTTCTTGACTTCAGTAGATGTTATGAAGGGGTTTTTCTTCACCAAGGTACACCAATTTTTTTAATCTCATAATGGCCTCCTTTCACTTGCATTGACACCTTTTTGGTCCGCATGCTAAGAGTTCCAAGGACCAGCTACCAACTGCAAATACAACATTTTGAATCCTATTGTTGGCATCATTTGTCATCATTGTCCAATTACTTTTGAGCCTCTGAAAATGGGGATGACTGTGTAAAAGTGGCTGTAATTCCTAAACGGTTATTGTCATTTTTTGTTTTATCCATTGAATTAAAGCTGAAAGTCTACACTTCAACCACATATTGACTGATTAGTTTCAAATCCATTGGAGTTGTGTAAATAAGCAAAATTTGGAAAATTGTGTCATAGTCCAAATACTTATGGCCCTGACTGTATGCAAGATTTTAAATGCAGGACTTTTACTTGTATTTCTACATTGTGGTATTCATACTTGAACTTCACAAAAATTAACTTTATTATTAATTAACAACCTATGAAAATTTTGATTAATTATGCTAAAACACAGCCAAACTAATGACCTTCAGTAGACTGAAATAATCATCTCACTGGTCACATTTTACTGTGTTTATTCCATTTTATTTATATCATGTTTATCATTTTCTATGTATAAGAGCATCTGGAGCACAACACATTTATTTTGGGAAGAATAAAGTTGTTGAATATTTGACGCCTCAAATACGAAATATAAAATCCTGCATTAATTTATCACAGAGCAAAAATGTATTTAAAAAATAAAAAGTTCATGTGTGATGATAATTTCTGCTCATATGTTGCACAAGATAACATATGATCTATCAGGACTGTGGATATGATCGTCCTAAAAACAAAACGCCAGCTTTGCATTATTTCAGGTACATTAATGATACATTTTTTTAACGCATATATTTGTCAGTCAGTCATGTCATAAGTTTAACCTGGCTCCTAGGCTATGACAAATACGGCAAAGACACAAGAGATGATGGTGACGTAAAGTATTTATTTTAACCAAATAAAGAAATACTTAACTTTATGAAGTGTATCAGTCAGCAACATCAGTAATGTCAACGTGGATGCGTGTGTGATAAAGTGTGTGTGTTGTCAGCGAAACCAAAGAAAACCAAAGAAAACCAAACATAACCGGCAGCAACTGGCAGAGATCTCTCACGTGTGCCGGAGAGAAACCCCGCCGGCAGAGCAACACCAGCAGGGCTTTATGCTCCAGGACCAGGTGCTCTGCATCAGTCAATCAGCCACGACTGCTGTTAGAAGCAGGGCCGTCACAGTCATTCATCTCAGAAATCGGAACGTTCACGTATCAAACGTCAACAAACTGGTATCCAGGCAACGAGTTGAAGGGCAGAATGGATGACGTCATTTATTCTGCCTTCAATGTATAGTGGCTATGACGTCATCAGCCCTGCCTGTGATCTGCCTGTGATGTCATAAAGCCCTTCTTTCCTATATCAGCTGCTCTGTTAGACGTGCACACATTCTGACAACACACAGAGCCAATGGAAGGTCACAAGACACTGAGAGCACACACTGCAGTCCAGCAGGAGACAAAGGTGAAAGACATGGACCACATCGACTACGCGGAGAAGGGCATCGCCCACCTGAAAGGGCAGTTGATGAATACCGATCTTGGTCTGCAGACCGCCAACACCGTGGACCTGCGGGTCGGACTGGAGCAGACGAAGAAAGAGAACAAGGCCTTGAAGTCGCAGCTCAGTGCCGCAAATCGGAAGTTGAGTGAGATGGAGGCTCTTCTAAAACGGAAAGAGGCTAAGAAGGCTGTGGGAGGGGCTTCCTATCTAGGCAAAAGCATCACCGCTGCCCTCAGAAGGTTAAAGCATAAATGCAAATTCTGGACCGAGGAGGACCTGAAGGCTCTACTTGATGGAAGGCAGTGGGACGAGAGTTGCCACGAAGAAGAAGAGGATCAGTTCATGGTCGACCCTCTCCAGTGGGAGCAGGAGAAAGCCTCCCTGCTGCAGGAGATCAGAGCCTCCTGTGTGGGTCAACTAAACGAGCAGAAGATGGAGAATCAAAAGCTCCAGAATGCTCTGAAGGAGACTGAGGAGGAGCTGAAGACTCAACTTGATCGAAGGCAGAGGGACAATAGTTGCCACCTGGAAGAGCTGGAAAAGTCCAGAAGCACGTTTCTGGCCCAGGTGGCAATCCATAAAAAAGAGTCGGATCAGTTCATGGCCGACCGTCTCCAGTGGGAGCTGGAGAAAGCCTCCCTGCTGCAGGAGATCAGAGCCTCCGCTGTGGCTCAGCTCAACCATCAGAAAGAGGAGGTCGACCACTTTGCGGCTGCACTGAGGAATGCCGAGCAGCATTTTGAGGGTTTTCGAGAGTGGCACGAGGAAAAGCCGTCCCTCACTCAGGCCGTGGAGGAGCTCAAGCAGACGCTGCAGAAGAAAGAGCAGGTGTCGGACATCAAGGAGTCCGTCCTTCAGGATGAACTCCTCTTTGTGAAGACCCAGCTGGAGGATCTGCAGAGAAGGGCCGCTGAAAAGAAAAGGAACAAGTGGTACAGGTTCTCTACACTGTTCACTCCGCGCCCAGCTGCAACTAACCTGCTAACTGGTGAGTTCAGCCTGATGCAGGAGGCACAGACAAACAAAGACTAGCAGGTGTCTGCCATAAGTGTGTGAATGTGAATAGTCTGATGGCAGGTGTCTGCCATAAGTGTGTGAATGTGAATAGTCTGATGGCAGGTGTCTGTGAAACTTGCACTATTTACATGAATGTAAATAGTCTCACGGTAGTCGGAAAGACTAGAAAATACAGTACAATACACAACCCCCCCCCCCCCATGGTTTTTCTCCTGGTATGCAGGTTTCGCCCGTGGAGTGTGACACTCCACGGGCGAAACCTGCGCCTGGGTGAAACTTGCGCTATTTACATGAATGTGAATAGTCTGATGGCAGGTGTCTGCCATAAGTGTGTGAATGTGAATAGTCTGATGGCAGGTGTCTGCCATAAGTGTGTGAATGTAAATAGTCTGATGGCAGGTGTCTGCCATAAGTGTGTGAATGTAAATAGTCTGATGGCAGGTGTCTGCCATAAGTGTGTGAATGTGAATAGTCTGATTACCATGGTTTTTTTCCTGGTATGCAGGTTTCGACTGTGGACTATTTACATGAATTAGATTAACATTTAGAAAGACGGACAGAAACAGAGCACAACAAATGTGCAAATTAAGCTGTGCATGGTTTCAACCTGAATCCAGCAGCAGGAACACGTGTCACCACAGAGGCTGGTCACGATGCCCACAGACCATTTACCTTGACAATAACAGAAGCAGTCAGTGTTTCTGCTGCGCTGCACGCACATTCAACACAAGCGCTTCTTAGGTCTGATAGAAATTATCAAAGCAAAGAAAACGGAGAGGAAAGAGTATGATATCCTCTACAGGTACTTCATGAATATGGATAGTCGGAGCCTGATGATATTGTTCACCATTTATGCCCACAACATTGATACCAGCGCGCTTGTATTTCTTCCCCTAAACCATAAAATGTGTCAGTCCCTTTTGAGTTATCCTGCTGTTACACACTGTGCACACAGCAACGGAACACGTGAGCTTGCTGTTCAGTAAATCAATACATAATTATTTGTTGGAGAAAAAAAAATTGCTTTTTCTATTATGCATAATAACTCACCAAGCACAGTACTTCAAAACGTGAAATGACCTCTGACCGCTCTGATTCACTGAGTCGGTGGCAGGTCATTTTAAAGGAAGTCACTGCAAGTCGACTGAGACACACACACACGCACACACACACACATCGTGACGCAAGGTCGGTCATAAACAAGCCGAGTACACTGTGGGGTCCAGTCCATAACCTGGGCTGACAGCATCACTCCTGCTCATTGCTGTATTACATGATAAGAAAGTGTCTTGCAGGGATTCCCTTCAGATAGATTCAAGATTTAAATCTGCTCGCGTAGCATTGCATTTGTGACACCATTTTTTCCCAGGAGGGAAAAAAACAACATTACAAAACAGACATACAGAATATAATTATGTGTGCTCAATGAAAACATAACTAATATGGGTTTTGCTCGTGGGACAACAGGAGAAGTTCTGATTTTATTTACATTTAAATTAAAAAAATAAAGTAGAGAAAAAAAGTTGGGGCAGAGAGAGACTAGTTTTCTGCAGCATTCAGCCACGGCCAGGCTGAGGCGCCATAGCGCAGAGATGTGAGAGTGATGCCAAAATGTTGCTATTGTCACTGGATTAAAATGTCTGTGGCGGACCTTAAGTGTCTGTAAATATCGTATTCTTCTCTAACACTTACAAGGCAATTATTGTACTGAATTTAAAGGTTGTAATTCACAAGTTTAAACATTCTGACGTTTGGGATTGAACAATTCGATCAATATCTTAATGTGACATGAAACAGCTACTACATGGACCTTGTAGTGAGATTGTCTCTTGACCTGGGTGTTTTCCAGTTTTCTCCCAGAAATGCTCAAGTGGTCCATAAAGTAAAGTTTGAAGAGCTGCCAAAAGACCAATCAGCTGACATACTTTTTCCTGTGGTTGCTGTGTTGTTTTGGGAAGGTGAAGCACAGTGAGGGTGTTGTGTTGTGTTGTGTTGGGCACTCTTCACACTTTGCAAGAGAGAAAAAAGAGGTTACATGAATAGGACTAGCGGGAAAGGGAAGCAGTACATGCGAAGCTTCTTAGCTGTACACCGGACAGGTTTGGCTATAGCTGGATGCAGTCATGCTAATAACTTATTTAGGTTTTTAAAACAACGGGGACAGATCCAGCATGGACAGTTACGGGAGTGAGGGACATGAAGCACCTGTGGAGAAATGGATATGTAGTTATAAATAAATAATTATATATATATATATATATATATATATATATGTGTGTGTGTGTTTTATATTATAGTGAGTATTATTATATGATATATATATTATATTACACTGAATATTATTATATGATATATTATATTATACAGAATATTATTATATATATTATTATATTATACAGAATATTATTATATGATATATATATTATTATATTATACAGAATATTATTATATGATATATTATTATATTATACAGAATATTATTATATGATATATATATATATATATTATTATATTATACAGAATATTATTATATGATATATTATTATATTATACAGAATATTATTATATGATATATTATTATATTATACAGAATATTATTATATGATATATATATATATATATATTATTATATTATACAGAATATTATTATATGATATATTATTATATTATACAGAATATTATTATATGATATATATATTATTATATTATACAGAATATTATTATATGATATAATGTAATATTATATGACAAAAATAAGATGTTCTGACGTGTTTATTTAAGTGTTATTTACTGCTTTTTTTCGTGTTGGAATAAATGTTAAATATTTAACTGCAAAGTAGTAATGCGTGTTTGATACCTTCACTTTTTTGCATTAAATCATTCTGGGATGTTTGCTGAAATTGATTGGATGTGGCACAGCCCTACCAAGAAAATGTTCGACCAGCCGCCACTACACCTTCTGTATGTGGAAAGTTGCCCATTTCATCCTTAAATCTGGTCTCATAACCTGACTACTTAAAGTTCTTCTCATTTACATAACAGCTTATTCACAAGTCACAGCCGACGTTAAAGAAATAATAAGTGCAATTTTAACCATTCCTGAAACATCCCGTTGTGTTTACATCATCTGACGTGTTCTACACACACACACACACACACACACACAGTTGGCCCGGTTTCTCCTGTGCAAGCTGAAATAAAAACTTTCCTCCCTCGACAGATTTTGAACGAACAACTGCAGCAGAAAGATTGGTTATGAACCCAGAATTTAAATCGGGAACGTGTCCAATAATTGATGGGTGGACTCATTTGTATTTGAGCACATATGGAGTCATTTGTCCTCGATGGATTACCAGCGGCAGGGGGGGGGGGCTTCAGCCTCCCCTTGTGCCTTTATAGTTTATCTGGCGGGGCAAATGTCTGCTCGATGTTGCATGATTTACCTGTTTGAACCTCGTCCAAAATACCCTTTAGGTTGCGCTGAGTGATGCCACAGAGAGAAACACAACGAGTCAGCTCAGCTTTGCGTTGCAGCTTGACTCAGCTCTAGTGACCACACGACCTGTTTGTGTGTGCGCATGTGTGTGCGTGTGTGTTTATGACCACTCCGTCCACTCAAAGAGGTCCTCCCTCCCCTGCTGAAAGGCCGTCTGACTCAGTCTTGTCTCCCCTGTTCTCCTGCTTGGCGGCGGTGTCCTAGTCTAACCTTGGACCTGCGTCTTTCGCCTCCTCCGCCGCTGCTGATGCTGCTGGCTTCCCATCAGCTATTCTTAGCTTCACTTGTGCTCGGGCTTCGCAGCGGATCCGTCAGTGTAAAATGCCACACTTCGCCTCGACGGCGTAAATAAAACGGGCCCTGCTGGTCGGGAGCATCTCTGGAGGAAATGACAAATCAGTTTAGATCATAAACAACGGAGCGGCGGCGTCTCACGAGAACAGTCTGGTGGTTTTCCTTCAGACCGGAGACGGGGCCGGAGTATTTGCACGCGCTCATCTCAATACCTCTCCCAGGGGTAATAGCTTTTATTTCCCCGCAGCGCTGCACTTCAGGTCGTAGTTAGACAGATGAATCCCCCCCCCCCCCCCTTCTTTTCTGTTTACTGCCTGGCGGGTGCGTTTGCAGAGGGAGATTAGGTTACCAAAACACTGCACTGTCAGCCTTCAGAGAGGCTACAGCTTAGTGACCCTTTGCTGCCTTGCTCAAAGGCACTGATGGCAGTTTCCGCAGGTGCAGAGGGGGCTTTATTCCCACTCTGTTTCCCTTAAAATCACACAGCCGCAGCATATAAATATGTATATATATGCTTATGTTCTTCTTCACCATTCTGGTCCGACATTGGACTAATGGAGCCCTCAACCTCCAGCTGCAGTTTGGCATGTGGACCATGTTACTTGCCATGTTAAGCATTGGACTGATGGCAGCGGCCCTCCCCCCCAGGCTCCCCTCTGTGTGTGTGTGTGTGTGTGTGTGTGTGTAGAGATCATGCATGAGTCTTTCTGACAGGGCACAGTCATGGTTATGTATTACAGGCTGCTATAGGCAGGACAGCAGAGACTGTAGTGGCATTAATGTTGCAGAGTCGTGTTCATACTGTGAGTCAGCATTTCGAGAATTGAGCTTTAACAAAGAACCTTAGTTAACACTTTTTGTTTAGCATTTAGAAGCAGCATGCAAGCGTTTAATACATTCTTTTTAACACTATAATATAATGTGGTTGGAAGCAGAACATTTTTTAAGGGTTTGTTGATGTACGATTAAGTATTTGTCTTCTCCTTATTTTATTTTACTACATCTTTGGCACTTGTTCTTTTGAACTGTGTGTCATCATGGCAAGATGTGGACTGGGAGACACCTGCTGTACCAGAACTACCACAGAAGAGCTTTTTAGTATTGCTAGATGTTTATATTTCTGTCTGTTACCGTGATGCCATGAAACTTTACAGGTGTGTGGTTGATTAAAATCAAGGCTAAGTTTGGAGTTGAGGTCTGAGCCAAACACATTACGCCCCTTATTATTGGTTTATACACCAGCCTCCACAGAGGAGAAGTTTAACTGTTGACAAATTCATTAATACAAGTGTGTGTCTGCTAATATATTATATTGTGTTATAAAGCAATTTGTTAAATATTTATAAACCACTTATAAATGCTAAAGACTGGGACTAAAAGTAAAATATTACTGTGAATATCAAAGTTAATGAATACTTTTTATTTTCAAATGTTTATCCGTGTTATTTGAAAGCGTGGCAAATGTTGTTAAAACCCAAAATGCAAACATAATTTCCTGCAACATTAATGCATTACATTGAAAACGATATTGCAAAATCTGAATGTTGAATTTCTGCAACAAAAACCCACCGACAGCCATATGATATGAAACACTTCCAGTGTACTATCATCAGCAGGTTCATTATCAGTGTTGCACTACATGTATCCGCCAGGTGTAAGCCTGTGGTGGAGATCATGTGTTCGGTCGTGTGTGCATACACGTATCTGTCTGTCTGTCCGCAGCTAATCTCACATCCTGGACCCATCAGCTGCTGTTCCTTTTGCTCGTTTGTGACCGTATGCTCGAGGATCTCTTGTGGTTGCGGGGATTCACAATTTAAAAAAACTATTTTATTGACTGTTTTATACCGTCACTGACTGCTGATTCCTCCCTACTCTGAACTGTTCAACACTTCAAGTGATCAACTGATCCGGTAGCAAAAGTCAATTCAGACAGTCGCCTCGGCTTATCATCTGTCGCAGGCCACTTTTTGGTCTTTGTCTGTCTACAAAACTGACTTCTATCTACACCAGGGGTCTTCAACGTTTTTCAGGCCAAGGACCCCCAAACTGATAGAGAGATGGAGCAGGGACCCCCGACTATATATATTGTATACAATTGTGTTTTATATTAAACTGGGCCTCATGCCATGTATAAACATATATACCTCTTTTTTGTGCATTCAATACTAAGCTATTCAAATAATACACAGGTTCATATATTCATGTTTTTATTGTAAACATGTGCAAGGTACAGTGAGTAGGGAGGCCGTGCCACTGCCATTTAGAAACACACCTTGTCAGCTGATACCAATGCCAATATCAACATTGTATGTCAATTGCATGATAATCATGCATACAAGCTATTCAAATTGATGTTTTCATTTTAAACATAAATGTGGAAACGAAAAATGAGTGATGGCCTATTAGTGCCACTGCCATGCATAAACATACCTGTTATCTTTCATACAATACTGAACTATTAAAATAATGGACAGATTCATGTTTAGAAGAAAAAAAAAAGAAATTGTCTAATCAACCAAATATTTCGTGGACCCCCTGCAGTAACTCCGCGGACCCCCTAGGGGTAGCGGACCCCCTGTTGAAGACCTCTGATCTACAGTATATGATCATCCACTTACTTCTGAACATCTGCAGATTAGTTCCATACCTGATATCTTATGATCCACTAAAGTAAGGCACGATATGAAAATAATAATTTCAACTCTTCTTTGTTTGGGAGGAGAGAGGGAGACGCACCTGGCGGATATCTGCACTTTTCTCGTTCTGTATGCGAAATATAAGTATAATACTTGCTGGAGGCTTGCCTTGTTCGTTTTTTTTCAAACACCATATCTTAAAGTGCTGCACCTACTGTACCAACCACAGCGCAGTAGGACAGATGTGCAGTGAACATTGAGTACTGTGGACTGTGGGGCTGTGTGCACAGCACAGAAAGAGAGCAACTTTAACTGTATCAGTCAGATAATGCCTGGAGTGGCGTAACAAAACCTTGGCTATCGCCCCCACATCAGCACGACCGTGTCAGATTCTGAAGTGAAGAATGTGGAAAAATGTGTCAGGAGATGAGGAACTCTGGATGCTCTATGAACCAGCTGAAGACAAGTCATGTAAGCAAACAGCTTTGTGCAGTTTTCTTTTCTCACCTGGTGCGACGGTGTTGTCGGTGTGTTTGAATGTGACAGTACAGGCGTGATACACCACTGCTGGCCAAAAAGTACGTGGACACATGAAGACGGCACCCTGTTCAATAAACCATGGAATACTGCTGTAGCAGAATACTTTGTTTAAAATGTTAACACATGCTTTAGCATAAACTTTTTAACCTTTTATACTGGATTGAAGGGGCCTGGACCAAAATCAGGAAAACAGGCCAGGACCATAAGTACACAAAAGGATATAGACTGGGACATCCACATATTTTGAACATACTGTATACTGTCGTGTATTTTCCCTACAAGAGATGCCTTTTTTTCCAATTATTATAATTTCATTTTTATTTGCTTACTCGAGCTGTACTCATGGGGCTCGAGGTTTGATCTGAAAATATGAAAAGCTATTAAAAATGGTGGTGTTTGCGAATGTGATGTGAGCGCAAGGCCCATTGTTGATGCGGCATGTTGATTCACGGGCCTTCACAATGACCGAAAGAGATTTCACTTTTGAATGTTTAATAATTTAATGTAGAGAACTGTGTGGTATGTTGGTGCTTTGCAAACTCGGTTAATGGTTTCAGATTTCCGTCATTTTGTTTTCCAAACACCCTTTAAAAAAATAGTTCTAGATGAATCAATTATGTAGTCGGTCACCAACAGAAGAATGCCAAATTCTACTTTTTGCCCACACGTACAGGCCTCCTGCAGAGGTTTGTGATCGCTCCCAGCTTGCTCGTCTCTGCTGGACCCTCTGCAGACTGAATGTTCACGTGCTGTTGCACAGCTGTGAAATCTGTTGCTTTAAACTTGTCTCCCTTCCTCTCGGTCTGTCGGAAATGTTAAAGCCACCCTGAAGCGTATCGCCCTTCACACTCCTCTTCCTCAGAAAGCAAAAGGTCCTGACCGCGAAAGGTACGGCGAGCAGAGCGTTGGGCTGTGTGTCGGTGTACCCACGAGCATCGGGGGCGGTTGATCTTAGTAAACAGAGGAAATGACCTTGAACGGTGGAGCATTGAAGCGCTCTGTAATCATGACCTTTGGCTGCCTATAGCCTACATATGCTCCAGTGCTCTGCAGAGACGATAAAAGCTGGAGGATTTCCACGAGGGGCTCAGGAAGTGGAATCTACCCATTCCTGCAGATTGTGGCTGTCATTCAAAAACCTTGCAACGCCAAATTTTTCCCTCATTTCAATCTTTCAAATTCAGGAGAGGGATGAAATTCTCCTCTTGTGGGTCAGAAAATGACAGTCTTTGATGTTTATACCCCTCTGTTAAACTTTTAAATACACGATGACGTTGTCGGGGAAGCTGATGTGTTTGTTAGTTCCTGAAAAACTGCCAGTTTGGATTTATGAGCTTTTCACTCAGCGCTGACTGTATGGGATTTTACATGGTTTTGATTGAATATCAAAGTAGAGTTTTCTTCCAGCTGCACGGTGCTCCTCGGAAAATGGGCCAGCCTGGAAAGCAAACACTCGTTTTCAAAGGAGGAGAATCCCCTTTTCTGGACTCAGATCAGTTTCGTTGTCGCAATGATATTGCGTATGACACCGATAAGGAGGTTGAATGTGTTCCTATAAAGGAGGGCGGCTCCAGTCATTAATGAGACTGTTCTTCGACTGCTGTTGAGAGCACACAGCTACCATTGAGGACACTGAGATTA
The DNA here is from genome assembly GCF_004355925.1 of Anarrhichthys ocellatus. Classification (NCBI taxonomy): domain Eukaryota; kingdom Metazoa; phylum Chordata; class Actinopteri; order Perciformes; family Anarhichadidae; genus Anarrhichthys; species Anarrhichthys ocellatus. Next base: position 517,455 of record NW_022280114.1, read on the forward strand.
TGTCATCTGTAGTTCCTTTTTCTGGGAAATTGGGTGGGGGGTGGGGTGTTAGCAAACTGGTAGCGGAGTGACGCTTGTATTTTACACCCACTATATTTAAAGGAATAGCTCAGCATTTTGGTAATTACTTTTATTCGCTGGAGCCAGCAGTTGGTTAGCTTAGCTTAGCACAAATCTGCGTAAATCTGAAATAAATTGGGATAAATCTGGAACACTGGAAACCCCTGTTTCCAGTGTTATATTTACTGTAGGCAATATTTATTTTCCTAGGATGGCAAAGGCATGATCCGCCCTACTCTGCCTCTGATTGGCTTACCCTGATCATTTTACCCTAACCTTAACCAATCTTAGTCCTCATGCCTAAACCTAACTAACCAACGAAGGCAACAGTACTAGCCAATCAGAGGTAGAGTAAGTCGGGTCATGAGTTTTCCATCTTAGGAAAAAAATGTAATTTCTGCAGAGCCATGAGAGTGGTATTATTTCATGCTCTCAGGATTCTGAATAAGCATATTTTCGCAAACGTAAGAAAAAAGACGGATTCAGTATTTCTCACCAAGGCAACAACCTCAGGGTTTAAAAGTGAGGCCAATGCCAAAGTGTCTTTAACTTGCTTTCTCTCTAATGTCCATCAGGGGGCGACTCCTCTGGTTGTATAGAAGTCTATGAGAAAATGACTCTACTTCTCTCTTGATTTATTACCTCAGTAAACATTGTAAACATGAATTTATGGTCTCAATCTTCACCCGTTCCAGTCACTTTTGGTTGCAAAAAAAAAGAATTGGCCCCGGCCAAAAGGCCAAACTCCAGGCTTCAAAACCGTCAGTCCACAAACCAATGGATGACATCACGCTGACTACGTTCACTTCTCATACAGCATATGTTCTCATAGAATTTGAGACTGTATTTACACCTTATATTTAACCATCTAAATCCAATTGACTTGAAAAATAGAAGGGCATGGGTAGGGGTGGGAGCATTGAGGGGGACTTGGACCCGTGACTTCCGTATTTCTTAAATTCCGTCGAAAGCTGTGGTTGAGACTTGTTGCCTCAGCTGCAGGGCTCCTGCTGACCTTTGACCTCACTAAAAACAGGGCATGCCTCAAAAGACACTTTCTCTTCAGCAATCAATGACACTTAAATCCTATCACTGCTATCTCGGAAAAATAAGCTACTTCCTGCTTTGTCATGTCGAACAATAGCTACTCATACAGCCATTTTGGTATCACTTTTCAAATCCCTGAAGGGTTAGTAACAAATGACTTGATTAGTGGTGAATGCATTATTGACCGATATTTCATAAATCAGATATCTGTCATTTTTAGGAACAACTTTTGGTTGTCAGATTGTGAAAAATCTTTCCAATTAGAGTTTTTCATCCTTCGGCAGAACAATTGATTTAGCTCATCATTCATTAGGTAGTCCCCTCCTCTGGACCTTTGACCTCTGATCTTCTGGAGAGGAGCTGCAGGGCATTTGGACCTAAATTCATTTATTAACTATATATTGACATTTCCAACTGCAGACGAGACAATGTATTATAGACTCATTAGCGGCATGGCTATAAGGATGCCAGCCAATCGGCCCACCACTTTGGTCCTACCATTAAACAGTCAACAATTATTGGATGGATTTTCATGATGCTTAGAACAGACCTTCATGGTCCCCAGAGGATGAATCATAATAGCTTTGCTGATCCTCTGACTTTTCATCTAGCTGCACCATATGGTTGACCTTTGTTGTTTTGTGTGAAACGTCTCGACAGCCGTAGGATGGATTGTCATGGATTGTGGTACATACAACCATGTGCCCCTCAGAATGAACTGGAACAACTTTGCTGATTCCTTTCCTTTACTTTTCCTCTAGCACCATTATTGGGTCAAAATTTGAATTTCTCTAACGCTTTGGGTGATGACCAAACACCTGCAAAAACTAACGACATTGCCATCAGCCTCAGCTGTCCTCTGCATTTCGCGCCAATTAGCAAATGTTGGCATGCTAGCACATTAAATTAAGATGGTGATTATGGTAAACATTGCACTTGTTAGCATTGTCATTATGAGCATGTTAGCATGTTTACTTTAGCATTTAGCTCAAAGCACTGGGGTGCCTTTACAGCCCAACATAGCTAGCATGGCTGTAGATTGGATAGGCTAATTGCACATTAAAGAAAGTGAGAAACTGGTGATCCGTAGCTGCAGAATTTATGGTTTATTTCCCTTAATTTGCATTTAACTGCAGTCTTGCTGTTTATTAGAAAGTGAGAAAAGCATGAAATGACTCCCCAGCAAGAAGGATTTCTCACAACCCAAAAGTTGCTCGTAGCTGATCTATAAAGCATTTATTTTCTATTAATTAAAAACCATTCGTTACTGCTCATAACCCATTTGTAGTGCCTTGCGAGGAGGTGGGTACAGCAATGCCAACATGAGAGGCAGACTGTCGTCTGGTTGGTGTGCATGTGCCGGAGAAGTTGGCTCGGTAATAGGCATTATAAGGCGGTCTGCCGGAGCCCAGTCCGTGGGAGGGGTCTGCCAAACCTTTCCCTCTAATTGACCAGGGAGCAGAAGCAGCCGGGGATGCGAGCGACCACAGACCGGGAGAGAGGTACTCGGCAAACCGCATTTGTTGCTGCTTAATAACCGCTTATTGAGACACATTCGGTGGGATTAGATTCATTTGCGCGTCGCTAAGTGTTCTGGAGTAGCGATTCGAGAGCTCGCAGGAAAGGCAAAGTGTTAGATGGCTTCATATATTGTCATGGGAATTAATTTAAGACTTGCTTAGCTGTACTTTGAAACGCTTGCGGTGCAGAAAGATGCGTGCAGGTTTTGCTTGCGCAAATACTTAATTAAAGCGCAGATTTAAAGTGGCTTGCAGCAACAAGGCATGCGAAAAAAATTAAAGACATTTCAGGTAGTTTAAACATCTTTTTTACTCTCTTTTTTTGCGTGTTTTAGCGACAGAGGCGGACGCATGGGCTTGGCAAAACGGGAAACCCAGCCCCATGCTCAAATGGCTGATCTCGAGCTGTTTTACTTTGATCAGCCCGATCCGACTGACACATCCCTGGTTGTAAATAAGCAAAGTGTCAGCCAGATCGGCGGCGGGAAGTCGCTTCATCCCGGTGGAGGAGAGGGTTCAGCACCACGGACAGAGACCCGGAGAGCCGCGCGGCCGGAGGAGGAAACGGAAACATCTTTCACCTGCAAACACCAAAGTGGTGATGAAGATGATGATGATGTCCAGCTGATAGAGACAAGTCCACTAACATGCAGACTGAGTCAGAGCTCTTCAAGTGAACTGTGCGAGGGGGAGGAGGAGGAGGAAGAGGAGGAGGAGGACATCCCGGAACTTTACTTGCTGTCCGACGACGACCTCTCCTCCGACGCCTCGGTGAAGTCCGTGGATTACGGCTTCATCATCGCCGTGACGTGCCTGGTGACTGGCATCTCTTTGGTCGCCATATCCTACGTGGTCCCCAGGGACGTTCGGGTGGACCCGGACAGCGTGTCCGCCCGGGAGATGGAGCAGCTGGAGCGGGAGAAAGCCGCGGTGGGGGCCCATCTGGACCGGTGCGTCATCGCGGGACTGTGCCTGCTCACCCTCGGGGGCGTGCTGCTCTCCACCCTGCTCATGATCTCCATGTGGAAAGGGGAGATGATGAGGAGGAAGGCTTTCGCTTATTCCAAACACGCAGCGAAGTTGTACGGGTCGATCAATTTGAGAGCAGGCTCCAGCCCGACTCGGGGATCCTGCTCACATCTGTCAGCGGCTGATGAGGATTTAGAAGTGCTCAGCTGAATTTATGGACAGGACAAGCGGAAAAGACTCCGAGAAGTGTCTAGGAAATCCTGCTAATGCTGTCCTATATTCTGGGATGTTGCGGTGGTTTAATGCGTATTTTTATTTCTAACAGCTGAGACTGTTTTTAGATGATGTATGGACTTTTTTTTATTTTTAAGATATGTTCACATTTCGTTCAAGTCTGCCTTATTACAATACTCACATGCCCATGTGTACACTGACAGACTTTGTGAGAGTCCTCTTTTTGAATCCAAATGCATTTTTAAAGCTCAGCTGAAGCTAATGTGCGGGTTGACAAGTTTGATTTACAGTATAGGTTCAGACCAGAAGCATGCCTGTAGTAAAACAACACAAGGGGCCTCGTTGGTGGGGGCGTGTTGCCTCAGGTACCGGTGAGACAGAGAAATACAATCAGGAAACAGATCCAATCATTTGAAGATGCCAAAACACCAGACGGGCTTACACAACTCTGGAAAGTTATCACGGCGGTATCTATTGGTGTGCAGATTGTGATGTAACAGTAGAACAGAGTTGATGTGCTGTTGTTTTGTGTAAAAAAGAACTATAGATTTGGAAGATACCGGCTTGATTTAAAGCCTCATATTAACTTATTATTACAGAAAGAGGACCGTGGATTTTTTCCCCATCACTAACATTGGAATAACGTCCTTCACTGCCAACATGGACAGGAGGAGCAATTACAGCCACCAACTATTTTAGTGCATGCCAGTATTGTATTAAGACTTGCACCCATACAGCTGTACAATTTATTGATTTATTTTGAAAGGTACATCATGAAACGTGCTCCCCTGAGATGTATATTTTCTTTACATTGCTGGATGGTGGTTTGCCTTACGATGATCTCTGACCTGCCGATTGGTCTATACTGCTGCTTCTGATGACGCTGCCTGTTTCAGCTGATCCACGTCCACACGCTGACTCGTGTGCCGGGAGGCCTGTGTGCAGCTGCAAGGGGAACACAAACCTGAACCAGGAGTCAGAAACAGCGCAGATGTGGTTTAGAGAAAAAAACAAAAACAACAATTGCATGAATCCTCCGCGTCGAGCGCCAAAGAATTTCTGTGTAATGTGATTGTGACGTGCTGAAGAGCGATGCTCGTGTTTGCTCGTTGAAACGCAGATACCACGGGAGGTGTAATTAGATTTTGTGGTTGAGCACCGATGTCGGGGAAGCTCAGCTCACGCCGGATATACTCGGGGGGTTCTGATTGCAGATGTTCAAAAGCATACGCAGAGGGAGACGGAGGTAGAATCAACAAGCCCCTGGGGGGGAAAGCTCTCCTGCTAATTGGTGTTGTACTTAATTGCTCGTGTGAGGCCTGTGAATCAGGGAAAAAAAGAATCCCAGAGCATTTTAAACAACTGCCTCAATCAAGCTCGCTTAGCTGCAGTACTGGAGCGAACATTGCATCGAAAGGAAGGAAGTAGGAAGTAAGAGGTAGGAAGTAATGGGTTGCCGGCTCTGACAGAAGACGCTGTGAACAAACAATCGTATCCCCCATTGCGCACGGTGTGCAGAGATCTCTGCCGTGCAACCTCTGTAATTGGAAGTGCTCATGGCCAGCAGGATCACATTATCCTCCACACGACCTTCGCTCACTCCCGCCTCATTACTGTAATTAAATAGGCGGAAATCGGCTGACCTCCCGATGAAATATTCAGTTGATTGCGATTGCTAACCGGTCCTCGTTTAGATGTCATGGAATAACAGTTTACATCGCGGGTGTCCGGTGTACTCATGGTGTTATTTCATGCCGAAGTGTCGATAATATCCCACCTCTCCTCAACCTGACTCATCCGCTTCAGTTGGCGATGTCTCACATCTGCCAGATTGGCTTTTTTCCGACAGTCATCGGAGAGATCGGCTTGCGAGCCTGTTGCATTAAGTGTGTGGGATTGGAGAGCGTGATTTAGCATTGTAAGAGCAGGAGGAGTGCCCAACATGACAGTCAGCCCTCTAACTCAAAACACAACCTGCAAGGCACTCTGGTCTATTGGGGCTATATAGTCTGTGGGGATACCAGTCCTCCCAACTCTTATTAAATCAAAAATGATTCAGTCTAGAAGAGAAAATGTTACGCGATTGACATCACAACTCTTGATATTTACTGCTGAGGGGTTAGATAATTGGAGATTTGTCTGTAACCATGCTGGAAATGTTTACTTTTGACATCATATTGTCTGTTTATGGGAATTAAAGCCAGCACAATGGCCCTGGAAATAAAAGAATGACCTTTTAACAACATGAGCAGCTTTAAGGTCTATTTTCTCCATTAAGGCAACTGAAAATCAAAATCTGAAGAGATCAATCTCAACACCATTTAGTGGTAGTTGCAGTAAAGTCCATTTAATGTCACTTTATTGTACTGGGATTTTTTTTGTCAACTACTATTTCAAAGTTCAAGAAGAACTTTTAATCTTAACCAAAAAACTTGTGTTTTCAAATCGAAATTATTTCATATTTGTGATCAATAAGCAACAAACAAGGTTCAAATGAAAAACAAACAACCTTCAAAGTTATAAAATTATAATAGTTTAAAACTTAAAGGTGTAGAAATGTGTTGGTTTTGGCGTCATCTAGCGGTGAGGTTGCAGATTGCAACCTACTAAGTGTTTGGTTTGTCCGTTCTGGGCTACTGTAGAAACATGGCTGCCTGCTTCGTGAAGAGGACCCGCCCCGTATGTAGATATGAACGGCTCATTCTAAGGTAACAAAAACACGACTCTTGTTTTCAGATGATTTTACACAACAGAAAACATACTTAAGAATACTTTATTCCATTTCTGTCAATAGATCCTCCTAAATGCTACGAACTGTTCCTTTAAAAGTAAAATAACTTAGCTAACCTGCTTTGTTGCACCACCTATTCATAAATCCATCAACAAATGTGTGTGTTTAACTCCCTTCTAAGTTCTCAGCATTCCCACTATTTCAAACTAGTGATTTACCAAATCGGTTGCACCATTAAAAGTAAAAAAAACCAAATGTCTTTATGAGTAAAGACTTTCATTATGTGTATTCTGTTGCCTGGAAACAGTGTGAGCAGGAAGTCACTGAGCTATGGCTGACATAACTTCAAAGAAGAACAGTTTGAGGAGTAGAAGAAAAATAGATATTAGACTTACTAGCAAATCTGTTGTAAAAATTGTTATTTATACCAGCGTACAGAAGTATGAGCATCTCAGAGTTATTCTAGAATGAGTGGGAAATATCTGAGGTTAATGTCAGTATCAATCATTTGAGGTGGTGTATCATGGTACATACATTAATATTAAACAGCATTTTGATCAAGTGTCCAATCAGATTTGTCAAACCGTGTTCTCTTTCTCTCTTTGATTTAAAGAGGTTATATACTAACAGACTTTATTTTGTATTTATGTGAGTCTAACACAGCTAACGGAACTTAACTGCAGTTGTGCTGCACAGAGCCGGTGGAGACGACCCCACACATTCAAATGATGTGTTGCGTGAGACGCTGCGCAGTGTGGTTCGTATTCAATCAATCAAGCATTCCAGAAGTGGTCGTTGCAGACACACCTGGCGGATCTGCACTCTACTGAGTGCACTGATCTAGTTTTGGGGTATGCATCAGTCACACCTGGCAGTTAGCAGGCGTAAATATTTATTCACAATTAGGTAAGAAATAGTTTGTGTGGTGAAACTCGATTAAATGGTGTAAATCTCCAAACACATGTTGCGGAGAGCTTGCGCAATCGGTAGGATTGTGTGTTGTGTTTGTCTGCTCAGTGGTGTTTCCATGGCTATGCAATCAAACAATCCGACAGCTATTATCAGATTCTGATTATTTCTTGCCTCGTTAAGTTCAAAGCGTAAATACAGACCTCTGGACACAGTGTGTGTCTGACTTGGGCCGATAGCGGTGTGTTCATGTGAGGCCTCGCTGTTTGAAGCTGATTGAGCAACTAAAGAAAAAAGCTGAGGTGTGGAGGAGAAGAGTGAGAGCGGCTCGTGTCTTCCACAGGCACATTATCAGTGATGTAAAGGGGCTGGGACACTGCAGCAGCTTTAATTGGTGTCTGTGTTTGTTTTGCCAGGGGACACTTGTAATGAAAAACGACACACACACACACAAACTGCCAAAGCACCGAACAGAATCCCACGCACACGAAGATACCCAATCGCTTGGGCTTGTGTGTCTTGCAAAAAAGCACTCCGCCGACAGACGGATGGATACACACTCAAACACCCTCTGCTGACTGACACACACACAGACACACACACACATACACACATACACACTCATAGCCACCGGCTCCTGCCCCCCCCGCCCCCTTTCCATGAATGGAGTTAGTCAGAGTAATCATTCAGGGCAGCTGGCAGCAGGAAATGGAATTGGATTGCTGAAGGGGTCACTCGGGGTCAAGAGCTTGTTGGGTGTGGTTGTGGACACCGGGGACCAGGAAGCAGAAAAGCCTTTTTTTTTCCATCAGCCTCTGGCAGCCACTTATTATCAGCTGTCATAACCGCTCATCACGCTGAGTGACAGAGAACTTGCACCGAACAGGAAAGCTCCATCGCACAATCTCCCATACTCCGTTCTGTTGGCTCGATAAATTAGGAGTAAGATCGTGCCTCCGCACCTGAAATGCCTCTCTTGAACTATTGCCTTAAGTTAATGACTTATTCAATGATGATTCTCGTTACTCCCGATTGTTGCGTAGCAACGGCGGGCAGTCACAGCTCTCGAGAAGGAAGGGACTGAGCTGGGCTCGGGCTAAGGCAACAGAGCAACGAGTTGGAAATCAAATCAACAGTCCACATCATTTATCAGCTTTATTCATTCAGCTCAGAGGTTTTAAAAACCCCCAAAAAAATCCAGCACCAACTGACATCTTCGCAGCTTTCAAGCTGTCTTTCAGGAGGTTTTCAGAGCTGAAAGCCGTTGAGGCGGATACACCTGCAGGCTGCATCTTAACCTGACACTCTTTTGGTTGTGTGTGTGTGTGTGTGTGTGTGGGGGGGGGGGGTTTATCCACCTAGAGGTGTTCCCTGATCGGTTCCAGCTTAAAAGCTGAATCGTCTTTGTTGAGCATCAGCTGAACTCAGCGTATCACAGACAGGAGACATGAAGTGTGCTGTAGCTGCAGGAATGCTCACATCCGTTCCCTCCTATCTTCCTTCTCTTTTGTTTGTGGCGATAAAGTGAACCACCTGCTGAAGGTTGAGCTGCACCCACGTACTCGTGTGCCTTTTTTTTTTTTTGCCTTCATTTTCCTGGAAGAAATGCAGAAGGGCCACCATAACCATAGAAACGGGGTCAGCCTGTTGCTGAGGAGAAATGCCACGGTGGCTCAGTGTAAGGGAGTTAAAGATGCTCTTCTTTTGATTTGCCACACTAATGGCAGCTGTGGCAGACAGTGTGTGTGTGTGTGTGTGTGTGTGTGTGTGTGGGGTGACACATTCCCTCTATTATACGGCGGTATAAAGAGGCTTTTTTTAAACTGCACACCTAGTTTCGAGGAGACGTGTCAGGTGCTGTCACCGTTTGTCTCCAGCCAGACGTCTTTCGCAAAACGTAAGAAAAGAAAAGGCTTCCTCCGCAAACCTACGCTCTGTTCGGATCAAACATGAAGCCCGAGTCCGGATTGCTGAATAGACAACTTACAGTGGGGTTTCACTGTAGCGCAGCATTTTCAGCTATAGATTTTTTTTTTCAGGACTCGAGAGGAGGAAAGTGCTCACCTCCTTATCCTTCATTTTTATGGTTCTCTGAAGAGCTCTTTGTATTGTATTGACTCGGTTGTGCGTGTGGGACATGGTTGGGGCGGAGAGAAGAATATGAGCCTCATCTTGTCTTAGCATTGTTTTTTTTTGCCTTTAACAAAAAAAAAAAAATTAACAAAGGAAATAAATACACCAACAGCCCTCGGAACAATTTCTGACTCATCTGATTTATTTGAGCTGAATCTCACAGAAAAGCTTTTGCCGTGTTTGTCTGCTAAATGGTAGAGTAGATTTAGTGAAATAAAGCAGAAGCATCACTGAACTTTTGAATTTTGTGATGGAGATTGTGTATCTTAAAACAGCAGAATGTCTACTTTTGGTACATAACATAGCCACGATGCATCCTCCCACATACATAATGTCACCTCCAGTGTTGATTCAAAACGTGCAGGGAAGGGGCAAGAACACCAACCAGAGCATCCATCATAAATAGAGAACATGCCAATCGCAAGTTAAGGAAATCCAAAATGAGAACGCAAAGCAGACTTGCTCTAAAGCTGCAGTTGGTAGTTGTTACGATGTTACAAGAGACGAGGGGCGACCGTGGCTCACTGGGTTAGGAGGATTGTCTGGTAACTGCAAGGGCGACGGTTTGATCCTTGACTGGGACGTGTCCTGTGTCGAAGTGTCCCTGAGCAAGACCCTGAACCCCTAACGGCTCTCCGGGCGCCCACTGCTGGGATGGGTCAAATGCAGACCTCTCTCTCTGCTGAAGGAGAGCTAATGTCTCTACGGTCAAGAATGAACTTTTTTGCACTATGAGGTGATTTTATAAAGGCTATCCATTGTGGCGGATATAAGTCACGCAATCATTACTGCAACGTGTAAACTCTACACAGCACATGCAAAAAATGCAAACTCAGGGATTTCACTAGATGATGTTTTGCTCTAACATTCAAATTGCATGTGTGAGATGGATTCTGAGAGGATCATAATCATAAAAAATCTCTGTAACATAAAATGTCCATATGGACCCTCAGGGGCACTGCTGACGTAGATGGACTGTGTGAAGGAACGTATTAAACGGTGAAGATACTGTTAATGAATCAAAAATGGTAGAAGAAGGGAGGTGTTAATGTTTAAAGTGTTATTCATTATTTCATAGTTTAAGGATGGACCAGTTGGTCTTGTAAAAACATTGGTCCTTCAAATACAGATGCATCAAGATGACGTGTGAGCGTTTACAAGCATCTCTCCCAGAAAAAAGATGTAGCCCCTCTGTGATTCCACTGGATAGATGTTTCAGCACTTTGGGGGGTGAAGTGAAGGGAGGAGGGGGAATTAATCTCACAGCAGGACAGTTTCGCTCACCTTGTCTCTGATTTACGCGCAATTTATTGCCATCCATACATCTGTATGGATGGCGGCTGCGCGAGAACATAAAAAGGTTTCTGCAGAATGCTAATCCCATTTAAATTGTTCTTATAACGCTGAATCTCGATCCTCCTGGACTCGGCGGAAGGTTTTCTCAGACAAAAGCCTCGGAACGGCTTTATTTGGAATGAGTCGATTGAGTGCAATCTGTCGGAATCAAACACTACAAGGGTGTTTTTCTTTCTCACATCGATTGTGTCTATTCTTTTTGTGCTGCTCTATCAGGATCAATACTTTTATAATTCTGGCCGAGGAGGCCACAGCGTGCGAGCTGTGTGGCTTATCTTGTCATCCGATGCAACTCTGTACAGTTACCTGGAAGTTTAAAAGTGTTCCTTCTCTCTGGGGCTTTGATGCTTTCTGCTTTCTAAAAGTGCACCGCCAGGAAGCTGCATATGTTTCTAAAACTAGAATAAATAAGCTACCCAAAGGTGTTTGTAATCGCCGTCTCTGTGGTTTAGCTCCATGCCTGGGAGAGGTACTTTGTTACAGAAATGTGCAAAAGAGATCTTCCAACATCATGCCCACTTCATTTTATAGAATTAGTTCACCCAAATTACCGATAAAGGTAGTTCCTCACTTTGCCCTAGTTTTACTGAGCCATGTAGGTAGTGGTGGAATTCACTCACTTCAATTCACTGTACTTTAGTAGAATTTTGAGGTGCTTGTTCTGACGTGCGTATTTCAATTTTCTGCCCATTTATTCTTTAACTCGGGGGGGGGGGGGGGTTATTGTACTGGACATTTCTACTATTGATTATCACCACCTTAATGCATCAGTAACAGTAATCCACATTTTCACAGCCATATTTTCAGCCATATTTTCTCGATTAAGGAGTTTTACTTTTAATACTTTGGTATGTCATTTGGTGCTGAAGTATATTTTGGGATACCTAAGGCTACTGAGAGCAACTTTCATTCTGTGTTGGTTTTGTGCGGTCCGTGTGGAGGGCTTTTACTTGTATTGGAGTATTTTGACAGTGCGGTATTGCTACTTTAACTTCAGTGAAGTATCTGAATATTCCTCCATTTCACTGAGATATACTGTACATCTCTGTCTCCACAGTACGAACCGTTTTCATATGAACCACTTTCTACTGAAGAAATAGTCCCTATGAAAACTGTTGTCAGCTTGTTTGGGGATAAGTGTGTGTTTTTTTCCAATGAAATTCCTTTCACCTCCAGCGTATTAGGGTGAAGGCGTTTAATGTCAAATACAACCAAAGCTATCTTGTTGTTTTTAATTTTTTTTTCACTCAGGTGAGCCAATCTTTAGAGGTGCTCAATACGGAATTCAGAGCAAATCTATTGACTCTACACGGCTCTTAACATGGAGACGGCTGAGCCGGCGGCTTGCAGCTAACGGTGGTAACAGCGCTCACAGTGCAAACAATGGCTACAGTGCTGACAGAGATAACAGTGTTTACCTGAGGGGGAGGCGGAGGGTGGGTGCTGCACTTTGGCATCAACGCTGTTGGTCGGGACACGATTCTCAGCTGTAACTGCTGTATGAGTGTAATAAAATGCACTTGGAGCTGCCCTGCTACGTAAACAAAGCACAGAGAAGCTCTGATAACAACACACACAGAGGGCGAGTGACTTCATTCTCTGCTCAGGTAGACATTACTCCACTATATCTTTACACAGACATAGTCGTTTGCTACTATATTGATGCTCTGAATCCCGTAACCTTTAACAAGCCACTCTCGAAATACTAATTTGTCTTTACCAAAATTTGTCTTCACAGTCTGGCAGATGTTTGCTGAACAGCGCCGCTCTGTGGAGTTCAGGATGTCAGTGACTTGTCGTGACAACATATCCATCACTGTGCTGGAGACAAACTCAAACACACCATTTGTTTTTTAATAGGAATCTCTTAATTGGTTTTTGACCGAATGCAAATACACATTACGAAGTAGAAAAAAATAATGCACACATTTCAAACATAACTCATTTTTGAATACATGTGTTTATATTTCTACTGTGGCAGAGATGGCAGTCTCCTCTAATGAAGACTTCTCAGTCGAAGTCCCGACGCAACGTTTCAGGTTGCGAATCCAGACAACAACGGTTCTTTTTCCTGCTCAGCTTGTGCACCCGAACTCGTCTGTTCTCCGGGGTGAATTATGCCGTCTGTCATTCAAACCACATCAAACCGTGGTGATTCACGTCAGTATCATGAACAAACACAAGGCAAGTGATGCAACAAAACAAAACAAAAAATACACATGCTCACAAACACCGCACTCTATTTCTCTTTACACAGTGAAAATAATGAGCCTGCACGCCGAGCGGGAGGAACTTCACAGACCTCATTCAGTTGAAGGTTCCATGCCTTTAATCCCTTGTAACGCAGTTGACAACATCGTGCTCCGCTTCACTCTGACATGCATCCTCCAGCAGCAGAATCGCAAAAATACGTATCTTATTTCATCCCAGTCAAGATTAATTTCTCCTCTGCATATATTAAGTATTCTCCATGATGATTTCTGTCAAGTTTATGAGGATAATTAGCTAGAGTTACTATTTTATGTCAACAAGCTATATTTTGATTTCTTTTTTTTTTGCCTCCTCCAGGAGGATCCCTCTTCCTGAAGGGTTGATTTTTGGTAGTTTTGTCATCCTAGTCTCTGACAAAGTCACTCTGCCCTGTAAAGGTTACACATGTCATGTGAGTCAGAGGAACATCCTTCCATGAAACCCATAAAATCGAAGGCTACAGGGAAACTGGGAAAAAGACACAAACAGACACACACCCATAAATAATAATGATTTTAAATAACTTTGGAAATAACTTTATAGATCTTAGAGGGGTTGTGAGACTTTGGGAAATCTGGGCACAAGGCTTGCATCACACATGGAGAATGAGGGCTTAACATTCGATGAGTAAGCCATTACTTTTTACTTTTGAAGAGACTAAGGCCCAAATTCATTAGCAGCACCATCCACACCTTCATTAAGCATTTGTGCCTTAATTTGGTTCTAAAGAGGTCTGCACATTGCAACCTTGCTGCAACTTTACTTAACTGGCAGAGATGAGAAATCTCACATTACTTTAAAGGGAGCATATCTCAACATTTTGGGTATCTGGATTGTCTAGCAACCCACAAACTGTTAGGTGAGAAAGTCCAGTGAGGGTGGTTGTTTTTTATTCACGTTATTTTCGTTGTTACAGATTTCATATTACGTTGTCCCTTTCTGCTACGTTGTTGCGTTGCGTTGTTGCGTTACGTTGTTGCGTTACGTTGTTGCGTTACGTTGTTGCGTTACGTTGTTGCGTTACGTTGTTGCGTTACGTTGTTGCGTTACGTTGTTGCGATACGTTGTTGCGATACGTTGTTGCGTTACGTTGTTGCGTTACGTTGTTGCGATACGTTGTTGCGTTACCTTGTTGCGTTACCTTGTTGCGTTACCTTGTTGCGTTACCTTGTTGCCTTACCTTGTTGCGTTACGTTGCTGCACACTGATGTACTGTACAACCGTGGCATTGAACTCTTTGTAATGAAAGAAAGGAGGATGGACTTTGTCTTTAAATAGTGAACAGCAGCTTTGGTAAGTGAACTGCTCTTGCTTTACATCTGCAGTAGCTTTACTTCTGTGTTCATTTTCCTATTGTGTCGTTTTTTATGACATGGTTAATATTGTTCCCTCTGATGTGAATAATATCTGAATGGTGCCCCTGAGTGTGTGGTGGAATAGGTGTTTTAGCGCCGCAGTTTTGCTGGAATGTGCAGAGGCCTGTTGAATCGTGTTATTTGGGTTTTATGTTATTTTACCTGCTTTGTTGTCATATAAATATATGTGACTGGTTCTGGTGAGTTTGTTCTTGTCATTGTGTTAATTACATTGATTTAGACTCTATGCATTGCCCGTTAATGACGCAGCATCCCGTCATGCGCGTATTCATGTATCTGCACTCTGCAGTTAGTGTATTTGTAGCCCTCATAGGTGAGCTTCATGTAACATTTTACTTCACCAGTGAAATGTTGCAGTGTTATGTGAATATGCGTTTTTTACACAAAACAAATAATAACCCGTAGCTGTGGCGTCATAATGAGGTTATTAGGAGGTGGCTCAACTGTAGTAGGACAGAGCCCTCTCCATTTTATATTGATAGACAGCACATGTTTTTTAGTCTGGAGTAGTGTGTGTGTGTGGGCGTGTTTGGTGGCGGGGCAAAGTCATCAGGTCGGTAGAGTGTTTGGGATCAAAGCACCGAGCACTTGTTTTCCCACTACAGAGACATTCAACCTTACAGATAAATTGCTAAAGATGACAAAGTGCCTGAACTCCAGTTTCGCCCTCTCACAGTGAGCATGTCCAAGCAACTCAAGGAGCTCAGTTCATTTCATTCAGCCAAGAATAGGTGAGGGCAAAATGTCGGCTGTGTCTTCTCTTTCCAGATGAATACGGCCAGTCGGCCCTTCTTTGTTAAAGCTTGTTGAAAAAAATGATATGATCTCAATCAATTCCTTGGAAGCCATAATGGATATTATATTTACTGTTTGGGGGCTTTTTGTTCTTTGCAGCTTGGTGTTTTCTCCAACTACACGTACACACATTCACCCATACATGCCGGCATGGAAATGCACATATCTTATTGAATTGTCGTGTATTTCCGTTGAGTTTAGCCCTATAAATAAAACTTGCAGATTCATTTGAAATGTCCTTGTTTTGCCGTAAATCTCTAGCCGTGACACACTTAGACACAGATTCATCGAGTGAGAGTTTTGTTTGCCTTCCTCTGTCTTTTTTTTTATTCATGTTTTCTCTTTCAATTCTCTTCCTCTCACACTTTTTTTCCTTTCACACCACAGACTGTATCCTCACGGTGCCTTTTCTGTCTACTGTGCTCTGCTGTTGATAAAGAATGCACCACCCGTCTGAGGTTGGATGTCATTCATTCCATGTGTATATATATACATGCAATATTTATCAGTATTCTGCATTCAGTACATTAGCATTACCGTATTGATTTTACATGTTACAATTAACAAGCAGTCCATGTTTGAGGAGATTGGCAGCCTTTTACGGCCTCTGTGCTGCAGGAACTCTGCGAGATTAAAGAAGAAACACAAATGGAGTCAAAGCTTTCAGAGTTCACGAGGTTCTCAGAGGAAGATGCACTTCCAACGTGTGGGTTGGTGTTTCTTCCTCAGTAGAGAAAAAGAAAAAACAACAACACTGAAGCAGTAGCTTTTTATGAGCAACTTCGTCTTTTTGATAGGAGGAAAAAAGGGTTTATGGGAAATGGGTCTTAATTTCGTGAAGTGCTTGCAGCTGCCTCAGCCAAGGTCTAATCTGTGACACAATTAATATGACAATGTGTACGTATGTACTGTGTAACCCCATACTGCCCAGCATTGTCCTTTAGGCATACAGTAGAAGAATCAGCTTTGTTGGCAGATTATCTTTTCACATACACAGAATTACAAAATGTAATCAACAAATATATTATGATCTATTCTTATGGATAAAGAATCAAAAAGACTCAATTGGTCTCTCAGGGAAATTCACAAGCCACCTGGCAGTATATACAGAATGCATATAAAAATAAGAATGCAACCTTAAAGTAATGTACACATTAATGCATCAATAATATAATCCAATTTTATAATAAGCATAAATCTGAAATGGGCCATCCTGCTAGTACTTTTACCTTTGATATTTTAAGTATATTTCATTGCTAATACTTTATACTTTTGTACTTTAGGTTCATGTTCAGGTTCAACTATGACTTTAACACCAATGAGTATATTTGGACTGCAGGAATCTAATATTAAAAGCAATAGAAGAAGTCTAGTACACATTCAATCCAACACTCTTAACAAGTCAGCAAATAAACCTAGTTATAATAGTGTAACATCCACATGTTAATTTGCATGAATTGTCTCTTTGCGCAGCGAATGATTTGGAGGGAAATATGCTGACAGGGGGAAGTTGTTATAAATGACTCTGCGACACTACATGAAATTTGTATTCATGATTATAAAATGGCATGGCCATGTGTGCTTCCATCAGACTCCAGTCATAAGTGCTGTGCGTGTCAGCACAGCAGACGGATGCTCTGCAAGGTTCAAAGCAAATTTACCTGGTGTGTCCTGGTAAAAGAGCTTCAAACAAGGGACTTGCACCATCTTCAATGATAGCAATCAAGCAACACTGGCCATTAGTGTCACTTTTATTCACAGGGCTGGTGCCGTGTGAGAAAGTGTCTCGCCTCTGTTGATGAGTCCACAAAGGCAAACATCACCCAGCAGACTGTGTTAGCGAGGAAACTGCGTGGAAACTGTATTGGTGGGGTAGGAGCCCCCCCCCCCCCCCAGTCCCCTGGGGCAGGCTGTTGTTCTTGCGGTTTCATATCCTTTGCTTTACCGTCAGAGCATGGAAAGTCATTCGCTTTGACACTCCTGATCCTCGCAGAGCTGTGTACCACCTGGTAGAAAGCAAAGCAATCTAACAAGAAGGCACTGAATCTGAATTATCATCCAAGGAAGGATATGTCATAATTAATCACATTCATTTTTGCCTCCTGCTCTTATGTCTTTATTAAATTCTTGGCTTCTTCTCTGAAGTGCTTAACGTCCAGCTGGCTCTTGCTCTCGTGAAAAAAATAAGTGGAAGTGGAAGGCAGCCAGCTGCCCGAGATTGAGTCATATGTGTCCCAGCCTCAAGGATGGTCAAGAAGAGAGAGAGAGAGAGGGAGGGAAGAGGGGAGGGACGGGGATGTGTGCCATTGAGGAACGACATTACATTTTCTCAAGTCGAGGTTTTCTTTGTGTTGTACTTAGGCAGGAGTAGCTCTTCCATGGAGATTTCACATCAGAATTCATCGCCTATAGCTTTTCAGAAACTGATGAAAACGCCAGTTCAACTGCAGCCTTTGAGAAAAAAACAGAGAGAACTGCAAAGTGATGAGAGAGCAGTTTTTATTCATTTTCTGAGCTTCTGCCTCTTCTTAACTCTTAAGTGGGTCTGCACAGACACACCGAGACATTATGTTTCTCAACGGCAATCTTGTACTGCTGGCCAGTGAGCAGATCTCTCTCTATCATGCTTCCCCCTGTGTGAGGAGGGGGAGGGGGAATGGTTCTCATTTTGTTTTTCAGGTGTCTGTGTGGGAACAAAGCTGACCTTGCTCTCGACCAATTTAGCACTCTGGTTGCTGCTGAGGTTCAGCAACATTTTGAGGTATACATGAAAAATATGCTCTGCCGCTCACACTGCTCCATGGAAGAAGGCAGTTGGGGCTTTTCCCCTCTTGTAACAGCCCTGGTGGTAACTCAATTCTTTTGTTGCACTGTGGTTGGTGATGCAATCATACATGTGTTTTTAGGCATGCTGTGATGCACAAGGGATAAAAATGTCGGTCTATCACTCAGTCCACCGCTGACTCGGCTAACCGTTCTGCGGGTTGCCATGAAGTTTTGCACAGACTTTGATTATTTGAGCTTTTCCTCTGGCACCGCCATGAGGTTGGCATTTGTGGTTTTAAGTGAAATGTCTCAACAACTATGGATTGGCTTAAAATTACAGACATTCATGGTCCTCAGAGGAAGAATCCTAGATGCTCTGATGTTTCCTCTTGGGCCACAAGATTGCAATTACTTTGGTTTATGACCAAATGGCGCTCCCTGTCTCCTCGTGTACATTGTGTTTACAACTAATTAGCAAATGTTAGCATGCTAGCACACAAAACTAAGATAGCGAACATGGCAAACATCCTACCTGCTAAACATCAGCATGTTAGCATTGTCACTGTAAACATATTAGCGTGCTCATGTTAGCATTTAGCTAAAAGGGCTGTTGTCAGCCTCACTGCTATTATGGCAAGCCTTTTTTTCTCATAAGCTTTCCTCAGGAGTCTAATCTGAAAGTTTGGTGAAGAGTAATCAAGAAAGGCTTCGGTAGGCCTGTCATGTCTTTATTTTGTCACATACTATATTGCATTGTTTTGTTTTTTCGATCAGTTATTACCTAGTTAGATGTGGTAGATATTCTCTCATTAAGTCTTATAGCTTCTTACACATTTCCGTTGACTTTATTTTGAACCGCTGGAGCGGTAGGCTTTCTTTCCCTTTCATCAATTTTCTGGCAGCCACAGTGGTTTAGAGGTGTTTGATCATTCCTCAGGAAACTCAGGAAACAAAACCAAGCCTGCCTCCTTAAACAGAATGGATCTTTCTATTGACTCTGTGATCAGAGCTGGTTGGAGCTGGAAACATCCCTGGCGGGCTGAGCAGTGCTTTTTCATCCTCACTGACTGATGAGTGTTCCACATCCCTGATCACAATCCCTGCTGTGGAGACAGCTGCTACCTGTCTGACCGGCCCATGTTCTCACTTCAAGGAGGATCAAATAAACTCTGTGGCAAACAAGCGATTATGATACATTTTATTCAGCAAGATAATCCTCACACAGACCACTTTTATGATTTGTGAAGCGTAAATGCAATCGCCAGAAGTAAAAAACATTCAGCTATGAATGAACTACACCTACCTATCTGCCTACCTGCCGAAAATCAGAAAACTAATATGTATGTGAAACCATTTTGTATTTTTAATGGTAAGCTGAAGTTAATCACATTTTTTTGGTGTGAATATAGACATAATGTTCCCATGTATGAAAAGAAGAAGAGCAGACCAATTAATTTGTATTTTGATAATTAATGTAATTTTTCCAGTAAGGATATAGGCCAGGGGTCACTAGCAGGCGGGCCGCGGTCCGAGTCCAAACCCAGATGTTGTTGTATCTGGACCCTGGACCTAAAACCGATATAAAAATTATTACATTTTAATGGAGTGCTTCTATTTTAACCGGCACAGCTTTTACAGTGCTCGTTCACCATGACCAATTACATGTGTTGCAAATCACATAACGTGATGCTACTCAGCCAATCAAATATGCGTAATCCGATAAGATTCCTGACTCGAGTGAGATTAGGCTCGTTTAAGATGAGCCAGTCCTGCGCAGAATCGATCACCGGCGAACGGCGCACAATGCATGCCGGTTAGATTTGTGTCCGACTTGATCCCGACTTGCTCTGACGTCATGAACACGTGGGCAACGATAATCTCACGAGATCGAGGCAGCCGCAGTTTTTAGAGCCGTTTCCGTCACTTGCATCTTTTCCAGGCGAGGAGAGAGGAAACAAGGAAATACGTTTCAAGAGAAAAGAGACGTCCTTTCCTCAGTTGCATCACGTGAAGCGACGTCTGTTTCTGATGAAGCGGATCAGCTGATCACATCTGGATCAGCTGTCAGTCGGCTTTAACAGCTGGAGAGACTTTTGGCAAATTTGTGTCTGATCACATGATCACTGTACTTAATAATAGTAACTAATAATATTATTAACTAATAAAGACACACAGTAATCATCACTGCCAGAGTAGAGGTGTTTTCTCACTGTGTTCTGTTACCTAATAAATGGCGGACAGCCGAGCGGCTTCCAGGGCGATAAGCCAAGCCCACGCGCAATTCACGTGAATGGCCACAAATGGTCCTCCGCGAGTAACGCGAATGACACGATTAACGCACACCAAACACGGCGTGTGTTAGAAATTGTGCTATGGTGTCATGTTGCTGCCTTGGTTAGCCACCTCAGGTTAGCGTAGCGTAGCTCCAAACAGCAACACTAAGACACTCAGTTGCAAATGAAAGGCATTCCCAGCCATAATATGTGCAACGCTTCAAAGAATACACCCAACGTGTCAAACTAAAAATCTGATTGGTTGAACACTATGACAATCAACAATATCGTTCCCATTTACTTTCATCTGCAAAGGCTTCCTAGCAGGCCTCGGGCCTCTCTCCTTACATAGAGACACAGGGGTGAAATCTGATTGGATAAAAGCTCTATTAAAACAAGCTGCACTGGAAGCAGCTCTGCAGGCTGGAAGCAGAGCAACAGAGGAAGACAGGAGCTGTGCAATGAAAAAATAAGCTAATGGGAAAAAAATTAGAATACATGTAGTGTATTTGTGAAAAATTATTTAATTATAAAATAGCTGTCATTTTGTGATTCTGTTTAGGCCAGCAGAGAAGGCATTTTTCATGTTTCATGCATTGTCTTTCCTTTCTTATTTTACCACTTACCATTCATCATTAATTTTTTATTTTATATTTGTGCATGTAAAACATTTCTAATATCTTGCCATTTTCTTTTCAGGCGGGAAAATGAGATGACGTAGCTGTGCCTGGTTCTGTCCGCGCAGTGTTTGTCAATAAAGTCTGTTTTTGAAGCCAGTCAAGATGGCGGACTACGACTTGACAACCAAGATAGCTCATTTTCTGGACCGGCATTTGGTTTTTCCTCTTTTGGAATTCCTGTCCGTGAAAGAGGTACAACCGCTTTTGCATCGCATAACGTGCTTGTTTATTGCCGTATATGTATACATGAAAACACGTTTTGTAGCGGGCACAGATCCATCCTCAGCTGGCTAACAGTCACGTATGATGGATAGCCTGTCAGTTAGCAGCTAACTCCAGCTAAACTATACATGTATTCAGATAGTTAATAACTGGAGTGTTGCTGCAATATTAGTTATAGTAGCAGTCAATTGCTGCGAAGCCGCAAAACTGTTTAAGACTCTATTACGCTTCTTATTGACGTTACCTAGTGTGTTCGCATAGTTACTATATAGAGGATTAACGTTGGCTACAACTGGCTGAATGTCACGTGTTGTGGTGTCCTCAAGTCGTTTCCCTTTTTCTGGTTGTCCAGATGTTTCTTAAATACAGTCTGAGCCCCAAGGGAAACATATGCTTTTGTTTTGAACAGATCTACAATGAAAAGGAACTCCTTCAGGGAAAGCTGGACCTCCTCAGCGAGACAAACATGGTGGACTTCGCAATGGATGTGTACAAAAACCTGTACCTGGACAAGGAAATCCCACACTGTATGAAACATAGTAGTTTAATCGTTTTCTTTCGGTTCAATACCATTTCATTCTGTCGTAACGTCTAGCTTTCAAACGGTACGACGTTGTGTGAACCTACTGATAATCTGCAAGGAATAGCAGATTATCAGTCATGTGTTAAAACACTAGAATACTGGATGTCTTGCTATGTGGCCTCTGTGATGTCATAACATTGACCAGCTACTTCAGCGGTCTGTTGATCAAACATAATAGTGTCATAATCTGTGAAGTGCTTGGTTACTGTTCAGGAAATGTTTAAATGGAAACATCTTGCCTATATTTGCCTCCTTGATGCTGGCAGTGTTGTTCTTCTCCTCCATTCACTCTAAAAGCACCACTGCTGTAACACCACAGTGTTGATGTGATAATTGTTTCTGTCTCAGCGCTGAGGGAGAAGAGGAGTACTGTGGTGGCCCAACTGAAGCAGCTCCAGTCAGAGACGGAACCAATCGTCAAGATGTTTGAAGACCCCGAGACGACTCGACAGATGCAGTCCACAAGGTCAGAAAGAAAGAAATGCATCTCTGTGGAATGATTGTCTCGCTCGTCGTATTATAGTACTGACAGTATTATACTACTGACAGTATTATAGTACTAACAGTACTGATAGTACGTGTGAAAGTATGTCTGTGGACCGTTAATGGCTCATCTGACATCCGTTTGGTTTATTCTTCATCAGAGATGGACGGATGCTCTTCGACTACCTTTCAGAGAAACACAATGTAAGTGTTGAAATGTTGAACGGCGTATCCACACACCTCGTTGTATAAACGGTGCACTGAATTTTGATCTTTTAAGGCGGGTTGCACAATGTATTTTTGTTTCCATAACAACCAGTCTCAGAATCCTAAAACATCCAATGACACCCACCAACGGGCTCATTACTCACTCGACGATTAGAGTAACTACTCGCTACCTCATTGCCAATGGTTTCTTTATTTTACCTTTTTTATATAATCGATTACACATAAATGAAGATATCTTCCACATCGTGTGCACAATACCCTGTAAAGAAGACTTGTTGGTGATGAAATCAGAATCGGAACCGTTTATTGCCATGGTATGTTGAACATACAAGGAATTTGGCGTGACGGGAGGTGCAAACATTTAACAATCAACAACAATCAGTGTAAGTAGAAACATTAACATGTACAAGAGATATAAAATAAATGAAATATAAAAGAAATTTAATGAGCAGGCTTTGCCTAAAAAGATGAAATATACTGTCACATTCCCTAATCAGCCCCAATGTGTCAGCCTTGCAACCTCTCACAATTACATTTCAAAGGCACTAGCCGTGTGAAAAACAGTGGGTCAGAGTGACTGCCCTCCAGGGCTATGTACTGTTTAAAGCCACATTCATTATAACACTACTTCTCCTCCTCCTCCTCCTCCTCCTTCCTCTTAATGAATCTTTACCAGCTAAGTTGCAGATAGAGATGGCAAACCTTTCAGTAAAAGCCAGACTTTTCCTCCATTTCACTGGTTCCTGGTCAACCTTGTTCAACTTGCTTTAATCTATGCATCGCCTGTTTGTTTTTGTTATTTTTTAGTTTCGACAAGAATACCTGGACACACTGTACAGGTACGCCAAATTCCAGTACGAGTGCGGTAACTACTCTGGGGCTGCAGAATACCTCTACTTCTTTCGTGTCCTGGTAAGAGTAACCACAGAAGAATAGAAAAGGTTCAATACAAGCCCCAGGAAAGCATTTATTTTTTTTAAAATGATTTCCAAGATGAAGCTCATTGTTTTATTTGTGAAACACTGAATGTGTTGCTCTCTGCTCAAGGTTCCCTCTACAGACAGGAATGCCCTGAGCTCTCTGTGGGGGAAACTGGCCTCTGAGATCCTGATGCAGAACTGGGAAGCAGCCATGGAGGATCTGACTCGACTGAGGGAGACCATCGATAACAATGTAAGTGAATAATACTTCATGATGCGTACGGATGTCATTACGATTAGCTGGTTATCAGCCGCGACAGTGTCACTATTGTTGTTTTCCCCATGTGCGTCTGTGTGCGTCATCATGGGATGTGTCAAATGTGGACCTGGAGACACCGACGGTAACGGGAACTACCACAGAGGCTTTAAATATACATCCGTCTGTCTTTATGCAGACAGATTTTGTCGTCGCGATAGCGTCGCATCTGTGCAAATTGCAGACACAAAACTCTACAGGTGTGCAGCTGAGATCACAATTAAGGCTAGGTTGGAATATGCAGGGCCCAATAATGTCTGTGATGCTGAAAACACAGGACGGAATTTGATGATGATGGGAAAATATGTGTGCAATTTCTGAAAATAAGGGTTTCTCTACCATTATTTATTTCTCTGCACCTAAGCCTAATGAAAAGATGAAAACCATGCTGTTATGTTTTGGTTCCATCTACGGGCACCTTGCTTCTCTCCTCTGCTCTCTGTGAGGAAAAGATGGTGTTTGCTGGGTACTCTCTGCACGATGCATCACCTAGCAGGCCGAATATCTGACCTGTCGGGCAGCCGCAGCCAATGAGAGCTCAAGACGCGTGTAGAGGGGAAACGTGGGGGAGGGGTCGCCTGTTAGTCGTCCAAAAAAATGGAGGAGTTTGACGGCAACGGCTAAATTTAATTTTAATACATTTTTCAATCGGATGCAATGTTTGGTTTTATAACTGTGTTGAATCACTGTCTTTTAACAAAATAGTGCAATGTTGTGTTACATCAAATGCATTACATTTAAACATTTTTGCAATTGTATTGATTTTAGACATTATTAGACACAAAACGTGCTAGGATCGTAACGCACAGAATTCAGAAAAATTCAAAAGGGAAGGCAAGTTGTATGCAAAACGATCTAATGGAATCTCTCCTTTCAGTCGGTGAGCTCTCCTCTCCAGTCACTCCAACAGAGGACCTGGCTCATCCACTGGTCCCTCTTTGTGTTCTTCAACCACCCTAAAGGCCGGGACAACATCATCGAGCTCTTCCTCTACCAGCCCCAGTGAGTCTCCGTGCTTTCAATACACCGCAAAGTACCGTCGGCTTCTACAAACGATACACGGGCATGATGGTTCTGTCATCCAGAGCGTGCGTTTCATTCTTTCTGTTGCTCAAGAGCGTACGGTTGAGGGACACGCTGGCTTTGTCTCGGCCTAAACCTCAGCCCTTTTATTTAAAGGACCCTTATAGCTTGAAGGCCACCCTGCTGTTGTGTTGTCACTTAACTTCCTGAACGTGTTTTTGATCAGAATGTGTTGCAGCTACACAAGTGTGCATGTTTTGTCTAGAATTGCACCATGTGTATTTACCTCATGAATCAAAGCTTCTGCGTGTTTTCTTTTGGAGGAAAATGACCCAGTTTTGTTGCGATGACGACGTTTTTTGATGCCACCGTGTGCTGCTTTTGTATAAGGTACTTGAATGCGATCCAGACAATGTGCCCACACATGCTGCGATACCTCACAACCGCAGTCATCACCAACAAAGACGTACGCAAGCGCAGACAAGTGCTCAAGGACTTGGTGAAAGTCATTCAACAGGTAAAGTCAATAAACGTTAGCAGAATCATTTTTTAATCCGAAGTGGCTCGAGGGTTCAGTCTAAGGTTTCTCTCTCTTTCACTCCCGTAGGAGTCGTACACATACAAGGACCCCATCACAGAGTTTGTGGAGTGTCTCTATGTGAACTTCGACTTCGACGGCGCCCAGAAGAAGCTGAGGGAGTGCGAGTCGGTGAGGATAGCTTCCCGAAGTTTCTCCTGCTTGACAGTGTGTGTTTGTCATGGTCTCGCGGGACGGAGGGGTGATATGAAGCCTCCCTTAGCTATGGCGCTCTGATCTCCTGAGCCCAAAGCATTTAACTTTGCAGCCATTCAGCCTCAGCAAATCCATGTCTGGCCTGATTTGCCGGCTCTTACTTTTATTCAGTTTGATTTTCAAAGCGGAACAGCTGTCGGATTTGGGGCTCGGTTGCCTTCTCTTTAGAAACCCTGCAGTATTTTTTTTTAGTTGTGTGTCGTGGGACCACTTTGCCTGTTCTCTGAGCACCCCCGTGAATTGGCTTTTACTCCTTTTGTGTAAATTATGCAGTGATTGCGAAGGCCTCAACTACCCTGTCAGATACGAAGAGTGAGCTCTCATGGAATCTGCTGGCTTTCAATCGTCAGGGGAATTTAAATTTACATGTTTTCCCCTCTAGAGATCAACAACATGTCTTAATTACTGTAAAAACAAGTTATTATGTTTTTAATGAAGGTCTCCTGTTGTGTGAAGAGCACTTTGTTTTGATTAATGTTGAATATTAATGTCAGCATTGGACCCGGTTTGTCTCAGTCACATGATGAAAATGAGTGAATCGGTAAAGTAATATTTATGCTTGACATGCACCTTTGTTTGTGTGTTTACCACAGCACAGCGTGGAGTAATTGGATTTCTTACACAATAACGGCTCCTTGTGAAATCATGGTGCCACATCTCCTTTCAACATCCCAGACGCTAATTTATTCATAAACCTGAGCTCCTCTGCAGATTCAAGATGGTCAAACATCCCATTTGATGTTTCTGTGATTGTTGCTTTAAAACCAACAGATGGAGACGTCTCAACATAATCTCCTACACACACACACACACACACACACACACACACACTCCGGGTTGGTGGAGAAATACAGTATCTTAACATCTTGTTGTGCAATAGTAATCTTATCGTATTTATCTAAACAAACATGCGTGTAAATTAGGGTTGGATGTGTTAAAATTCCAACAGGCAACGTCAGACCAACAAGCAGCGATCGTAGTTTCATCTGAGAGATCTAAAATGCCCCCCGAAAAATCCTAGATGTACCCAGCCAGTGGCTGATGGTTGATATAATTGCTCACCCCTAGCATACATTAAATATTTATAGCTGTGATCATTAGTATTTTGACTTCTTTTTTTACAAAGGCAGAACAATGGGCCTTATGCAAGAACCAATAGTGATTACGAGTGATTTAGGAAAACTTGCCACATTCACCAATAGTCTCATATTTTGAATTTTATGAATACAGTTCACGAGTGGTCTAGACCTGTCGAAGGAGTCCTGCGCAATTATTTTGGATTGTATAATTCATTACTTTGAAGCAATTTTCACTTTACAAACCCCACGTAAACTCCACATCATAATTATGTTGACAATGTCCTGTTTAACTGGTTAGCCAATATGTTTGCTGAATTTACCCGACGACATCACCATTCATTTAAATGGGCTACTGGTGCTATTGTATTACGCTACAATATCAACATGAACTCTCAAACTGCAAAACGACTTCAGTTATTCGGTTGGTCACCAGTCGGCGTGCTGTGGAGAGGCCTGTTTCATGTTACAGCATTCTGTGCTGTATTTCAGTGTGGGTACGACCCTCGGGTGACACGGCATTAACGGCACTTGTTATCCCCCCACCACTTAGCAGGTCCCTTCATTCTGCTGCTGACGCTGTTAAAATCATTGGCTTTCCTTTTGAAAGCAGGACTTTAAATATAGGACATATGGGGCAGGATGCGTACGTAAGCTAAATGTATGCATGCCATAGTGAAGCCCGATATTCCACCTTTGTTTCATTATATTCATCATATGAGCTATGAGGCTTGAGTTAAATACAGTTCCTCCTCTGCTTTGAGGAGGTTGGTTTATGGCGTTTTGCTGGTTCCACTTGTTGTCTTCTTGCTTCTTCGCTGAATATTTAGTTTGTACACCGTGTAACGTTTCAGAGAGAACTGCAACGAACAGCGCGTCTAGCATCAACGCTTTTGTGCGTGCTCGTAGCACGCACGTCATCTTTGGGTTCTAGTCCACGCTGCTTTATGACATTGGAGCGCTAATCGTTATCCAAAAGTCGGAGCGTTTTGCTGGGTCTGACGTGGCTCACTCGTACGAGCCCTCCTTTAGGAATAAGAGGAAGTTGAGATAAGAGCAAATGTTCTTGCATGAGCTCCATTCTCAACATCAGCACATGATTTAGCCTTCGCACTCACACCACAGGAAGCTCCTATGCAGCAGATAACCTGAGGAGATTTGGAAGCACATTGATGCATAAATGTGCATTTTATTTAGGAAAATGACCTCATGTGACTATTTCATTTTTGAGAATTGGTGAATTTGGACCAAAAAAATTTCCCAATCATCCAAACCACATAGTTTTGACCGGGACATTTTAATGAATGCGTGGATAAACCAATAGCTGGAAATTGTGGCAGAACAGCCAGCCCGCTGTGGATGGAACCTCATGTGTTTATGTACTCCAGTATACTTATCATTCCAGTATAACATGTGGTTTAAATTATAGCTGCACGCTCATTATGCATGTATTGGAAAGTGTGCCGGCAGAGAACTAGAACGAGTAACTGAAGGAACACTTTGTCTTTTCCAGGTTGTCCTCTGCTGCTTCCTCTATGTGAATGCTTTGTGTGAGACGTGATCGATGGAGCACTGTGGTCTTTTTGTCCTCCAGGTTCTTGTGAACGACTTCTTCCTGGTCGCTTGCCTCGAGGATTTCATCGAGAACGCCCGTCTCTTCATCTTTGAGACCTTTTGTCGGATCCATCAGTGTATCAGCATCAGGTACGCCGTCTTTGTAACTAACAGGCGTACTCGTCAGGAACGGAGTGTGCCATTCCTTTTCATTTGTGAAGGCACAGTTCCTTTTCAATGGGGGGGGGGGGGGTTTAAAAAAAAAGCCCGTTTTTTTTTTTTTTTTTTTTTTTTTTTTCCCCCCCATTTTGTGTCCCCATTTTTTTTGTTTTCTGTGTTCCCCATTTTTTTTTTTTTTTTTTTTAGATGTCATCCATGTCATGCTAGTATATTCAACAGAGAACTATAAAACGAATTTTCAAAGACTGGATTACCCCAAAGGATATTTACTCCGCTGAAATGCCCCTCCTCCTTCGCTCTCTCCACTCAGCATGCTGGCAGACAAGCTCAACATGACGCCGGAGGAGGCGGAGAGGTGGATCGTCAACCTCATCCGTAATGCCAGGCTCGACGCCAAGATCGACTCCAAACTGGTGAGGCTCCGCATCCACTGATCCACTTTCAGTCGGATGAGCTTAAAATCACCGAGCCTAGCATGAACGGCCCTGTCTAGTCTTCTGATTTACGAAATGTATGCATTTTGCTCATGTAAGATGAAAGCAGCGTACAAGAGTTTAACTGGCGGTGCATTAAAGTCATTCCTTCATTTGTGTGAATGTTTGTCCCTCAGGGTCATGTGGTGATGGGCAACAACGCGGTGTCGCCGTACCAGCAGGTGATCGAGAAGACCAAGAGCCTGTCGTTCCGTAGCCAGATGTTGGCAATGAACATAGAGAAGAAAGTGGCCCACAGCAACAGGAATGAGGTAGAGAAAGCTCTAAACAAGGTGTATGCATGTGGACATAGGCCGTATGTTAGACGTGGGTGGAGTCACTGGGACGTCACCCGTTGGTTTGTAGGCTGCCGTTTTGAAGCCGTGGGCTGTCTTGTATTTTGACCGTCACATCTTGTTTTTTTTGGTAACGGGAAAGTTGTAACATCCGAATGCTAAATAAGACATTTTTAGGCGACCTTATTTAACTTTCATGAAGTGAAAATGCACTGTGAAAGGGTTAAAGTTCAAACACGTAAACACAGAGGACTCCCAGAATGGACAACCTGTCAATCACCGTGTAGCCCCGCCCTAAAGCATACCCTGCTTTATGGTCTGTTTGACTCTAAATGGACCATAATTTACTAAATGAACATCATGCTGTATTGAAGAAGACTTGAAACTAGAGATTGAGACCATAAACTCATGTTTACAATGTTTACTGAGGTAATAAATCGAGAGAGAAGTAGAGTCATTTTCTCATAGACTTCTATACAACCAGAGGAGTCGCCCCCTGATGGTCAGCAGACAGAATGCAGCTTTAAGGCTCTGCAGCTGTGGCTTCACTTTTCAGACCCGGAGGTTGCCGCCTGGATGTGAACTTTGTACCCTTTTAGTATTTACTGTTCAGGGAAAGAGGATATTAATACCGTACATCATCGCTTTCTTTCTTTTTTTTTACTTTAAACCGACCAAGTTGAGACATGGAGATTGTTCAAGATGTGATTTATTTATTATTTGAGACATTTTTTTACATTTTTCATAAGTTTATGCTCTTTAGAATTAGACTGGATCTAAATGTCACATAACTCACATTGTGATTGCTCTCCTGTCCTACTGCCCTCCAATGAATGTGTGTGAAAACATGACATCCTCATGTAACTCTTAAACTATCCTCCTCGTCGATGGTACAACACAACATTTTATTTTGGGTAAAATAATCATGATTCAAATTTGAGTCACTTAGAATTCTGCACAATCTGTCAACATTGCTTTTGTCCTGTTCTAGAGAGAAGCAGGTGTTGTCAGATGGTGGATATCTAATTATGGAGCAAATCTCCTTTTGCCTTTTTATAAAGTAGTTTGAGCGTTTCTTCTAATGTTTGTTTTTGTTTGTTTTTTTATATTTTCTCAGACTCCAAATTGGGCTGCTCAAGACTCTGGCTTCTCCTAAAATGGAAATCGGCTTCAAGAGGATGCAGATGGCTCTACTGGATACAATTCATTGAATTTATTTATTTATCAGATTAGCAACTATTGTTATTTAACTGGCAGCATGACTTCTGCAGTATGAAATGTCAGAGAGGACGTGACAAGTCTGGATGAAGACATCGTCACCGAGGTATTATTTATTAAGTTCATCATATTATTATATTTATTCTGGTATCAACTGTTGATTTCTAAAGTATTCACCCAAACTTTAGTTTATCGATCCAGCCGGCAATTAACATTAAACATTTTTTGCCTCTTCAGAGAGATTTGTTTCTTCTTCCTCTATTCATATCCGACCACTAGATGGCGCCATTGGTTAGTTCTTGTTTCCCGCCGTTTGCAGACAGTTGTAGCATTTTCCCAACAATCTCTCCAGACTGTGGCTCCCACTACAGTGTCTCAATTTAATATTTGTGTGATTGGTTGTAACAATGAATGAATAAAGGGAACAGACGGATGCAAAATTGATGCATAAATGAAACCAAAGAACTCTTTTGAAAGGCGGCACTGAACCCGGCTCTCCTCTGACGCCTCGACGTTAGAAGCACGAATGATTTCGTGATTGAAAAGGAAAACTTAAGAAAAGCTTCACTTGGCATGGAGATCAAATTGAAAGGGAACGACAACCGCTTTACGGATCATACATCAGTCACACTATATTTTCAAGGCCTCTCTGTTCGTCGTCAGTTAGAGCCGGTCGTTTCTGCTCGTGCAGCAAATGTTTAGCCACAGCTTATTTCAGAATATTGATGCTGCAGTGCAAATATTTGACCCGTGTCGATGGACTGTAACATGCAGTCAGGGTTTGGAACAAGTCAGGTCGGTTTAGAGAGCTTGTTTAGTGCAGCAGGGAATGTTAATAAGATAAGAGAAGAAGGTATTACATATTAAGATAAGGAGGTATTATTAAAAATGGAATACTAAAACAAAGGTTTTACCTTTTTAACTACACCGAACTAAAAGTTTGTGGAAAAAGATCCATTTTTAATGTGCTTTTTATAGAAGACACTGCTGCAGCACACCTTAGGTCACATGGTAGAGCATTCCAGAGAATGCCCCCATAATGCCTGTAAAACCTGTCTGGTGAATAGTTTGGGTCAATAAAAGTCTACACTCTTTGTTCCTCACGTCGTCGGTGGGACTAACCTGGTTACCGACCGCAAAGAAATGAAATGCTCCAGCGCTCAGTGGAGTGTCAGGATGCCCCTCTGTCATCGCGTGAAACATTTCTGCCATGCAGGTGAAGAGGGGAAAGTGGCCCCAGGTGCGTCTCTGGAGTCTCCCTTCAGCATGGCCAAGAGACCTCTTTCTGATGTTTAGCCTGGGGGGGGGAGTGGCTGACGGTTAAGCCTGCTGCTGTTAACTCCTAGCCACTCCTCCAGACTCCACACACACTTTTCCACAACTTGAGTTAAACACAACAGATGCACACATGCTTGTGTACACACACACACACACACTCCAGAGCTGACGTGGGTTTGAGGTCTGTGCGCGGCTCCCTTCTGGAACAGCTGGTATCCATCTGTGGTTGCTCTGGCTGCTGCTGCTGCTGCTTCCTGCTGCTGTAGGCACCGTGGCTGCACCGAGAGGACACGAACAGGTCCAGCTGAACAACCCCGTTCACCAGCTCTGCTGCAGTCGCAACTCTGGGAATCAGACTGAGAAGATAGGGAGTCTCTGCCGGTGAACAAACAAAGCGTGCTCAGCCAGCCTCCGTCATGGACATCCTGACGGCCTGGGCTGTCACTAACCCATCTGCGGCCCGGCTCCTCTGGGTCCTAGCTCTGGTGCTGGCCACCCTCCTGGTCTGGCTCTTGTTCTTCTGCTGCTACAGTTGGAACCAGAGATCCTCGCCCTCCCTGGAGCGGTACCTGGCAGGTAGGTGGGCCCTCGACCTCCCTCCCCACTCGCGCACACACACACGCACACACAGCTCCCCTTCTCTGTGGGTGTGTGGAGGAGGCCTGTGACTGACACTGCTGTCTGTGAAGTTTTAACTTCAGCTCAGGCTCTGTTTTATAAGGAGGAACTCTCAGTGGAAATGCTTCCTTTCCCCCCTCTCTCTCTCACTCTCTCCCTCAAGTCCAGTAATTGTAAATTCTTAGTTTCCTTTCCAAACCTGCAGAGTGCACATTTTCCAGACATTTCCCAGCTCGTGTTGGCTCTGCCTCCGTTCTGAATACAGTTCTAAATGTTCCTTTACCCATGTGAGAGCATACAATGGCTCTTTCATACCCTTTAGTGCAATAAAACATCATTATTTTTAGGACGTTGCCTTGAGCAGGCATCCTGTGTTTGACTAAGAATGTGCAACTACATGTTGTACCCCCACTCCAGAATGTGAGCTTAAGGATATGTCATACATATGACATGATGGATCATGGGGTCCTGGTAACCTGCGTTTCCCTACAAGAAACCTGGACATTTCTGCACTACACACATTTTAAAGCAATATCTCTTTCACCACATCATGACACACACTTATTGTTCTGTCTAAAATGATATTGGATTGTTTTTGTTTGTTTTCCCCCATACAGTGATGGCAAAGCACTCCAAATCTAAAGCTCCGACTCAGGTGAGAAAATAAATCTCATGAGAACAACTGTTTTAAAGACCTCCCTCATTTGCACTGCAGGTGTGAACACCTCATGCCTCACATTCCTGTATAATCAGTAAGAAGTCCTCTGAAGGGCAGTCTGCACTCATTATCTCAGTAGTACATCAGCTTGTAACGCCCGCTTCAGACTCCAGAGGTCCTCGTTCACCTGCACTTTGCTCAGTTTCAAACAACCAGAGGAGCACACAAGACCAGCAAGCTTTATTATTACATCTACTTACCCATTATTATTTAATGGTGTGACATTATTATCTGCTTCTGCCAATGTGGGACAAAAAAATGATGCCTTGATAAAATCATATTGGAGGATTTTATCACAGCTCTTAATATAGTGGCTGTCAAAAAATGTGAATTTGAGACCTCTGTTGAGAGGTCCTTCGGGTTTTAAATAACGAAGCACTGGTGGAGTCGGCCTTGATTGATGTTGCTGTTGAAACAAATGCAACGTTGCCTTCTGGCTTAAACAGTCCATCAGATGACGCTTGAAATGAGTTCTCGGGTCAGCAGCATTTAAAGGAACAGTGTGTAGCATTCAGGGGGATCTATTTGCAGAAATGGAATACAACATTAAAAGGTCTGATTTATTTAGTGTTTAATCTCAACTCACTCGGGAGAAGTTTCAACGGGTTGCAATCTGCAACCTCATTGCCAGATGCCGCCAAATCCTACACACTGCGCCTTTAAATGTGTGAACTGCCAACACATCTTTGTCAAGAGTTGAAAAATGTGGTGAACAATTTGTTGAAAACACGATGAAATGGAAATAATAATCATTTTTAAATGAGGTTGTACTGTGTTCTTGTACCTTCAGGCCCCTGTAGCGCTGTGAGCTAAATGCTAACACTAACACGCTCGCATGTTTCGCGATGGCAACGCTAGCATGGCGACGTTCAGCGGGTGTAATGTTTACCATGTTAAGTTAGACGGCGTTAGCATGCTAACATTTGCTAATTAGCATAGTACAGCCGGGGCTGCTGGGAATGTCAGTTTTGGAGTCAAAAGTATTGAACGATAAAAACACTCACCAGATGGCGACGCTAAATGTAAAGTTAAGGAATGCCCAAACAATTTGTCCTGATAGGAACACAAACCAATACGCAATCCAATAAAAACAGAACACACAAATGTAAACCACATGGTGGCGCTAGAGAAGAAATCAGGTCACGACGTCGCATTGCTAGCTAGCAGCGCGGCTAACACCATGTCTGGAAAATGAATGTTGCTGGCTCGTGTAGCACCGCAGTGATTCAACCTGCACCGTGTCCTGTTTTTACATTTCATGTTCCGTCTCCTTAAGGGGAAGTATTGCATTCAATGTTTCCAGCATGAGCCACACCGTTTCTTTTATAAATACAGGGAGGAACTGGCTTTTACTGAAGCTCAAAACAAAGAGCATTGTTCTCACTCAAAGTCCCAGACATCCCGACGTGTCATGCAACTTCTACTACAGTTTGTGTAGCACGCAGGTCATACGATGGAAATGCAGTGCGCCTATTTAATGGACCCTCCTCGGCGTCGGCCCCGTTATCTCGTCTCGTTGTTCATATCATTCCCATATCATCTATGTGCCGTCATATAAACTCTCTTTAGCTTTACCACGATTGCCAAGTGGGCCCATGTTCTACAGAGAGATCCTCGCTCAAGTGTCTCTTGGCACCGTCACTATGAGTGTTGTCGCACAGTGGAGAAGCACTGTGCTGTCATTGTGTGCGATAAGTGTGAGAGGCTTTCTGAAATACCTCCATGAGTGAGGCCCTTTGTCCGTTTGGCACTTACACGCCAAACAGAGGTCCATTTCCTCCCACTGCATCCAGAGTGTGGACAAAGAGACATGTGAGGTCTCCGTATGCCGACGGGAGCTATTAGTCCGTCGGTCTCTGTTTTGAATCGCACAGAAGACAAATGCCTCCACACTGTTTGTACCCAAATATCAAAGTGTACGATTGTGGAGAACACATTGCTCTCATTGTGTTAAGAAACACTGTATGAGCGTGAACTTCCATGTGAGACGTGTGAAGGATTTCATTAGGATTGCATGTGCTTTTCAAGAAAGAAAGGATTTGTTCTTTTTCTATTTATTTTTTTTGCACAATTGAAATGTCACTCACGCATTCTTTCAGTTGTAATTCGTAGCAAATAAAAGGTACGGTGGCCCTGAGAACTCAAAGCAATTCAACTTATGAAACAAATCGGTGAAGTTGTTTTCTCCACTTGCATGTGTTTTCTTAAGCTTTTCTTTTCTTCAAGGCGCACACGATCGGTCCTCTCAAAAATAATGCAGGCCTCCAAACTCTAAACTGCTGATTGCTGCATGATGATAAGATGAGACAGAACGTTACTCAGCCCTCAGGAAGTGATTGACAAGTCATGACTCCTCCCACAAGGTGTGCTGAGAGATGACAAGCAAGAAGTACTCTGATCTTTTTCTCGAGTAAAAGCACAGTGTATAAATAATATACTCAACTAAACATAAGTAAGTGCAAAAGTACTAGCATCAAAACATACTTAAAAAGTAAGAGTGCTCATGCAGGGCGGCCCGTTCCAGAATATATATATATACACACACACACACACACACACACACACTACTGGGTAGCTTGTGAATCTCACCAAGGGATCAATACAGCCTTATCTTTATCCATAATAATACATAATTTATTTGTTGATTATATATTTTTGTTCTGGATCTGAATCTGCAATGTAAAAACTGCAATATTTCCCTCTGAAATGTAGCGGTGTGATAGTATAATGTAGCAGAAGATGAAAATACTAAAGTAAAGTACAAGTACCTGAAAAACTTTACTTCAGAAAATGTGAGTACCATTCCACCACTGTGTAAGAACAGCTGTGTTTTGGCACATGAGAGACTGAAACTGTGGGATTTATAATCTTTAAATACAGCTCAGACGCTCCGTACAAAGCTATAATTATAATGTCAAGTAAAATCGTAACTGAAAACGTTCCAGAGTTCCCGTTCAACCACACAAAACGATTTTTTTCACTTGGGAGCAAAGACCTCATTGGACGACTTGAGCAGCAGGAAAAACAAAAGCTCATTTGTTTACCTGACAGCATTGATCACAATCAACGGCCTGTGAATGAGGAGGCTTTTGTGCGGCTCTGTCTGTGCACGCCAGCTATCGGGAGCTGCTGTTTCATTAGTGGATTTTCCTCAAAGCAAACGTTGAAAAATGAGCCTTAGTGTGGAAATATAAAGTGGTTCCATGTGGGACGCTATGTGTTTCTTTTTATAAACTGTATTTCTGTCAGAAGGAAAGGGAAGCCTCTGAAACATCATGTTGTAGCTGAAGCTCCAAACTGAAACAAATAAGAATCTGTATGTCAGAGAGGCCGCTGCTTAAAGCTGATACATGAGGGACAACTCTGCTCTGATGAAATAATGTTTTAAAAAAATTGTTATTTCAGAGGAAGAAAAAGCCCAAAGAGAAGCCAGCTGCTCGTGTCCAGTCAGAGGAAGCTGTGGTGAAGCAGTCTGTGGCCCGAGGACAGGAGACGCCGGGTCCAGCAGTCAGGAAGAGGAGGAGACGACCTCATAGAGTCACCGTGGAAACGGTGACGGAGGTGAAGTCACAGAAGGTGAGGAATGTTTCTCCACTCTGTCATCAAAGGCCTCGTTTCAGGACCTCTCCACCGTGTCTGCTTTAACGGGTCTGTTCACTCGTTCTGATGGCTCTAAAGCAGCTGATCTAAACAAAAGGTGCAGAAATAACAAATGCATGTTGATTTTAACTTTTGTAGTTCACTTGACAGTGATGAGTTTGCTTTGCATTGAGTGCCTAAACAAACAGAGAGTTATTTTTGCCAAATATTGTAATGTATTGACTCAATACATTACAATACTGTTAATCTACTGCC
Organism: Anarrhichthys ocellatus; assembly: GCF_004355925.1. NCBI lineage: Eukaryota > Metazoa > Chordata > Actinopteri > Perciformes > Anarhichadidae > Anarrhichthys > Anarrhichthys ocellatus. The sequence goes on from NW_022280114.1 coordinate 554,388, forward strand.
TCATAGCCTCAATAGTATTGAGGCTATGAAGGCAGTAGATTAACAGTAAAGATTTTTAACCAGGTAACAGAAAATATACTTAAGATGTGTTTTTTCTCAGTATACTTCTCACATATAAATGATACTATAAGTACTAATGTATTACTTTGTAGTAACTTTGAGCGTGTTAAGTGTTCTTCTTTGCAGGGCTTCAGCTCAATATAAGCTGATCATGTTTTTGTGCACTCAGCTGTTCATTTTTTTTACACTTTAAGTACTTGTGATGAAAATGTACTATTTTAAATCTAATTAAGATACATTTTATGCAGTAGTTAAGATACACACTTAATGCGTCTCATGCATCACATACATGTCGGTGGACACTTCCATTATATCATGTCTGGAAGAGCAAACGTCACGCGTACAGCAGCAGTATGGAATATTTTATCAAATAAATATTCCCTGCAAATAAACAAATGTATATTTACATTTGTTTATTTATTTCAGGATTTATTTCAAAGTCTTATTTATTTATGTATGTATTTATTGAATTACTATTGGCTGAAATGGCATTCCAGAGCAGGAGCATTTGTAGTATTGATTTTTTTAAACATCATTGTTTGCAAGGCTTGTTCTTGACTGGATGATTGTCCTTCGCAATGAAATCTAAAGTGACCCGGATCATGCTTCACCTTCCTCTCCGGCTTCATGCAGCACTTGGTTGATCAGTGTGACCCTTCAGCACGACAGATCCACGGAGGAGTCCCGCTGCGCTATTCAGACCCGATGCGTGCCTCCGGGCCCTTTGATTCACTCGACTACTGATAATGGACAAACAAGCAACCCGTCATCCACGTCGTGGGGATTACGTAATGGCTCAGTGCGACAGTTTTTAATTTGACTCATTACAGCTCGGCCTCGTTTGGAGCGAAGCAGGAACATGAAGCAGGATGAAACAGACTCGCGAGGCAAAAAAGGAGACTAAATGGAACAGATTTACTGATTCATAGTTCTGGTCATTTTGCATTTTTATGACCTGAAAGAGCAGGCGGAGGTCAGGTGGCGGACACTAGCACAAACATACAGAATACATGTGATGAACTGGATTTCTTGAAGTTTCTCATATTTCTTGTCTTTTTCTTCCAAATGTCGAATCCTTGAATGCTAATGTTAATCATTCAGGTGCCAACATATAGAGGAATCGCAGAGGAAGAATTTGGTGAGACAAATTTGGGAGAAAGTTCCTTTTATACATCAAAATGTATATTTTAACTTGACGAAAAAATAGTCAACACAAAGTCCAATCCAGTGCACCACATTTCATGGCCTTTTTTAGAGTTACTCAGTTGACATGATATAACCAGGATCTGTCAGGATTGAAGACATTTATCTTTGTTCCATTTAACCCCAAAATATCCTTTTTAAATTGTGCATGTTGACTTCAATCTAAAGTGGAAAACTAACAGCAGTTTAGACCATGAGCAAAACACCACCACAACAACAACAACAACAACAACATATTCCCATATGCAAGAATCAATGTAGTCTCACTATGTTTACTCAGCAGCCATCTGTTTCGTCATAGGGGAAAGATGCTGAGCTCAGCAGTAGTGTGCTGCTCACGTTGCCTCTCAAGCATCCTGAAGGTGTGCAGTTCAAGGAAAGAGTAGACTCATGTGTTTGTCAATATAATGGATTTATGATTGATTCACTCATTAAACGGCAAAGTGGGAAACATGATATAAGTTTACAATATATGTTCGCCCACAAGCTTTACCTGAAATCACTCGCGTGCAACGCGTGAAGAAGCCGCTGCCTCCGCGCGCTGCAGTCAACCTGATCTGAGTTTCTATTCACGTGCGCGCGCCGAGCGTGCGATCGGATCTCTCCTCTCTCGCCATCTGCGTGCCCTGCTTGCTGTTCAGCGACAACTTCGCCCGGCACACGTTTGTACTCGCAGGAGGGAGGCATGCGGGCTGCGGGAGCGGATCGGTCCTGATGTCGGCCCCGGATGAGTCCAGGTCTGACCGGCTGAACGTCCTGGGACACCGCAGGGCGCAGGCGCGGCTCCCGCTGCGGCTGTGAGGATGATGCTTCTCTAAGTTTGAGCGGATCTAACCGGAACGAATCACCACCACTGCAGGAGACAGATTTTTGTTTTTTCATTCATTCATCTGGGACCAAAAACGGCGCGTCATCCTGGATATTTCTGGCGTGAGTAAAGCAGGAATATATATTCATAATTCATGTTTGCCGCATTGCCGACGCTGCCAATCAAATGATTTTAGTGTCATTGAAAAAACAACTGCAGATTAAATAACCCGACCTATCACCACTGTGAGGAAATGCGAGGACGTGTTTTTATTTTCTGCATTTAGCAGCAGGTGCACCTCTTAGGTCTCTCATCGCTGCATCAACGAGCCTATTTCAGGTGTGGCGGCGATGCAGCGCCCGAGGGGGTGCGATTGTTTTGGGGGTTGAGTCTTCTCTGGAAAGGATCCAGACATGACGGCCTTGTCTGATCAACAGATCC